>NW_009258669.1:6383670-6385781 GCF_000687185.1 Egretta garzetta | reverse complement strand
TGTGGACGGGCGACCCTCGGCATCCCAAACCGAGGACACTATTGCTGTCGCTACAGGATATTTTCCACAGCAACATCAAAATGTTCCAATTAAATTATTAGAAAGATGGTAGCGTCGGGGATACATCACTAGTGAGGGCACGGAGCCCGCGGCCAGTTTCTGTCAGGTCAAACCAGCCCTCGCTCCTCTCTCACGGAGCAGCTGACGGGATCAAGGCACTGTCTGGGTATACATGGTATTTCTGTAATTAACTGAGTAATTTCAGTAATTAGCAGAAGTATCTAGGAGCCTGGAAAAAGACCATTACTTACATATACTGTAGCATTAAATTTTAATGCATAATTACGCTCATCAGTTACTTAATGAAGGTAACGGCCTCATATCCTGGTAGCAGAAGCACTGCCCTAAGTCTGTTCTAAAATACAGCACATGCAGTTCATTCATTGCTGCAAAGTTTGTATTTTCTGGGATTATAATGTGCTCACAGGAGCAAACTGAGTAGTGGAGCAACACAAGTTTTTGCAAACGCATGTTTAAATTTACTGCATTGTCTCCTTTGCGGGCATACAATTTATTTTTACGGGTGGCCAGCAACATGTAAGAAGGGCTCTAGCTCATGTCCAGCAGCTCTTGACATTACAGGTCACAGCAGAGAGATTTTGAAATACTGATTAATGTGGTGATTAGAGTGGTGCCTGGTCAAGATGCTGGGCGGGATGAGTTCTAACCATACATGCCAATGCAACTTTGAAAAAGTTTATTTTTGGTCTATAAAATAGCACAAGTCTAGACTAGAAGATGTTGTAAGGTAGGGATTTCTGAAAGATGAAAACTTCCTGCAGCTACAGCTTTTCCTTTTCACTTGGTTTTCAGAATAGGGCAACAGGCTATTTTGTTTGCACACACAAAACTCTGACTAGACCCTAAAAGAAAGCATCAAGAAGAAAATTAGTCACAGGTTTAACACCCAGTAGAAATAATGGGGTTTCGGCTGGTACACAGGTCTGGGAGGGGCTTTTATTGTTCTCTCTAAAGAAGGAATCCAAAGCACTTGTAAGAGAAAGTTACTGTTACATAGTTAAACATAGCTTTATAATCTTTACTACAGTAGTTGTGGAAGGTGTTTAGTTTACATCTATAAATATAACAGTGTATTTTCAGTGTGAGATGCACACCTGTTTTCTCCCTGCATAAGGAGAGAGGAAGAAACCCAATGACATCTACAGAGTGCACATATTTTAGGAATAGAAGGGAATAATCATAGAATCATCATAGAATCATAGAATGCTTTGGGTTGGAAGGGACCCCTAGAGGCCATCTAGCCCAACTCCCCTGCAGTCAGCAAGGACACCGCTAACTAGATCAGGCTGCTCAGAGCCCCGTCCAACCTGGCCTTGAATGCTTCCAGGGATGGGGCCTCCACTGCCTTGCTGGGCAACCTGTTCCAGTGTTTCACCACCCTCATTGTAAAGAATTTCTTCCTTATATCCAGTCTAAACCTACCCTGTTCTAGTTTAAAGCCATTACCCCTTGTCCTGTCACAGCTGGCCCTACTAAAAAGATTTTCCCCATCTTTTCTATAGGCTCCCTTTAAGTACTGAAAGGCCGCAATCAGGTCTCCCCACAGCCTTCTCTTCTCCAGGATGAACAAGCCCAACTCTCTCAGCCTGTCCTCACAGGAGAGGTGCTCCAGCCCTCAGATCATCTTAGTAGCCCTCCTCTGGACCCACTCAAACAGATCCATGTCCTTCTTGTGCTGAGGGCTCCAGACCTGGATGCAGGACTCCAGGTGAGATCTCACCAGAGCAGAGTAGAGGGGCAGAATCACCTCCCTCGACCTGCTGGCCACGCTTCTCCTCATGCAGCCCAGGGTAGGGTTGGCCTTCTGGGCTGCCAGCGCACATTGCCGGCTCATGTCCAGCTTTTCATCCACCAGCACCCTCAAGTCCCTCTCAGCAGGGCTGCTCTCGATCCTTTCTTCCCCCAGCCTGTACTGATACTGGGGGTTACCCCGACCCAGGTGCAGGACTTTGCATTTCGCCCTGTTGAACCTCATGAGGTTCACACAGGCCCACCTCTCCAGCCTGTCCAGGTCTCTCTGGATGACATCC
>NW_009258669.1:6371990-6383118 GCF_000687185.1 Egretta garzetta | reverse complement strand
CAGAGGGAGGGGCTTTACCCTCCTGGTCCCCCTCATGCCATCCATCAACTTGGGAGGGGTGAGGAGAGAGGTTGCCAGTAAAGACTGAGGCAAAAAAGTTGTTGAGTACCTCAGCTTTCTCCTCATCTGCTGTTTCCAGCTTGCCAGTCTCGCTCATCAGCGGGGGGTACGCTTTCTTCAACCATCCTTTTCTGGCTGATATACCTGTAGAAACCCTTCTGATTATTCTTTGCATCCCTAGCCAAGTTTAGCTCCAGCTGAGCCTTGGCCTTCCTGACCCCGTTCCTACACAACCGGGCAGTGTCCCTGTACTCTTCCCAGGATGCCTGTCCCTGCTCCACTGCCTGTGCAGTTCCCTCTTTTTCCTTAGTTTGACCAGCATCTGTCGTCTCAGCCATGCCAGTCTCTCTTAATAATAATAAGCAATCTTTCAGGAGGAAAGAATACATCATAGTATTTTACGTGTTCTGGTCGTTCCATAAGGTCTTTACCTATATTTAAATAGACTTAGAGTGCAGGTTCTAGACCTGTATGAATGTCTCAAATTATTTATTTTGCTAGAGTGAGAACTACATGCAGTTTTAAAAGCTTGCAAATGTTTGCTCTCCCACAATGCAAGCAAAAAGAAAATGCAGTTATGCAAAAGCGTACTCTTCTGTGTGCAGGAAGAGTTTGAGATCTTTTCAGCTTAATTTCAAAATACAAAAAAGAAGTGAACAAATTAGCTTCAGGTATTTTGATGTTACGTGATTGTGTTTTGCTTCTACCAAAAATAATTCCAAGCAGCACTGATCTGTCTTATGTGACCAAGAGTTTCCATATCATGAACATCACAGTGAGAATTAGCTCAATAAAGCTAGAGGTAGTTTTAGCCAATTTTTCTGCAGAGCAACCACAACTTCACTGGATACAGTGGAATTGTGCCAAGACTGGGTCTGACCTCTTGAATTACAGGAAAGTTGCTGAGCATCCGTTTCTAAGGGGTGTCACTCTGCATGCAAGTAAGACAATAAATGAGGAAGAAAACATTTAAAAAGTAGTAACAATTCCTTAGATTGGAGTGGGGAAAAGCTTATTGCTTCTGTATCCTTCAGCCTGCTGCATTTATCAGGAGCAATTTAGAAATATAGGGGAAAGAGAGGACAAATTAATTCATTTTAATTAAACCACACCTGTGAAAAATCCAATATATTTTGAAGGAAAGCAAGGAAAACTACTGAAGATGGAAAAGGGGGAATTCTTTAGTGTAAGAAGTCAGTATTTCCTTCCAGGAACTGAAATAAAATTGTAGTTTGACCTACTCCCATAACATGCCATCCTTTCTTAAGGAGAAAGTCCAATTTATAAAATGTTGAAATGAAAAAATGGGTGCAAGCTGACAATTTTAATAGAAGAAGAGAGAAATGTGATTTCTTTCAGAAAATGGGTATTTTTTATTGCCCAGGCCAAGAATTTCATTGCTAGACAGGAACGCAGGATATACAATCATTTTGTAGATTATGATTGTCCAAATGCTTCAAATGCCACCACGGTTCTGAGATTAATAAACTAAAGGATAGCTTCTTCTGGATAGCTGCTTCTACAATTTCAAATCAATTAGGTTCTTCATTGCCACAAATATTTTTAGTTGATACGCTGTCATGAAAGCTAGTCCACCCTACTATGCTATACAAACTTTTGGTTACGTATGTTAGGCACTACTCTATCTGCCCTGCAAAAATGTACAGATTAGTAAAGAGTATGCAGATGTTGCCACAGTTACCTTGATCAAGGATATTCAGCTGTTTATCAAGACATAAAAAGGACCTTTAATTGATTTATTCAAGTCCAGTTTGAAAACTATTATATTTCTGGAAACTGTAATTCTCTTGGACATTTCCCTTGTAGATCTGTGGAGCCAGATGGGCATCTTCTAAGAGGAAGACTGGAGGATAACAGTTCTTGTTATACACACGCAGTGTCTGAGGATGGGCTGCAACTGAAAGTGGACGCTGTATGCCCATTGATGTAGGGCAGTATTACTTGATAACATTTAAATGGTAAGTACCTTCTGCAAAAAGCAGACCACATAGCAGACTGTTTACACGTACATGCCACAATGCAGATTCACAGAGTTAAGACTAGACAGTGCATACAGAGATGAAGGCAATAATCATCTAGTAACTTCAGTTTTGTCTGAGGTATTCCTTCTATTCTTTAAGAATATCAAGAAACCATTTTCCCTGATAGTTCTGACTATAACTAATTCTCGATTTCCTCCTAATTTCTGTCTTGCATTTGACTGGCTTCAACTCCCAGCCATCAATTCTTATTTCATTATTCTCAGTTTCTCTGAAAGATGTTTCCTAGACTAATGTTTTTTCTTTGGCACTTTGAGCACTGTTGACAAGACCCTTTTCAGTCCTCCATTAATAGGCTAGAGCAAAACCAGCTCACCAGGTGTACGCACCAAAAATGCCTGCTTAGCAGTGTTGAGATCTGCAACAGAGCCAGGACTGAGCAAGTAATTTACTGTAGTGCTTGCACTGTGTTGCCCTGCTGGACTTCCTAAACTGCAAAGGTAAGCGCCTTCTCCTGGGGCTCCATGCTCAGCACGCCCTGCTGCCATGAACTGCACTAATCCTATTTGAAACTCAAAAGGCTGGCAGAAGGAAGTATTCCTACATCTCCTCTCCCTGGCTTTTGGAAAATCCACTCAGCCACACCTGTGGCAACTTGCTGGGAAACACGGAGCAATCCACAAATTGCTGTCTCCGCTTGGTTTATTTCCTTGTTCCAGCCACAGACATAGTGTCCCCTTCTGCAAACCCATTTGCTGGAAACTTTGCAGGAAAGGAGAAGCGCAATGGTTCTGCAGAGGCTATGCAGGCACTGTCTGAGGGGCCAGGAGCCAGTTTCTCAGACACTGAAACAGACCACTGTGAAAGGGAGCCTGGGGCTGGGTCTCAGTGTCCTACAGGAGGAAGGCCTATCAAGGGCGCAGACTGTGAATCTCCCAAAGAAAACATCAGAGTTGGCTTCTTTTTAGCACTTTATAAACATCAGTTGATCCTTCAACTTGGATTAATCTTCTCCTGGTACTGATGCAGTGCCCAGAACTCCCACTGAGAAAAAAAAAAAAAAGAGAAGCCTGGGCGTACAGTGAGAGGTCATTTAGATTGCAGGAATTTGGACAAGGACCTCTCTTACAAGGAAAAGTTTAATAAGTATGCAGCACAACAGGTATAAGACACTAGGCTCAGCTCCCTTATAACGTAGAGAGATTTCCTCTTTGAAAAGAATAGAAACCTGAATCAGAGAGAGGGACGCCAGAAAAGAGAGGGAGAACAAGGGATAGCACTGACTGTCATCTGATTTCAGACTGATGAAAATGTTGAGAGACCTTCCAGGTAAATGAGACTAAAGGCTTTCAAATGAAGAGGTGCCAAGTTTTCAAATTCTCTCAGTGTTGCCATGGTGTCACGTGTTATTTGCTCCATCCACTGAAACTCTTGGAATTAAGTGGCTGATAAAATTAGAATGTCAACTTTATAAATATGAAAGTGGGTTTGTAGCCATCAGGATTGCAGTGTGAATGATAAGGGCTCAGAAATCAGAAGGGATGTAACTGCCATAGAGAGGTCTATTAATGCATTTACAGTACTGAAGAACAGAGGTGGTACCAACATCACTATTCTAAACTAGAAACCACTTTCTTGATGTCTTGCCTTTAAAGTAAGGCAAAAGTTGAAAACTTTCTTTTAAAACATGATCGCTAACAAAAATTTGAAATAACCTTAATCAGAGCACCTTTTTCTAACAAAATGCCTTTATAAGCAATAGAGTAACATGGCTAGACTGGTGAGGTTTTTTTTCAAATGAAAATATATTTCAGAACAGATAAATTGCAGTTGTAGAAAACTGTACAAAGACACTGTCAATGCTTCTAAGAATTTTAGTAAGTAAAAAAAGTAAACAAAGATGTGAAAAAGTATACAAAGAGAAAATTTACTGGCTTATGAAAATATCTGCATATACAAACATATCCCCAAGATAAAATATAAATATGCATATTAAACTTATGCAGATATGATCTGGAAAGCATGTCTATTAGAACATTTTACCTGGCCTTATGAAGAATACTAATAATTTATACTTTGGATGAGAATCAATTTTGCTGTACTTACTCTCCAAATGCCAAGTTCACAAACAGCTGCTGCCTAGACAAAAAGTCCTGCTACTTGCTGATGAAGAATAACGTGTTTTGCCTTTAAACCCATGGATTCCTACTAATATGACCCAGAAAAGGTATGCAGAGCATACTGGCCTATAGCAACGCTGATGGAACACTAACATGAGCCTCATCCTGTACCTCTGTTCCTTTAAGGCCATGTATAAATTTGTTGCATCACCTCTAAATAGGGGGATAAAAAAAAACCCCAATCCAAACACAACCCATCCGTTCCCCTCCCCTGCTCCATGGTTGCTTAAATGAGAAGTTTTTTTGTATCTCCTATCGGGTGAAATTCCACATAATTTCTGGCATAAAGCAGAGCATTTGGAAATCCAATACTAAACACCTTATTAAACTAATTTTTAACTTGCCAAAATCATTCAATATGATTAAGCACTCCACCAAACCCCAGCCAGAAAGAACAGCTCAACTCTTTCTGATAATATTAAGATGTCACCTATAAATAAAATCTGAAATTGTTAACGTCATTTCTGTGCAAACTTTTTAGAGCCATTTTCTCTGGTGGGCTTTGCAAGTTCGCTAATACAGTAATTTCAAATAAAGTATTCATATTTAAGAGGCCAGGCTGTGTACTGCCTAATAAAAGCAGAATGTTAGCACAGGTTTACTACGCTTATCAGATAAACTTCATTACATTGATTTAAAATTGGATCTGCATAAAAAACCTACCAGTAACGTACAACATCTAACTAAGTGACAAAGTGATTAAGCAATCCCCATAGGTGTACTGTTCTGAGAGTAAATAAATAGCTTAAAATATGCATATTGATTTAAAAAAATAGAAAATAGTATCCACGAAGTGAAGGCATACCTAAGTTTCTACATTCCAATTCATAATTTTATCATAGTCCTGAATTCGTTGTTTTATGTGAGAAAGCTTATTCTTTAGGTATTCACAACGCTCCTTCTTCTCCAGAAATGCAGGATCCTGCCAAAAACACATAAACCTTTACATTAATATATTACACTTTAATACTCTTCCAAGAATAGTCTATTATCAGTTATGGTCTTGATTAAGGACAATATATAAGTACTCTGCAAAATCACACTCTTTTTCCTTGGCAACAGTTTCTTATTTCCTGCTTCGCCTTCCTTCATGAAAAGCTGGAAAAAGAGGTTCTGCTTTTTTATGCTGTAGCTACTTAGTAAACAGAGCATTTTTTAAACAGAAATCTGCAAATATAAATTACATCCTACTACATAATTTAGATTTTATAGGTGTGTTGTGGCATGTCTAATGAATCCCTCCCCCCCAAAAAAGCAATGAAGTTCAGCTAACATGAACACAAAATTTGAATTCCATGAAATAAAAAAAAAAAAAGGTATGTTTTTAATAGAACACAGGTACACATTTACTGCCTGCATTTGAAAATGACAATGTGAAACCTCTCAGATTACACTGAAAATTACTTTTTGAGAGTCTGTCCAAGTTCCATGCCCCAAAGGAAATACAAAACTTCTTCCAAAGGTAAGACTATGTTTTCTGTTGTTAACTGTCAGTTGTATCATTGGGTGAATATAAATGAACTGGATCCCAAAAGATAACCAGTCTTCTGAATGCAGAATGTTAAGAGATGAGGCATACTCTCAGAAGATGAAAATGCCTAACTGCTGGGGTTTTTTTCCCCACATCTGGCTAACAGAATCATTATTCTCAGAACACATTGTTAGCACGAGTGGAGTTGGTTGTGTCCTAACTTTGTCAAAGTTTCAAAAGACAAAATATAGAAAGCCCTGTAGTAGTTACAGATACCCTGATAAACTGAATTGTAGCCAGTGTCAGACATGTTGGCTGTTTACACTCTCTTTGCTATTCATTAGATTCACCAGCAACGTAAAGCTGAAAACACTCACGTTTTTCTTCTTCTTGTATTCTTGCAGAACTTTTGATATCCTTTCTTGTTCCTATTAAGAGAGACCACACATTTTTAAACACTTTGAGCATGCTCTACGTCTTCATGTAAATTCTGCAAAATACTTGTCAGAAGTAAAATTCTCATTTGATCAATCCATTCTAATTGTAACACTTTAGTTGTAAATATTGTACTTGAGAAATAGTGGAAGTACATTAACTGTGACTCAAACTTGAAAGCTTCTACATGAGAAAAAACCAACCCCAAACCCCCAGAAAAACATATATTCAACTTAACTGCAACTTGGTACCCTTGTCTGGTGACCAAAGAAATAACATATTTGGGGAAACTTTCTCTCCCACCAAGTCACCGACAGCGTTACAAGACATTGTGCTCTAGCTAAAAGACAGTCAGAAACTACCTAACACCACACCTGTTTTCTGTGATCCCATTTCACAGGTACTTACATATATGCTTTCAGGATGGTGAGGAAGCTGTCTCATCAATGCATCCAGCTCATCAAACTTCTTTAATACAGCATGAACTTCTACAGACAGTTCTTTATACTCAGCAAACTGATCATTGAATACTGCTTTGTACCGGTCTCGCATTTCATTTGTTTGAATTGCTGGGTATTTCCTTAAAAAAAAAAAAAAAAAAAAAGTTTTCAAGGACTAGTTTTAGAGATAGGACTTCAATAAACATATGGACACTTCACCTTGATAGTGCATTTCTGTATTGTTTGCTAATCTCACAACCTGCTGAAATTTGCAGGTATTGAAATTGCAGAATGACAGAATGGTTGAAGTTGGAAGGGACGTCTAGAGGTCACCTGCTCCAACCCCCCTGCTTGAGTAGGACCACCTAGACCAGGCTGCGCAGGACTGTGTCCAGATGGCTTTTGAATATCTCCAAGGATGGAGACTCTGTAATCTCTCTGGGCAACCTGTGCTAAAACTTTCTTAACATTCAGGTGGAACCCCCTGTGTTTGGGTTTGTGACCTAGTCTATGGCAAATAGTATAAAAATCAATTTATGATCTCATACTTCATCATGGAAAGGCCTTCCCTTTAAAAGGGAGTATGTTAAAGATTTAGCACTTAGAAAGCACAAGAGTAGTCAAATCTCAGGGGCTAAAAAGACAAGTAATTTCCTATGTATTTTATTTTTTTCTAAATTGTCTGTGTGGTAGTCTCCTGTTGCCAACTCCTTTGGCAGTTGTTGCACATGCTAGATTATAACCTTCTGCTTTAACATTTGAGTTTGGGGTGGGTTTTTTTAAATTTAAGATTATTTATGTTACTGGTTCTATGCCATCGATACCACCCCCCATCCTCTCTATTTTTAACATTAACTTAATAAAGAATTATGAGTTCCCACAGCATGTGCATGGCTGAGAAACCATGAGTGTATACATGAGAAATGCTGAGTGAAAAACATCATTAAAGTATTCTCCATTAAGTTTCTTCATCAAAGTCAAGTCACTTACGCTAAGTAGTCTGGCATCACAATAGGTTTAGGAATGTGGCCTGCAGGTATATGACCATTAAGTAGTTCCGGTTTTCGCTCCACTGATTTAAGCTGCCTGAAAGTGACCTCTTCTCTTGATCTGTCATCACTTTCATACTGTTTTAAAACAACAAAAAAAAAGTACTTCTTAATGAAGTTGGTTTTACTTCAGATGCAATATACATAAACCACAAAATACCCAACTCATTTGAAGACAGCAATACAAGTATTGAGCAGCAGTAGAAGCAAATCATAGATGTTTCTTACAACCCTTACTGTAATTAGAAAATTAGTAAACAGTTACAGAAATGTTTCTCACACAGTGCCCATCTTCAGTGTGTCCTAACAGTGGTACCAGTGACAGATAAATACTTCCTGGGGATTAGAAAGATTTGTCTTGTACGTCTTAAAAAAAATCATTTAAGGAAGTTTCCTTGGACATCCATCTAATTTGTGGAAGAATGGGGATCACTCGGTTCTCTGGAGTTCCCTTTTCCCCTGATTTCCTATTACACAATTTGTCCCTTGATCTAGAAATAAAAGCACATGGAGTCTTGTTGGAACAGAAAAAAAAAAGGATCCTGATCCAGTACTGAAGCAACAGAGAAAACAGCAATAGGAAAGTCACAGCATCTTAACAGGAGACATCTAAGGCTGAAGTAAATACACCATAAATTCTCTGGGAATCATCAACATCTGCTGCTAAGATCCTATACAATCTTCACAGTATATGCAACTGCATCCTTGTGTGGCAGAAGGACTAAAATTGCTGATACTTCAAAACAGGCAAGGAGGTCTTTGGAGCAGCCTCAGAGAGACAGGAATAAGCTCAACTCACAGACCACTGTACTTCCACCGTCTCTCCTCCAAATTACACAGACAGCTAGGAGGGAAGAGGGTCTCAAAAACCTACAACGCATCAGATGCCCTACTGTTGTAGCCACGTCTGCCAAACTGTGATAAATGCTACAGAACCTGTCACTTCATAAAAGAGGGTCACAGCATACACGGAGGCTGTCATCTAGTTTGCTATTTACAGTAGATCTTATAACCTTGCCTAACCAGTAGTAACTTCTTTACAAGCTTCTTCCGAATCTTCTAGGCAGGAGAATGTTGTCCGGACTACATTAAAGAATTAAACCTAATCTCTTCCGAGCCAAATAAGTAAATAAATAGACAGGTCAATCAAAATAGTCACAAGAAAAAGAACAACCATTTGGAAATGGTTCAGTAAACAGAAAAATAAATTATTTCCTACCTTCTTTTCTGGAAGAGAGGACTGTGTTTTCATCTATCAAAAAATGGAAAGAACTGTAAGCTTTACATTTAGCAAAAAGAGTATAAAAACGCACAGACACTTAAAATCTAAACTTTTCCAAAACCATGCCGTAGGGAGAATTACATTCATATTTAGGTATGAAGAAATTTTGCGTAAGGAATATTTTCAGAACAATTGATTTAAAGACTGTTTAAGAACGGAGGAACGAAAACAACCAGCCAAAACACAGAACGACAACCGTATCTCCCAGAGCATAGCTGTAAGGAACAGCTTGCAGGAAATACTCCATCCACTTCCCAGTCTCCTTTATTATTTCACATTCCAGCCCGTATTAACTCGCAGACACTCTGCAGCCTAATTCACTGCCTAGAAAACACAACAGTGCACGAACCAGCAGCTGTTTTGCACAGCCCCCTCCTGAGCCTAACCTGTATTAAAAAGTATTCCCTTTAGAAATATTAAGTAACTGGAATAAAAAAAAAACCAAGGCCAGTAACAGGGAAGAGTGATTGAACACCTGCAGAATTTCAGCAATCACCTCATTCTTGCAGGACATGTTAGAGGTCGGTTAAAAAACTTTCATCAAAAGAGCTGCAATGCACTTTTCACAAGGGGAGTCTCAGTTTTATGCAAGGCACTGGAATGGAAACCAGCGTTAAATGAAAATGCTGCCAATCAGACTGCAGTCACAGAGCGGAGGAAATGCAACTTTAAACCCACTATCTCCTACTAAAATCACTTAAATGCTGACCCCTCCTTAAATTAGGCTTATGTAGGCTTCACACACATTCATTTTTATGCTCTGTTAAGTTTTACTCATTTTTTAAAAGTTCTTTTTGGGTGGTGTTTTCACGTGAAAGAGGTTTTCACAAATGTCTTTGAATTCTCTAGTTGACAGTGGTCAGTCTGTGCTATTATAGTTTATCATTAACCAGGTGAGTATTGAATGCTTCTAGTAAGGGCAAGGTCAGCAGCAACGCACAATACTTGATGTTGGGAAGATGCAGTTGATTAAAATCTCACCAACTGTGTTATTATTTTCTGATGCCTATTATAAGGAAAACTGAAAAGACACAAAGAAGTAGCTTAGAGTTTTGCTTGCAAAGTAAAAATAAGCATTTCACATTCTTATGGTCATTCATGATAGCGCTCAATATGCTGAAAGCATAGTCTTCAAATAAATGCTAGGTGGCTTTAAGCCTAACCCTACCGACCAGCTGAACGAGCACGTTGTTTAGAAAATAACACACCAGGAAGCAGTTAATCAGCTGACACAGGAAGAGAGATGAATTTTACAGAAAGAACAGAGCCAGCTCCTTACCAAAGTGAATTTAAAAAAACAAAACAAAGAAAAAGGGGATCCACAAATTACGAATTTGGATCAGGCATCTTAAAAAAGCCTGTCGTGTGGCGATCTCAAATACTGTCAAGACTGGTGAAAGCTCACCCTCAGAGGCTGCGGACCTGCTGCAGAGAAGACACCCGATACGACTCTGTCTACCGTGTGGAAAGATCTTACAAGGGCTCCCTATCGCTTCATACCCAGGAGATACAAAATGGCAGCCAGTGACTTACCTCTCGCTCCATTAGTTCCCGGTGCCTCCTCGCCCCCTCATGCCTCCATAACTTTAGAGAAACTAGTGCGCTAATTAGATAGATGATGACGGTGACAAACAAGAAGATGATTGCTGCTGTCTGACCTCCCTCTACGCGGCAAAAAGATGCATTTATCGGCGTCTTGAACAACTGGTAGTAGCAGAGCCCACCTCGGTTGGTATCATTCACGTACACTATGGCAGCCGACATGTACAGAAAGAACAAGGCCATGTTAATTCCGAACTCGGTCAGAGGCCACCAGTTGGAATCGAGGAGGATAGTCCGGTAGTACATCGACATGCCCAGCACCAACAGCACTATCGTGACTATCCACGCCATTCCCGCCACCACCAGGATGAACGGCGTTTTGGGTCCACTGTAGGAGTAGCCTCCGTAGGCACTGCCAGCCCCGTAGCCGTAGGGCTGCGAGTATCCGAACATGTTGTACCACTCGTTATCCTTGTGCACGTAAGCCGTGACGCAGGCGAAGACAGCGGCGCCCAGCAGCAGCTCCGCCACGCAGAGGATCCTGAGCAGGCCGGCCCAGGACTTCATGTAGGCGTAGCGCTGGTGGTAGGCCTCCACCCGCTCGCTGTACGTCTGGCCGGTGGCAGCGCGGTGCTCCAGCGAGCCGAAGGGGTCGGCGGGCAGCATGGC
>NW_009258669.1:6331074-6371200 GCF_000687185.1 Egretta garzetta | reverse complement strand
CGCCCCGTTTCTCGGGTCGGTTACCGAACGCGGGGCCGCTCGCCCCCCGCGCAGCGGCGCTTTCAGGAGAAAACCGGCCTGCGACGCCGCGGACTTGTGCAGGGAGCAAGGGACAGGAGACCTCTGCCTGATCGTTAGGTTCCCCCCCGATAAACTGGGGAAGCGTTTTCAAAAATGGAGTCTGTAATAATCTGCCATACAACGGGTGTTCAGTTTATGTTTTTTAATGCTTTATTTCTGTTTTGTGCTCAGATAAAATACCTGTGGCAGAGTACAAAACGGCATCGGTACAGCAGGAGTTCTACTTGCATCGTCAGTATGGCGTATCAGACTTTTTACGTGTACGCTACAGTTCCTTCTTTCCGAAGGTTCAGACTTCCAGACAGCACTTTTTTTGAAGGTATACATTTTAATAAAACCTACAGATGCTGACGACTTATCAAATGTAGACTCCAGAAAACGTGCTGTACAAATGCAAAGTAAATACAAGTGTGTCAAATACAAAAATCACAGAAGACAACCTCGAGTTAGAAGGGACCCATAAGGATCATCGTGTCCAACTCCCTGCTCCTTGCAGGGCTGCCTGTACCATACAAACCAAACATCAGCATGCTCCCTGCCGTCCTCAGCCTCAGGGAGCTTTGAGCTCCAGCTGCCAAGTAGTACTGGGAGGGGGCCAAGGGGATCCAGTTTGTACAAGAGTGGCACTGCCTGTCTACAGTCTCTATTAGTCTTCATTTATTGTCGCCTCTTTTTATAAAGACAGGTTACTCTCATGGCTCGGAAGAAGCAGGGAATGGCTTGTGATTTAGTATTCAGCTCAGGTCTGATCCCGCAAAACTAAAGGGAGGCTGAGGAAACTTGTCTTCATGCTGGCTTGGCCTTCTAGCCCACTCACATAGCTAAAGGAGTGCTTCCATGCAGACTATGCCCTCTTTAGCGAAGGTCTTTGTAGTGTATTAGTCTATTCTGATGAGTTAGTGGTTGATATTTTGTTATATTCCGTCACTATCCCATTCCTCTATTTTTAATTCGTCTTCCTCCTTATTTGCCTGAGCTGCAGCAGGCAGAGGCCGACCGCAAGGCAGTTCATTTCCACTGCATTGGCTGGAAGTAAGAAGGATTCATTCTGCTTTTCACATCTTCACAGCCATCTCTGTGGCATTCACATCAGCAGGGTCTCCCTCTGAGCTAAGAAATAGTTCTTGCATGCCACAATCTTTATCAGCAAGTGTTTCAAACTTTAACCTGTAAAATTATCATACCAGCCATAAATTACCACAGAAAAAAATGTTTCCTGCTCTCTCGGCACAGAAACTGCAGTATAAAGGACTGCCCATCCACTGTGCAAGTCTCCGCCCTTCACTGATGCCCAACTTGTCTGGCAGTAATAACCTCTTTCAAATTTACTGGCAGTAAATACCTCTATTCACCACCATTAATTCAAGCCTTACACGTTCTTGCCTTACATCACTGCCGTCAGTATTATGTTTTACGGCTCTCCTCATGTCTTCTGATGATAGGTATTTGTGCCCAGAACTCAACGCTACATAACTGAAGATCCTCTCAGATAAAGCTTAAAATGGTACACACCCAACTTATTAATGCAGATACAAAAAGGTTTAGCAGTATTTAAATGTATCCTGCAGACAAAACTAATGGCGTAAGGAAGTCTACAGTTAATTCGTAAAGCCACAAATATTTTGGCTTAGGCTAGGGAGATTGCAAAGAAACACACTGGTTTGGGATACCTTCCTTTCTTCCTGACTAGCAACCAAAATGGCATTTAATGTACCTACTGGGGAACACAGAGGTTCTTGGGTAACACAGCGTGAATCTTACAGGCCAGTATTTCACAGTTAAACTCAGACGGCAAGTAGTACAGTGATAAATATGGAATATTTTGTCAGATGCCCTGGCAAACTCTGTCTCTTGGCTAAGAAAAGGAAAAGTTAAGTCTTACTTCAGTTAACTGCAGTCACAATCCTTTATTAGAAAAGACCATCACAATTAAGTCCCTTTTTCGTTTTCAGAGATACCAAGGCTATACAAATGTAGCTGAGGCTCTACTGGTATAAATGATCCCTATGGTTCAGAAGGCTCACTAAAGTCGCATGTCGTGCTGTGTCACCCCACTAGCACTACACGCTCTACAAGGAGAGCACGACAGTCTCACAACTCAACAAAATCAGTATTTTTTCAGTATTCTGACATCTAAGACAGAGGCACTTAGTAGCTGTAGTTTTGTAAAAAACTTCATTCTAGACAAAGTTGTACTCCAAGTAGTCTGACAGGCAAAAAATCCACAAAGTAGAAATCAGTGCTGCTAATTTCCAAAGAAGTGCTTGTTAAAACATTTTTGTAGTTCTGTAGGTATACAACCGCTTCAAAGGAAAGAAGAATAATTTCCCACTATGCCTTCTTTATTACACCCCTCGCTAACACTACATGTAAATAGAGAATGTTCTGTCACAATTCCAGATGAATGTTTTGTGTCATGATAAACAATGGGCAAAGTGCACCACACCCTTTGTATCTGCTCGATTTTACTCACTTAAACCTTTTTGTTTGCAGAACCAAAGATTTTACCCAGATTGTGCACTGGACAAACAGGCTAGGTCAGAGAACTAATGTTTGATATAGTGGAAGAGAAAGCTAAACGAAGATTGAAAACAAGATTGTAGTTAAAACGTTGCCACTAACATTGTCATTCTAAGTAGATTTTAACTGAAAAAAAGTTTTGAGAGCCAAAATATAAAATTATAAGGCTGCAAGCGAGGGAAAATGTCATGTTACAGATGTACACTAAAGATGTTTCTGTATGAAAGGGTTCTTTTCCTTAATTTATTAAGAAAGAAGGTGGTCTTAAAGTGTGTGTCAGGTTTACCTCCCAAAATATCTTTTCAGTGCTACGTAGCTTCCCCACATCTTGTATAAAAGCGACCTAAGCTGAGAAAAATAATCAGCATTGTATTGGGTAGATCACAATGCACATAGAATTAAAGGAAGACACTGGAAAATTCATATGTTTAGTTAAGTGGTCCTGTACATATCTGCATTATTTTGGGTACTAAACCAGTTTATATGTATTTGAAGTGTTTATCACATTACCATAACATATTTAAAGATTGCATCCACAGAATAATAAATCCCTACTGTCTGTCAACTGTGTATTTATTATGTAACCATTACATGGCCCACAAAATTAATTAATCCAGATCCTAAAGCCTCCGTTAAGTCATAAGGCCTTTTATTAGAAGTAATTAACATAGCACAGGTGACCTAGCTGTCTGAATAGTGGTTTTTGGATTACGTACCATACACAGTAACCGCCTGCTACTGGATTGCCTCATGTTACAGAAGTTTTTTAAATGCGCTGCAAACTTTGGTTTTGTTTGTTTATCTGAGAAAGACTTTTTAAAGCCTTCTGAGTCTGTTGATGTTACTTTAAAGGGATCAGTAAACAATAAAGATCTAGTTAAGAGTCTATGTGATTTCCAAAAGGCTTCTCACCGAGTCCCTCAAAGGCTTTTAAAAGAAACCTTACTCCTTAAAAGAAGCCTTAAGCCTAAAATAACAACTTAATAGTAAAGTCTGATAAATAATTAACACCTAGGAAATGGGGGAGGGGAGTATAAGTTAATAATTAACGCCTGCAGTGAAGGAAGGTTGCCAATACAGTTCTGCAGAGATCAGTGCTATCCAGCACATTCCTAAATGTAACTCTGTGAAAAAAGGGGGCCAAGAGTGAGACTAGAAACTTTGCTGATGATGCGAAGTTAGACAGGCTAGAAAAGATGTGGGCTGTCAGAAGAACTGTGCCAGGATTTTATGAGGTTGAATGACAGGGCAATAACATGATGAAATTAAATGCACTGATACCTAAAATCCATGCAGTAAAAAAATGGGAAGAAGGATTTAAAATACTGCAACGCAAGGACCCTGACTTAAATATTTATAAAGCATCACATGTGCCTTGCTTCTGGCAAGATGGATGCTTGTTTAATTCTTCCAGTTAAATAAGTTTAAAAGATGTTTTTGGTGGCGTTTCAAACCTACAGGAGAGCTCGAGTCTTGTCTATGTGACTAGAAGCATATTTATGTACCAGCTATACATGTATACTTTATATGGTTCTTTTAGTTAGGCAAAAGGATAGATAGTATTGGCATTTTAGGTAATAAAAATGTATCATTATGCTTACTGATTAAAAAAAATATCTAAATACAAGAGTTACACTGATCTTACCTTGGTTTCTCTTTGGGTTTGCTAACATAGAAAGATAAGGCAATAGCTCCACCTGAAGACACTCTGGTAGTAAACAGAAGCTCGAAAAGAGATTGTGCAGCATGGCAGTTTTCTTGATACTGTAAGAATTGGGGGGGGCGGGGGGACACGGATGGACAAAACCACAAGTAAAATACCTGCTAAACCATAATTAATGTGTATAATCTGTACCATAAAAATCTGCGTGATTACTTTAATGATGACTACATGCAAGCTGCGGAAGAACGATTGAGAAAAGACATAAATAGTTCAAGTTAACATATATAGATAATAAAATAGTGAATTCCTTCACTTCTGCCTTCACTGGGTATTAAAGTTCTCTGATTCTCCCAGAAGTATGGAGAGAGACTAACTTGGACACAGAGAGCAGATTTCATGAGAGGCCCCCAATTTATTTTTCCATTAAAGGAACAACACAAATGTACTCCTTCAAGCAATTTCTTTTTAGAAGTAGTCTACAGTAAAATATTAGACAAGTTCAGCAAATCTCACCTGTACTACTCACTTCTCTAAGAAATCTAAGTGTAATACCTTCCTCAAAACATCAACTGTTTACCTTTTTAAAATCACAGCATCATAGAATTGTTTAGGTTGGAAAAGACCTTTAAGATCATCAAGTCCAACTGTTAACCTACCCCTGCCATCCCACCACTAAACCATGTCCCTAAGCACCTTGTCTGCCTGTCTTTTAAATACCTCCAGGGATGGGGACTCCACCACTTCCCTGGGCAGTCCATTCCAATGCTTGACAACCCTTTCTGTGAAGAAGTTTTTCCTAATGTCCAACCTAAACCTGCCCTGGCGCAACTTCAGACCATTCCCCCTCATCCTATCGCCCGTTACCAGGGAGAAGAGGCCGACCCCCACCTCGCTGCAGCCTCCTGTCAGGCAGTTGGTAGAGGGCGATCAGGTCTCCCCTCAAAGCGCACCTCCCAGTCCCTACAGTAGCTACTAATTCTCGTTGTACACCGGGGCGTAAATATAGCTGTCATCTAAGATGTTTGCAGCCATTAATTAAATTTCCGTCTCTAGGAAATGAGAGATGCTATCTCTCTTCGAAAGCAGCAGCCTTGACTCAGCATACGGTGCAGAGGGAGCGACCGTGTTTCTTCACTTTCTTGGCCACCTGGGCACACTGCTGGCTCATATTCAGCCGGCTGTCAACCAGCGCCCCCAGGTCTTTTTCCTCCAGGGAGCTTTCCAGCCACTCATCCCCAAGCCTGTAGCGCTGCATGGGGTTGTTGTGACCCAAGTGCAGGACGCGGCACTTGGCCTTGTTGAACCTCAGACAGTTGGCCTTGGCCCATTGATCCAGCCTGTCCAAGTCCCTCTGCAGAGCCTTCCTCCCTCGAGCAGATCAACATTACCACCCAATTTGGTATCATCTTTTAATTGATAAGGAACCCCTGGGGCTCATATAAAGTCCAGAACCCTATTCCTCCTTGGCAGCGGGCAAAGGCCCTGGATGCATTTGAATGTATGGCCCCTCAGGTTGCCACAGGCGCATGGTATTTTCCTGTGCCAAGTTGTGACTAAGATAGAAATCAGGCACTGTATGAACTCAAGGTCTCTGTACAGTGTGTCTGTTTTGAAGTAAAGCATGCTCTGTAACTGCAGTGACACGACAGGCCCAGAAGATGTTCAGGTTACTATTTAAAACAACCTAATGAAAAAGCTACCTCAAGTGCTTTAGGGAAAAGGTGTATGGCATAAATTTGCTCTACTTACTTAAATATACTTTGTGGAATATTTTACAAACACTATGACCCGCTATAATAAAATGCTGATGTGAGTTGGAAAAAAATCTGTATAGAAATGGCCTGCATCTCTACTACTTTTGATGCAGTTTAGTGTTCATTAACAATTCACTGTCAGCTATGCTGTATTAGACGTTTGAAGTGATACAGCTTGTAAGAAAAGAATTGCCTCCTACCCTTCATGAACACTTAGAGAAAAATCTAGAAGTTCGATTTCTGAGTATAAAAAAATGTATACATGCATTAAGAATTCCATTTACATTCCTAAGCGCCATTCCTACAAAGGACATCAGCAGTGCTGCAATATTCATTGGCTTTCACAGTATCTTCTATATCAGCAAAATATGTATATAGTACTGGTGTAGATTAAACATGCTTGCAGACATATGTGATTTTTCCACAATATCCTATTTAAAATAAACCCCAAGCCCCCAAGAAATAATTTGTTTTAAAAGTCAGTTCAGGTTCTACACATTGTAAAAGAAAAAGACATCCTATAAAAGTTAGGACATATTTAGATGGCTAGGGAGCTGGCATTCATGATCTGCAAAGTGATGCTCCTAAACAAGAGGTAGGTTGGTTTCTTCCCAGAGAAGGCTAATGATGGGGTGGAGAGGCAGAAGCCATTGCTGTCTTCAGCTCTCTTATGGGTGGTAGGAGAAAGGTGAGCTCAGATTCCTCCTGGCAATGCAGAGCAGAAGTATGAGAGGCAACAGTGTCAAATCCTGTCCAGGTAGATGATATCCACTGCTCTCCCATCATCTACGAGGACAGTAATTTCATTGTGAAGTTTATGAGTTGGTCAAGCATGACTTCCTCTGGGTGAAGCCACGCTGACTACTCTTGATGACATTCTTCTTGTTCATGTGCCTGAAAATGGTTTCCAGGACTAGCTACTCTATCATCTTTCCTGTGATCATGGTGAGGCTGATGACCTGTAGTCCTTAGGTCCTCCTTCTTGCCCTTCTTGAAGATAGGAGTGCCGTTGTCTTTCCTCCTGTTCTCAGGTTCTTCCTCCAGTTGTCATGATAGATCAAAGATTGCTGAGAGTGGTCTTGCAGTAACATCTGCCAGCTCCTGCAGCACTTGTGGGTGCATCTCACCAGGGCCCATGGACTTATGTATGTTCAGTTTGCTTAAGTGTTCCCTGATCTGATCCTCTTCCACCAAGTGTAAGTCCCTTCTAACCTCAACTATGCTGTGATTCTGTGATCTCTCCGAAAAGCCAGAGAAGCTCTCTAAGTCATAAAATCACTACATTCAGAGAAGTAAGCAGGTCATGATCATGTAGCAAAGGCCATAGCAAAAGGAGATCAAGAAGCAGAGACAGTGATTATTATATAAGAGAAAATGAGCGAAGTAAGTACCAGCAGCATTCTGCTTTTTATACCTGTAAGATGGTTGGAGATGGCTATGAGTCCTCCTGCAGGAACAGGGTTCAGTCTAATAATGTTCATGATTCATGGCTATCTACTAGTCCAGAATACATGATATTTATACAGTCCTTCATTGAAAGGAGAGGTCTGTAGAGCCAGAGGGGACCCCACAGCAGATGCTACTGCTCTTACAAAAGAAGCAGGTCAAGACGCTGATCAAGCAACAGATCAAGGACCCCTTCTTGAGGGATGAACAGAAGGAAAAGCGAAAAGCCTGGTGGAAAAAGTACAAAACGTGCCACCTGAGAAAACTTAACCAGAATTCAGTGATTGCTACACAGGTGAAGACAGCCTTTCAGGCTATCCAGCAAGTAGTGAAACAAACCATGAGAAAAAAAGAATGAGGAGTCCAAGTGCAGAGATAGTCTGTGAAGGAAAAGTAATGGACACAACGAGGCCTCCTAAAAAGAAAAAGCAAAAGAAGCAGCTCTGGAAAGATCACACGAATGATGCAGCACATTTATCTCCAGTGGCAATTAAAACTGACAGTGGTAGTGACAAGGAGCCAGAGTACCGAGTGTGACAGCAGCATTGCTTAGATAAACACAACTCAGATAAATGGAAGGGAGAACAAGTTTCCATCTTCTTTTCTGGGAATGATAGGATGTAAAGATTCTTACAGAGTCAGCAAGGAAACTGGAGGAGCAGCCAAAAATTACAGTATTACTACTAGCAGAAGGGACTTAGATGGGGACATTAGAAATGCTGATGTTTGGCTTCAAGAAACAGCAGCTGATGAGAGTCTAATCATAGTGGATACTAGCAGTAACACCTCTCACGTGGGAACTGTAACTAGCCTTGGTCAAGGAGAACAAGCAGCAGCCTCTAGTTAACTGCCTTCTCTGAGGACATCCTTCCTAGACCACCTACAAAGACCACCACCACCATTGACACTTAACGCTACCAAAGAGACTTGTCAACAGGTCATGTTGGTTTGACTCCCCAGGAAAAAAAGTACCATGTTTTACATTGAACAATTCTGAAAAGTGAAAAAGGTAGAGTATTGCTGGTGTGTAACTTTTAAGGTTTCTCAGAAGAGTGTTTGGAAGTTGTAATTTTATAAAGCCACCTGGTATTCTCATTGTATTTTAAATATATCCACAGAAGATTTCAAAGTTGTGTTTAAAACAATTTTAAAAACCCAACAACCAAGGATATATGTCACTCGCTGTCTTTGAAAGGTGTTTCTCTTCTTCCTATATTTGTAATTGAGATAACATTGTTGACAGAGCCAAAGCTGATTCTTCTCCTTCCTGAAGACAGGAAGGAGAGTGGGCTGTAGCACTGGCATTTCTTATTGCACCTGCCTGCAGCTGCGCAAGTGTAACCTTTGTGCTTCCCTTTGGTTTACCTGGGGAAGGGTTTGAATGTTAATTTGTTGTTGGCTTTAATAGGGCACTGACTAGCACTTCAGCGGTTTGGGGCTCTCATCCCGTTCTCAGGTCTTGCATCCCACTGCGATTTGGGAGGAGAGAATGGATGCTGGAGTACTGGGAGGAGGGCTGACACACAGCCAAGGTCCGCAGGGGAGGGCGGCGTTTTAAAACGTTCCTCAGCAGACAAGGGCTCATATGTTAGCCAACTGCACCACCCAGCTTCGCTCTGAAGGGTCATCAGAGTCCTGCTTTTTGAGACAGCAGTGTTTCTATTCCTTCAAGGTGAACGCTTTTTCCTGTATCAGCCCTACTCATCTGGTGTCTCACCACTCGTATTACAAACAATTCAACAGCTTTGGCATGTTCAGAGTTCAAGAAAACTCTCGCGTTAAAAAAAAAAAAGTATTGGTGTTCATAGGAATGTAACAGAGCTACTTAATTTACCCTTCTATTCTCCTGCCTTACGCAGAGTGGTGTGACCTGTCAGCACACGGATACTCCCTACAACTCTTGTGTCCATGTTTACCAAAGCCTGACAGCATCTGTTATTGGTTTGATTCATTACTGAGCAGAGCACCATCAATTAAAATAAACCTCAGTACACATGAGTTCCACCGCTTACTGATTCTGTGTCTGGGAAGTTAAAGACTCCCTTGGTCCCATTTCCAGCAGTATTTCCTTTTCTAGGAGTGTTAAAACAGGGTACCTGTGATCTCCGACTCCAATCAAAATTGTCCTGACTTTTAAATGAAAACAAAACAGCAGACTCTGTGTACTTCCCTTGGGTTACTGCACCATGGCATGGGTTTTAATTACTTTCTGACCTCATCCAGCTTCAGTGCTCTGAAAGCAGATCAAAGTAGCTAACCTATACAACCTCAGACCAAAAAGCAACATAAATATATCTACTGCAGTCCTCTAATGTCCACGCTGGGCCACCATTCTTTGTAACGTGTTTGAACAGGGCCTCTGAAGACAGAAGACAGAGAAATTCATACATGAAATCTACACCACATAGACGTTACTTTAATCAGTTCAATTCAACCAGTGTAGGTAACCAGGAAAAAATTAAGCTAGAGCATCCGTTCATGGGTCTCTTGGAAGCTTCACAGCCTGTTTGTAAGGTGTCCTGTGGCCCTTCTTTTTTCAGTCTCTCCTAGATCGGTACTTCTTATCAAGTCCCTACGCCTGTTCTAGAATAAAAGATGTATCGTTTTCCATATAAAAGCTGTGGGTAGAGCACAGTAATTTTCTTACAGTGATGACACCTCGGTTAATATGGGTTTAGGGCATATTAAAACTCAGCAGTGGCTAAGCTGCTGAAAGCAGCAGCCAGTGAAATGCTACCCTTGCTGAGTTGCAGGACAGATTTCTTTGTTAGTAACTGCACTTAAACTAATACAGAATACATGAGTACAAAAAGAGTTCCTTAATCTGAACAGTGCCATGAAACAATCAAAAAAGGAACGTTTGTTATCTTATGTTGATGGGGCACACCATAAGCTAAAATTCGCAGCAAGCTTGTCAGCCCACAGGGAGTCAGTACCCTTTTCTGCACAGCTTGCTTTTGAAAAGATTATTAAGACATTTTATGAGAGCAGAAGACGTGAAATCTATTTTATACATGTCACATAATTTCACTCTCAAGTTCTGCCAGCGTCCAGAACACCCTCATATAGGAGCAATTTTGGCAATTGTGTTTTGTTCCTTATCTTATTCGATTGCTGTTAGGCTTCACCAGATAGTCCCTATAGATAGAACAGAATGGTACATTATTTAAGAGCCTCGGGCTACAACCTTTGCTCATACATCAACAGCACCAAAAGCAATGTCCCCACTCAAATGGGCAAAGATACAAGACCAGGCTGCAAATCTCAGAGCCGTGCATTATACAACACAAGATAAAAAAAATAGTAATTTCCCACCCACATGGTATGGAATTAGCTTTAAAACTCCATCTGGGCTTGACACGAATAAAAATACAGCCTCCTTTCTGAATTGGCTGATTCAACTATGTGCCATGCTTTTAGTATTTTCAGGACTCTAACTTCTTATTCGCTAACATGATGCAAGGTATTCCCTCCGTCTGCTTTCCTGAGAATTGATTTGTCTTTAAAGCCAGACTTCTTCTCTTGTTTTAGGCGACACCCTTTCAACATCTGCCAAAAGAATCATAACAAATAAAGCTTTTAATCCAGAGTAGCACCACCTCCTTTCTGCACTGTGGTACCTGTTAGAAGATGCAACAGAGATAGGAGCAAGACAGCAGCAGCGATGGCTGTGCTTGTGGACAACTGCCCAACTCTCTCAGCCTGTCCTCATAGGAGAGGTGCTCCAGCCCTCGGATCATTTTTGTAGCCCTCCTCTAGACCCCCTCCAACACTTCCACGTCCTTCTTGTGCTGAGGGCTCCAGAGCTGGACGCAGTACTCCAGGTGAGGTCTCACCAGAGCAGAGTAGAAGGGCAGAATCCTCTCCCTCGACCTGCTGGCCACGCTTCTCATGCAGCCCAGGGTACGGCTGGCCTTCTGGGCTGTGAGTGCACATTACCAGCTCATGTCCAGCTTCTCATCCACCAGTACCCCCAAGTCCCTCTCGGCAGGGCTGCTCTTGATCCATTCTTCCCCGAGCCTGTATTGATACTGGGAGTTACCCCAACCCAGGTGCAGGGCCTTGCACTTGGCCTTGTTGAACCTCACGAGGTTCACACAGGCCCACCTTTCCAGAGGTGGGTTTACAGACATAGCATGAAACCAGAGCAGAGGATACTGCGGAAAGAACTACCAGAAAATTCATTGCTGCACAGTGAAATAATCATACAGACATTTTGCATGGATTTAATGGAAGTAATGTCTGGCCATAAAGACACCATTATTTCCATGAGATGAAACCTAGCAAAATTTGTATGGATGACAACACAGAAAACAAAAGTAGTTTACCTGAGAAAACAAGGTCACTTTCCTCTGAGTTTCAAGAGTGGAATATTTTATTGTAGACATTCAGCCAGACTCATTCAAAAATAATTTATTCTGATTTATTGAAAGTTACAATTCAGAAACGTGTATTACTATGGTATTACCGAGAAACAGTTGCTCATTTCAGATTAAAAAGGGAATGACAGCACATTGAAAGAGGGATGACAGCACATGTACCTTTTATTTAGAAATATTTCTACAAATGACTTTGTGCAGCAAGATTACTACCCATCGCATTGTTCAGTGTTCCTTCATTCAAACTAATCTCTTCTAGAAATTTAGTTCCATTATGAAAACATTTAAACCTACTATAGCCAGAAAATATACTGTATGATGCTCCTTGCAGAATGTGGCATAGACAGGTTGCAGTATTGCTGTTTATGGAAAAAGCATTTACCTTCAATTTTATAGACCATCTGTTACTGTTGCTGCATGACAGAAGTCCAAAGGATGGGCAGCATCAACTACTGCTTGGCTCTTGTCTTGCAAGGTGGTCTCAGAAGTCACTAGGAAGCGCTGATACACTGTGGCACTGAGAGTGCAATTAGAGAGATCAGAGGTAAGCTGGGGTTTGGGGTGTTTTTTAAATCATTGTTTAAAAACCATCATAATTATCTCCTTACAGATGAATTTCTGATGCTTCAGTAGCTTCAAAAAAAGTCCCCTAGATCTGTTCTCTAGACACTACTCATCTCTGATACGGTCTTTCCTGAGTTCAGATGCTAACACAATCCTGAATCCATACCCATGAAGTTATGTGCAACTTCATAGGAAAAGGAGAGAAAGCAAAACATAACAAACAGGAAAAGAAGACAGAGTACAACTAAACAACAAATTTTCAGCTTATTACAACCAAAAAAATCACATCAACTGCCCACACCATCAGCAGGGATTCATCCTAGTTTTGTCAGCATTAAAATCATTAAAACAAAGACATGTGAAACAAGCAAAATCACGTGAACCTTCGTTTAAAATACTTTTAAAATATCTGCTAAACCAAAACCAACTATATGAAGTCTGATCACCATGAAAACATTGACAAGTGATGGAAGAAGAAGAAAGTAGTTTCACGTGTACTTAATGCACCTCAACACATAATTATCTTGTGCACGCTCCTCTTCTTTGCAGATGCTTGGGGGCATTTTTAACTACCTGGACAGGAAGTATGAATGGGCACAGCAGAAATTACCTTTCAGAAGAGCTGGGCCCATGTGGGGCTGGGTGCTGTGCCTGTGAGGCCAGTGCCCCTTGACTTGCAATGGGCTCCTAGTGGACCAGGATCCTTTTTAACTAGTGGGCCACATGGGACAATGTCCACATAGGTCTTCCTCTGCCACAGGGGCTACGTCTAAAGCATGATGATAACCAGCCTAGCAATGCTCAATTCCAAATCTGTGGGATTGGCCCAGGGAATAGTCAGGGGTCCTCAGTCATCTCGGGGTACTTCTCTGAATACATGCTAGTGCTGCCCAGAAGACAGTGCACCCTTCCTGCTGGAAGCTGTAGTTGCATCCCAGGCCCCAAAGTGAGTCTCCAGGCTTTCAAGTCTGAAACTCAGACGGTGTCTCCCCCCGGGTCACATAACATATTTGCAAGCCTGGTTAAATAATCCACAGTAACAGATTTGTGATAGCACTTGCTTAGTTTGGCTAGGACTGTGCTCATGAAAGAACATGTAGAGGCACCTGCCATACCTCCAGTAGCATCACACTCTGCTTTAACAACTGGTCAGATTAGTAAGTCTTCAGAAAGGGAGGAATCTGACACAGCATTGTCTGAATCTGAATCAGACCAAGTATCATCCCTGTTTTCTGAGTCTCTCTATAAATTCTCTTTTCCACAGCTTGCAGACAATGGTCAAGTTTTTCCCAGATACTGCTACGTGAGGGCCCATGCGTTGCTCTGGTTTCTTCACATTAGCCTGACAGCTTTTAACACAGGCAGGGGCTAGAGCCTTCTCCATTGCAGCCCCAGTGCCCTGCTGGATGTGGGCCAGTTCTTTCCATAAGTAGTCAACTTGGGCTTGCGCTGCTTTCAAACACTGCTCAGTATCTCTAAGGCAATGAGCCAAGAGTTGTAAGCAGGGCAACTCTCCATACTTCTGTCTTTCTGACTTTCTCTAATCAAAGTCAAATCTGACGTCCATGGGCAGGGCAAGGTCCCAAAACAATCAAGTAAGGCACCCACTACAGGGTCAAGGCTGGCCATGATGCAGTGTACCATATCCCATTTCTGACACCAGAGTGTAAGAGCTTAAGGCAGCCCTGCCAAGGCAGAGGTTCAGGATATGGTAACAGACCCCAGACCAACAACTTCAGGGATAAACAGTTTATCTAAATAACTACTTGAAAAAATACAGATCAGTAGTACAATTATCTGGGTTGGAACAACAAGAAGTCAAGTAACTCACCAAGACTGGGCTAGACTTAACATCCAGGCAAAGACTTACATGATCATAGCTGTCAGGCAGGCAGCTCTCTTCTCCACGGCATGATCTCTGCTCCGGACAAGTGCCCTGAGGTCCTTGGCTGGTCCAGGTCATACAAATTCCTTGGCTGGACTGTCTTTTTAATCATTGAGCCACAGAAGCGCTATTTGGGCGTGTTACCAAACATTACACCCCACTTCAGCTCCCCCTCTGTGCCTGCTCTGTCCTTGGTGTGCATGGGCCTGGGAAAACCCTGTACAAGGCAATACCATCCCACATTCCTTTGAGGGCATAGGCCTGGAGGTATCAGACAAGGCAACACAAGCCTCACAGCTCTACTGCATGCACTGTCACCAGAAATACCGTATTAGGCAATACTAGCCTTACAAGGACTCAGTCTTGCAAAGGCAAAACCGACTGTTTATGTACAGAAGTCAGTACACAGAACGCAAGAATGAATGCACAGGGTACTCTGAACTGTGCGAATATTCTTAGCAGACATGAAAAATGTAAGTGCAGGCTCAGAAGGAGAAAAAGCTCTAGTTTTAATCTAAGAATGACCACAAACATACTGCTGACAGTGAGCAGGCTGAATTTACACCAGCCTTATAGTACAGTACGTTAATGACTAAGGAAAAGCCCAATAAAGCAAAACCAATAGAATCATAGAATCGTCTAGGTTGGAAAAGACCTTTAAGATCATCAAGTCCAACTGTTAACCAAACCCTGCCATCCCACCACTAAACCATGTCCCTAAGCACCTTGTCTGCCTGTCTTTTAAATACCTCCAGGGACGGGGACTTGACCACCTCCCTGGGAAGTCCGTTCCAATGCTTGACAACCCTTTCTGTGAAGAAGTTTTCCTGATGTCCAATGTAAACCTGCCCTGGTGCAACTTCAGACCATTTCTCAGGCAGTTGTAGAGGGCGATCAGGTCTCCCCTCAGCCTCCTCTTCTCCAGGCTCAACAACCCCAGTTCCCTCAGCCGCTCCTCATAAGACTTGGTCTCCAGGCCCCTCACCAGCTTTGTGGCTCTCCTCTGGACATACTCCAGCAATGCAACGTCTTTCCTGTAGTGAGGGGCCCAAACACACAAAGAAGTGCAGAAGAAGAAAGAAATTGAAAGAGGTATAGAAAGCAAGTGTGAAGACTACATTGAAAGATGAAGAAAGCTGTATGGGTGATCTTTTTATAACTGAAATTGGAAACACCACTGAATCAATCCACTCTCAAAAGTCTCATGCTCCTTTCACTTACATATTTAAATGAAAATTTTACATTCTCCAGCTGCCCAGTTGTTTGTATGAATATATCCTGCTCTCTCACACTGTGCATGTAGAAGTTCAACAAATACTTATGGAATATTCCAATATATTTGGAGACATCTATTCTCAATTTATTTATTTTACACAAACTGCAAGATTGATTAATGAATATTACACTCGTTCGTCTCATACATTTTACTGTGTTGAGAAAGCTTTAAATGTAAACTGTGTATTTAAACTGTCTGCTATTTTAAACCCACAAACAACTTACATGTAGTGCATTGTTTCAAACTTAGTTTTGAACTTAACCATGTTTTTAAATATCAACTGCACACTACTGTAAAAAAATAATTCAGTCAAAAACAGGCTGGTGAATAATGTTATGACATTTGTTAAGACAAGGACATATTGAAACCAACATAACTCCCTCTTATTTTTCCACTGCTAGCTGCACAGCATGACGAACAACTTCAGGAGCTTGCTGAGCCACCTTCTTCCTTATCTTTATACTGTAGGCACACTGCTGGTTCTAGTGGATATAGCTGACGTTTCAACAACCACAGCTAAAAAAAGAAAAAAAATCAAAAAGAAGAGAGTATTTAGTACTAAGTGTACCTGTTCTTCCACGAACTACAAAGGAAAGACAGTACCGTAATAATACATTGTATACAGAAAGCTTTTCCTCTACAATAAAATCAGCAAGTAATGCATGAAATAACTACCTCTATCACATTACTTGACATGCTCAATCAGTTGAGTTTTTTCCTGCCACAGGAATATGGTCCCAAAGCTGTAGCAATTGCTCTCCAACTTGTGGTTCCAGCTCCTAGAAATGAACAGGAAAGTTATTTGCACTGCCACTACTGAACACATAGAAAGAATTTATAACAAAATTGTTAGATGAAGTTACTGGTGACTGCTTTCAGTCTTTCTGAAAGAGCGCATTCCTTTTGCTGTTGAGACATATATTAGGACTCCCCACACAGGAAGGTTTTTTTACTAGGGCACAAGAGGAGATAAAAATTTTCATAAGCAAGCTTGGCCTACAGGTTGTTTGGGGCTTTTTTCATTCACAGTAAGATGTCAGTTCTTAAGAGGAGAATTCCAGGTCACTTATTAACTAAAGACCATTATCCTCCACATCTTTTAAGTTTAATTCCATCAAGTGTGGTGGAGAATGTGGAAAGGCAGGTCACAGGTAATACAGTGGCTCTTGGTGGAATCATACAGATTAATATAAACCAGTTTCTTATTTTTTAAAGATCATTAAGACTTTTTAGGTCTTAAGAGCCACTTACAACATAAGCACTGTTAAGTCCATCACACACCCTTCCTCACTCTTACAGTATGATCCTTTCCTCATTCTTACAACTGGACAGGTTTTGCAGAAGTAGTGAGAAGATACAAAAAGTTTAGCTCTAGAATCTCCTATCAAGGAGGTATTCTGGGAAGGAACTGGGGAGAACGCAGAAACTGCCACAAGGAACTCTCATGCCAATTCCCTTCCAGCTTTTGGTAGTTGCATTTAGTTTTAACAGACTGGAGAACTGTCCTAAGCTTTATTTACCTTCAATCTCAAGATTCTCTTCAGTCTTCACAGGAAACTCAAAGCTATAACTACAAACAGTTATTTGGGTGTGACAGACTATTTCGGGGAACAAATCGGAACCAAACAGGGAACAAATCTCCAGAACCAATATTGCCAATTCCAAAGAGCTTTTATTTTTGGAAGCATCCAGCTTTAAATCTTTTTTTTTTAAATGCATATTAAGCAAGAAACTTCTTTGATTTTATCAAAAAGCCTCCATTACTTCAACAGTAATGCATTAACAAAATGTACAATGTACATCAATGAACTGTGATTCAGATTTACAGGTATATGAGGACAGGTGAGATAAATGTCAAGGCTAATAAACAATACACAATTATACCAAGTAAAGAAGACTTTAGAAGAGAGTAACATTACCTGGCCATCTCTGCTTATTTGTACCTTCTTATTGTTATTCCAAGGGTTGAGTAAATGGTGTGCAAACTGAAAAGGAATGTTTTCTTTTCGGATCCACTCCACCTTAAATACACCTCCGAAACCAGCAGATCCCCAGTCTGGACTTTTCTCACGCCCAATCTCTGAAGCCATTCTAGCAAAACCCTGGAGCAAAAATTGAAATATGAAAGGAAAGACATAATTAGAGCATTTCTGCTTACACTGGAATTAAATAAATGACTGGACTTCACACAAAATTTTCAAATTAGTTTCAAAGTGACTCATACACTCTCCTCCATGAAGCTGGATCTCTTAAAATGTTTACAACTAGAAAGCTAAAAGATGCATCATTTGTTTTTCCACTTCAAAGATGCCTTCTGGAGTTTCACTACAGAGAATGTCTCTCAATCTCTCACAATTACCATTAAAAGGTTTTTAAGCTTTGTAACAGAGGTTGGAAAGGTGTTGTAAAAACATTTGAAATGTAAGGAATCAAGATTAATGTTCTACTATATGATAGTCCATTTGCTATTCCTTTTCAGTTGTGGATATTTTTTGCAGAAATCCATTCCTTCCTTTCCATGTTCCCATTGTGTTAACAAACTTTCATATAGAATTAAGAGTGTAGCTGTTCTTCAAAGAAAGAATTCAAAGTTGCTTTTATTTCCTTCTTCAACGAAGCAGGAAGAAGTTCCAACAAGACAAGTATTCAGAAAGGAAATGAAAGAAACCCCAAATGCAAGATTCCTTCTAACTTATTTAAGGACACTCCTACTTGACACCCCTACTTGTCCACACATCAAACAAACAAACAAAAAGCCCATCAAGCGACCACACACCAAAATTATCAATTATTCAAGCAAATTAATGCCAGTTATGACTTAGGAGTCCAAAAGACGGAATGCACTACCTAAGTTACCAGCATATGCTACTGCTGTAAGACATGCAGTCCTAGATAGTTCAAGCCAGACTTAAATGGAAATTAATAAAAGGAACAGAGGAAAAATAAAGGTGGAAAGTAGAGAGACACTTGGTACAAGAGACTACTAATAGGAATGTCAGTCTTACATTCCCATGAATGTCCAGCGCATTGTCGAAACTGGAAGGGCAAGGCAACACCCAACCACCTACACTCCTGATTTCAGCCATGCCTTCCCTTCCCAGCTTCCTTGTCCAAGACCACCATACAACAGCCCATTTTCAGTATCAACTGGCATGCTGAAAATTACTTCCCAATATTACATCTGCATTTGCCAAACCATCCTATGTGTATGTCAACATAATCCTTCAGTAGTATGACCAAGACAGCTGTATTTGGGCTAATTAATTTGATTTTAGGTGTAGCTGACTTTTATGAATAGTTTATACATAAAGAAGTAAGTTGAACTTTCTTTACCTGGAACAATTGAGTTCAGCCCTCCCTAGAACAAATAACCTGCAACTTTGCACTACCAGATAAAGTCTTTAACTTCAGATTGGCTACAAATTTGTCACCAAATTATTGACAAATACCTTGCTAAACTTGAAGTCAAGACACAGCTCTGGAAGAATCATGGTCATGACTTTCCAGCTTCCTAACTTTTAGAAACTACAGTTCAGGTAAAAGAGATTTTATTAAAATTTGTAACAAAGACATCTGTGACTTTCTTGGCTTTAGAAAGCTGTGACTTGATTATAACTGCTTGTTCTCTTACAATATTTATTTTGGCACGCAGAGAAAAGAGTAGCAATCCCCTGCTTTGTTTGGATTTGTTTGTTTTGTTGTTTTGTTTTAAACGATTAATGTAGGGTACAAACATTATTCTCACTCAAGATGTTTGGAGGAAATTCAGTCTTGGCCTTTGAGTGACAAACTGAGTTAGCTAAAAGGGCATATTTCAGAGAAGAACAAAGTACTCTCTCCTCAGCAACCAGATACATTAGCTTCCTACTCTACTTAATTCAAGGTCGGAAGTCATAAGCAAAAATCTCCATACAACACATAATCATTTGCTACACTCTCCTAAAGCATCAACCAAAGCTAATGCTTAGTATTAACTAAGGACTCACCTGAAAGTGTCCAGACCCTTGAACAGAAAATATTAAGTAAACCGTCCTGCTCTCCCAAAAGGCTCTATTTAGTTTTCGTTCATTACTTGATGTAGTAGACCATATACCCTTCTGCTGAGAAATATCAATGTTTTGCAAGTTGTTACTTTTCATTATAAAGTACCGAACTGGCATATTTGGCCTTGGTGAAGGAGATTTGGAACCCTGGAAAAATTAAACTGAATTAAGTTACAATAAAATAAACCAAGCTGTAGTTCTAAAGTTTTAAACACATGAAGACAGAAATCCCTTGACTGCACTCCTACTTTCCTCCCCCAGATTCTACAAGAAACACAGAATCCATCAGCTGGTACTTTCTGAATCTGTTTTAAAATGTATTTCACATCTATTTTACATTTTTAACCACTTTACAAAATAAAAGTTCATTCATGAGGGGCAGCAAACAAGTATAGCAGAACAGGCCGAAATAGTCTAGTGATTAATTACAATTCTTTGAAGTCTGACACACCTTCAGATGACACAAAATGAATCATTCCAGACTGTTGCCTGACGCACACTACTCACATTTCCAGATTCAGGAAACACAAGTTTTCTGCCTTTTAAATTGACTGAATTTTAAAACTGAAAAACTTAAGAGGAACTATTAAATCCTCCAGTGAGTCCGTGCCCAAAGGAACAACCGGTTTTCCTCTCAGTGATCTGTTTAATATTACTGCAGTTTACTAGTCAAGCACCTAGGGATAATTATGCCAATAACCTAATTAAAAATGTGTGCTTTGTTAAAATAACCATCATAAAAAAAGCAAGCAGTCATAATAAGGCAGATAATACAAAACTTAAAGAGAATTGCTATCAGTGTATGCTGTTATAGAAACAGAGGAAGGCAGAATCCAAAGAATTCAGAAGTGCATGTACTGTGTACTAATTTAGGAAAAAAAAAATTAATACACCTTCACTGGTTATTATATCAAGTTTAAAAAAAAAAATCGAATTTTTTCTACTTTGGATAGCTTTATCTCAGCAGTTTGCAAAGAATAATATTTTTACTGTATTAAACTAGCATAACAAGGATATTTAGTCTAGATTTTAAGGTCCAGAAAGAAGTAAGTATTACGCAGCTGTTAAAAATGAAAATCTAAGTTAGGTTCTTAATTTATCAGTATAATACCTGATAGTTGCTGAAAGATACCAGCAAATCTATTTCTGAAATTCTCTTAATTCTGAAGAGTGGAGTAATTAGTTTATGAGAACTTTACCTTTCCAGATATTGGAGAAGAAGGACTAGCACAGGGGCTAGGATAGCTACTGCTGTCTGTAGACTTCACCGACGATTGATCTGATCTGTCATCTGAAGTTCGTTTGGAGTGCAAGATGTTTTTTTCTTTGTACTTCGACTGGTGAAGTGCAGGAGGTGTAGACTTCATTAAAACTCTAAAAAGTAAAGGTAGGTACAGCACATACCAGAATTTTCATAAGCAGTCACAGAACAATTTGTATCTTCATAACAGCCTATTGCATGACTAAACATATTACAGGAATTCCAAAACATATTAAACACTAACGAAAAAACACTTGATCACACGTTGGTTTTGAATGCTAGGGATAAACATCTTCTACTATTTCTTCCCAGAGATCACAATCCAGGGACAATATTCCCGACTACTCTCTCAAACAGCAGGAACACTTCTCAGTGAAACCACAACTACAATGCAGCATAGGACAGTATAAATTATTTCAACTGTACTTCCATTGTTTCTTCCTTTTTATTACTAGCAGAAATTCAAGCGATGATTTTATATCTAAATAAACTACAACCTACATTCTCTAGAAGATCTCAAAAGCTTACTTTTCAGCATTAGAAGAGTCATCAGAGAATTCAGTTTCTGCTGAGCTTTTTCTACTGTTTGTTGACCTCCACGAGGATGCTAAAGAAAGTTCTTCAGAAGTCGTTGGTCTTGGTCTCTGACCAATTCCCGAGGGCTGCTGCAAGCCTGCAGACTGTTCTTCAGTACTTAAAACAGCTACAATTGCTCTTAGAGTTGTTTCATCAACTTGAGACCATGGTTTAGAAGGAGCTCGCATACGACGCAGAAATAAGCTATGCCACTTCTGTCTGAGTTGCAACAGCAAACAAGCAGCCTATAATGAATTTAAATTCTGTTAAAGACTAATAAGAATTAGATCAGACAGTTAAGGGTACCTGGTCTTTTCTATCAGGCAGCATGTGGCATTCTAAAATGAAAGTGTCCAAACTGAAAGGCAAGACTAGAAGTGCTGGGAAGGGAGAAACCCCCACATTCAAATGAAGTTATCTTTTCTTTCCTCAGGTGCAACATAATTTTTAAAATATTTCATTTCATTTAGCTCTGCATCAAACTTAAAATAATATTGTTAACCCAGATAATTTTTTTTTGCTTTAAAATTTTATCTTTTTAACAAAAAAATCTTTTCCTCTTTTATGCCTTTCCTCTTGATTCAGTCTGTATTTATGCACTCTTCATTCATATCTGAGGGAAAAGAGCTCTAAGCGACATATTTTTCTTACATGGACTTCTGCTCAAATTAGATAACTGAATTTAGAAAACTATAGTCTAATTCCCATCTTATCAGAAGTGCTTCCATTTAAAAAAATTAAAAAAATCACTCTTCTGTATGTCTCTAGAAGAGACAGTATTGTTATTAGATCTGATGAGTCCAAGTGTTTCATAACCCATGAACTACTCTATTTCCTACCACAGCCAGAGCTTCTCAATGACCTGAAGACTTCTATCTTCAAAAGTTCGGGTTCTTTTTTCCTTTTTCTAAAATCTGACAGCAACTTTCTTTCAGCAGCTCTAATTTCAAATGGTCCATTTTGATCCAACTTCAGTCAACCTCCCAGAGAAGTAAATACACAATATGCCATTATGACTGTTCACTCAACTCCTGCTTAGATTTTGGCTAACCCAGCTCATGCTAAGGCTTGATGTGTGCTGGGAGCAGGTCAAAGCGAGAGCACCACATAGGCAGGAGAGGTGGCTAGAAAGAGCTGAAGGACCATTATGCAGCCACTAGCACCTGCAGCTTGTTGTCTCCTGCAGCCATTATCTTTTGTCTGGCAGTTTCACCAGAATATACTAAATTATGGAAATGGACCAAACCTCCAAGCTGGAAGGTATAAAATACAGCTTACCCAAAGAGCTTTTGAAGCAGATTCAACAGCAGTTGGACTGCTGAGGCTTTTCTGCTTCCTGGTGTGATACAGGGGACACCCACACTGTGACAAAGGAAGGAGGATAAGCACTCTCACCATTGGCTGGGTAACTAATTCTTTTTTTCTTTTTGCTCATAGGTGCACGAATTGAGAGTTACAGATTAAAAGTTATGAAACCTTACGACTTGAATGGTGAATAAGTGAATTCACGTGATAGACTAGTCTGGGGAAAAGGGCATCGAGCCCCTGTTTGTTTGTTGTATTTCTTAATGAGTTCGTGAAATAAAGGTTAAATTACAGAGTACATTGCCCTGTAAATTTGAGAGACCCAAACAGACCGTGACAGCCATTCTCACAGAAAATTCTTCGTTACCCAAGTGTTTCAGAAATCCTCATAGGAAGATATGACATAAATATCCTTCTACAAGAAAGAGCATTGAAGTGCTACATTACTTACTTAAGGGTCAAGTTTGAGATGGAGCCATTCATCTAGCTTCAGCAGTGCCAAATTAGCAGTTGTTTCGTCCTCCATCTCACTATCACTATTATCATTAGATACCCCAGCCCCTGAATTAAATACAAAAAGTGTATTAACATTTCTGTATTATTTCCACTTGCATACAAACAAAAATGAACCCTACTGTATTACCAGCAGTAAACCCGTTTTCCTTCTAAATTTTATTTTAAAATGTAAACGTTTGTAAAAACACTTTTTATTTTCTGCAAATACACCTCAGTGAAAAGTCTTTCCTTCAGTTAGCAGAACTCAAGTACCCAGACCTGTTGAGGGTCCTGCTATATAAGCACCTGTATTGATGTGATCTGACTCACTCATATGCCTTCATCAATATCAATAAGTCATTACCAAACTTTTGCCTGAAGCTATTTGCAAAACCACACATTGCTCTAATGCTTTATTTCCTAGTAAAACTGCAGATTTAAAGACCCATTAAGAAAAAAAAAAATTATGTACACATATGGCTATTAAAAAAAAATTAGAATCCTACTTAAAGTGCAATTCAATCAGCATAAACACTACTTTAAGGCAAACAGTTTAAGAGCAAGACAGGAAAACTTCAAAAATAACTTGGACTCTTATTTTGATTCAAAATAGTATTTCTAAAGAACTGTTAGCAGGACAGATTATTTTTGCTCCTATTCCTATAGTGCTCCATTCAGATAAACAGAAATTTCTATATGTTCCCTATCACTTCTAGTTAATAGTAGAGCTAGTTGTCATTAAAAGTTATTAGTAGAAAATAATCTTTGAAGTGCATGTGTCAGCTGGAAGCAATAAGTATTTGCTATACTGATATTTTCTAAATTATTGAGTTTGAATAATCTGGTTCAAAGTATCAAATAAACTAGTCTGTAGAAAAAACAAATATACTACACTTTTCAGCATTAGTACTGTCATTAAACATTTTGAGTTTTTTATTTCATTACAAACTATACTGTAATTTCTGAGACTTCAGAACTATGTAAGTGTAATTTAGGGATATGAATCTGTAGGGATTCTCAAAACTGCGACATTTATTCTGAGCCTAAAAAGTATTCTTGAAGAACTACAGGAACTATAGCTCTCCCATTTTAAGAATTAGCCAATATATGTATTAAATACTCTTGAAAAATAATCCTTCCATACCACATACTAGTATATACTAATAGAAACATTCCAAATCCAAACTCCACTATACCTCGAAAGGATGAAGGTTCCTGCAAAGCATTACTCGGTAGTCTAGCTGGTCCACAAAAGATGGACACGGTGACAGGTGTTACAACAGAACAGCATCTGATATTTGCTATCCTGTGAGCTCTTGTCATTTCATCATATATAACCCAGTCCGTAGGGAGTGCCTGAACTGCTGCGGCTTGGCCATTTGCTGGGGGAATCTGTGCAAAAGCAAATAAGACTAGGCTATTTTACCCTCTATTTGTAATTAAAATTATTTTTAACATATTTCCTATTTTATATATGTAGAAATAAATACATAAATATTTATATAAACATAACCTTATACACACAAATAAAAAAGCAAGAGAGAATTCAACCAGATTCAAATTATCATACCACCTTAAAAAAAAAATTTTAAAAAAGGATATAAAGCAAAAAGTCAGTTTCAAAGCAGAACTTCTTCCTGCTATTATGAGCAGGGATTGTTACATCTTTAAAACAGTTTCATAACTAGTTTTTTTTACCATTTTGTCTCGCTCCATCTAGAAGAAGACTAAATGAAGTAAGTTTTGATGAAATAATATTGGAAAGGTAAACCAACTCCAATTCTTTATTTTATCAACTGACAGGAAGAATATTTTCTAAAAATGTAGTGCTTAATGCACATGTTACTTTTAAAGTACTGACAACTATGAAGAGACATTTCTAAAATGTTTGATAAGAGTATAGTGCTCTTTTTTGTGAACTATAAATTCAAAGTGATTTTACCTTTTTATACTGAGGTTGACTAAGAACAGAGGTGGGATGAAATCGCACTTTCTTCTCCTTTGGTCCAGTCAAAACCAGGCTTTCTCTGTCTACATGCACCAGATTGGGATACATCCCAGCCACTAAGGCAGCTTTAACTACAGCCCAGTTTTCAGAGTTAGTATTAACATCTCTAATATCAGCTCCTCCTCTGGCTCTAACAAAACCTGAAGAAAGAAGAGGACAAAAATAGGTTATATTAGCTTGTATTTAAGATCCACTTTTTTGCTTCTCAAAAGTGAAATAAACTAAAAATTTGTTGCATTTTTCACCACTGCCAACCTTAACAGCACCAAGAAGAAACCATTATACTGAAATCCTTCCTGATAAGTGGTTTTATACTAACATAGAATAGAACTACTTTTTACAACACAAAGACATTTCCTATAGAAATAATTTATTAGAATGTAAAAACCCAAGGAAACGTCCCTCACACTGAAAGCCAGTGGCATGTGGAACGATCAGGGCGCTCTCAGTTAGGTCAGCTGTTCCCCAGCCACTCTTCCTCACTCTAGCATCTGCACTGTGCCCAGCATAAATGTCCACTGGTCTGTTTCAAATTAAGGAAGGAAAATTACACCAGTGAACACTATTCTTGTTACAGTTTGTATACACTTGACTCTAAAACAGTATTAAGATTTTTTCCAAGCTATTTACCTGAGGCTCTAAGCTGGCCAAGCAACTGTGATCTCATTCCTACGATGATTTCCATTGTGGCTTGAGACAGGAAATTCTTTTCACAGAAGGCTCTCTCCCAGCCATCTCTGCGCGCCTTCTGCCATGCCTGTAAAGATTTTTTTTTTTTTTTTTTTTTTTACATTTGCCTGTTAATTTTGTTAGCTAACATTAAATGCACTTGTTTAAAAAAAATTACATTTCTGTCAAGGAAACAAAGGCAAAAACCGCTCTGAAAGAAAGGCAATGTATCAAACCAGATTTTTTTTTTTCTGGTTAAGTACTAGATTCTTTTTACTCATTCCCTAAATTAACATAACAATCTTTATGTTATTATAAGATCATTATATTATTATAGAAATCACTATGTTAAGATTATTATTTTAATTTATCAATGTAGCAGGATGTAAAGTGAGACTTTGTTGGAACATTCAGAATTTAATTGTGTTTCAAAATATAAACAAAAATCTGACAAAAAGTGTCCTCTCACAAATTTATGAGGATATATACAGGAAAGCCACTAGGCAAAAATAAAGTTTCTTCTCTAAGTACTTAATCATAGTCTATCACCTATCTACATCCAACTTGACTGGTACATCATTTACTTTGATATGCGATCGATTGTGATTAGTACTCTTTCTGAAGATAAAACAATACCTGGAAAGCCCTGAGAAGCGCCATATGGTCACTAAATGTTCCTGCAGTAAAACGTTTTCTACACAGCATGGCTGCACGCTTTTGAGAGGCCAGCGTAGGTAGGACAAAAGGGTCTCGATATGCAAGAGTGCAAGCAATAGTAAGAATAGGATCCAGGCACTTCAAAACAGCCGCACACAACACCATTTTACCAAGGTGTGGCTCTACTGGTAACTCAGTGAGATGATAACCAAGCTCAGTGAGATCTTCCCAAGGGTGCATGGCATCTATCGTCTGTTTAAAAGAAAAAGAGCAGGGGCAGAGAGGACAAAATTAACTTACAATAAAAGCAGAAAGGATGTAAATACTGGATATTAACTAGACTTGTTCCCAAACACTAAGAAGCAAGCCAAACTCTTAACATTTTGAGACAAGATTTTTAAGCACTCTCTTCCCTTAACTTGAAATCCACACACACAAAATGAAAACAGGCAACACACAGTAACTCAAAGCATCTTTAAGTAACTAAGCAACAGGCTCAGTACAAACGAAAAGCAGTAAGATATGTTGCCACACCACAAATACAGAATCAAATAAAATTCCCATCTAAATATATTCCTCTGCTGACCTTAAGCATTTGCACAGCATTTCTCACAATTAAAGCTGGTGGAGGATCAGGAGCTTTCATGAGAAAGTCAACAATTGGACAATTAATTGGAGCCAGAAGTTTTGTGTGTAAACAAAGCCCCTGCAAGTTAAAAAGCAAAAAAAGTTTGTTAAGATTGGGCAAAAAAAAGAAGAAACCACCAAACACTATTTTTGCAGTTCATAGTATGGTTTGATCATAGTACATATTTTAAAAGTTACAATTTCTAACTGAACGCGCACCTGAAGTGGCATTCTTAGAAGTTCTGGAGTTTGAAATTCCAACATATTCTCAAATCGGAGCCTGCTGAAGAGACGAAAACAGACTCCAGGCTGACAGCGCCCAGCCCTTGAAAATAAAATACGGGAAGTTGTTGAAAATTAGAATTTATTTGAAAAAAAAAACAAACCCAGAAACCAACACACACACACACAAATGTAGATTGGAAACGTAGAACCAGGTCTAAGAAAAAGATAATTTTGCCATTAAGTCCCACACATGAGGTGAGAGTTTTCCAGTACATGGATTATTATTGATAGTATGGAAATTTGTTATTATAATTTTATCCCAACACTGAAAGACCTGGAGAAGCAAAAATAAGGCCTATCTAAAAATAAAGTGATGTGGGTGTTTTGCTAACCTAAGATCAATCCAAATCTCAACTGTCCTTTGCTGTAAGGAACATAAGTTGTAAACTTAATTTGTTCCTCTTCACATCCCCCAAACAGTTGGAAGTTATTCTGGGAGTAAGAGGTAGAATGAAGACCAAACTTGTGAGTGAGGGGATAGAGATAGCAAATGCTCACATTCACGCTCAAATTCCTACAGGTTAATGCCAGTATCGCACAACCAAACACAGGCATTTGTTGCTATGTATCCTCTTAGCCCTCAGACAGTGTTGGGAAGAATACGATAAAGGCCTGTTAAGTCATGAATAGTTTGGAGAAGATGAATAAGGAATCACTGCTCAATGTCTCTTCTAATATAGGGAAGAAGGGACATCAACTAACAACTAGCAATAGGCAACCCTTTGCCCACAGATAAATTGTGAAACACCTTATGGGACACTGTGGCTGCTGGTGCCACATGGGAGAAAGAGGAAGGAGAGCAAGTTCATAGGGGGAAAACAACCTAGACCTAATGCAAGCTTTGGGAAATTCCTGAGTGTCACTTTTCTACAACTTGGGAAATTACTCCAAGGAAATACATGTTGACCCTTATTCTTCTACAGAGAATTAGCATCAGCCATTGTCCAAAACTATACTGGACTAGGCTATTAACATTACCCAGTGTGGCTGCTATTATGCTGTGTATTTTACCCTTAACATACAGGATGGTGGATATCTGCAAAATAAAATTCAGTATGAAGCATTTATTACCTGCCTTTTCTCTGGATAGCACTGGCTTTTGAAATCCACACCGTTTTTAGCATTGTTACACAACTCAGTGCATCAAAAGACTTCTATAAAAGCAAAGCAAGGAACATAAAAACAAGATTGAAGAGGGTACATGAAATGAAAGTTACTAGTGATATAGATCATCAACAGAAGTTCTCTAAGAAAAAAAAAAAACAAACAAACCACCAGCAGCTTCTGGCACAAAGGTACATTCTGAAGTACTTAGTTTCAAGTGACTTTATACTACCTCCTTCACAGTACCTTTGTGCTGCATAGTTTTCTAAATTAAAGTTTTCTAGTCAATAGGTAATTATAAGTCAATAGAAGACATGGATTGCATTTTGTGGTATCACAAGCCAAGCAAAAATATGTTAATATATTGAATAAAGTCTTCCCATTTGTCTTACTTGGAAATTACGTCCTTATTTTCCTACATTCGATGCAAAATTATGAAAAAAATTGTATTACTGTGGGATCTTCAGAAATTTCGTGTGCATATCTCCTATGAAACCCAGTTTTATTTTCCAAGCCATATACTAGGTCTTAAATTGCCTCATTATGTTATCTCATGTTTCTTGAAAAAGTAAGTAGGGAATGGTCATTCAACACATCACAAACAATGCTTAAAAACTTAATGGATTAGACTTGGGCTAGATACAACAGTAGGACAAAGGGAACTCCCAATATTCTCTAAGTCTCAGGAAGGTGGCAGTCTAAACTGATGGACTAGTTTTAAAAATAAAACAGAAATACTAAGTTAAAAAAAAAAGATACAAGTATATCAATATATCAACCTGCAATAGCTTTTACAGGGTTTTTAAAGAGCTTATTTACAGTATTTGTCGTAAAATAAACAGATGACAAAAATTATCAGTGAGTTCTGTTGTTTGGCATGCACTAGCTCTCAGCCTACTATAAAAAAAATAGTTATCCAAAATTTATGTATTATGTATTTTAAAACAACACGAGGAAGTTTACTTTCCAAAGAAGATTTAAGCCAATCATACCTCTTTCATCTTGCCTGAGTCAATAACAAATACAACATCATTGACTGTTATGCTGGTTTCTGCAATATTAGTAGAAAGAATCTGCAATAAAAAAAAAAAAAAACCAAAACAAAAACCAAAAAGCTATAGTTAACTGTAAAAGTAAAGACAAAAGAGATCGAGGTAATATCTGACAAAGTCCTCTGATACTTGCTATTTTGCGGATGCCAGAAGGTGGACTTTTAAGCACCTTCTTCTGATCCAAAGTCTGCATATTCGAATGAAGCATGAAAACTTGGTATCTAATGCAAGACAAAGAGCACATTTTAAGGATCTTTAAAAGAGAGAATAAAAACTCAAGACAACCATAGAAACTAGAGGTTTCACCTGTGAGCATTATCAGCAAATCTCTTGTCATCAAAAAGAATACGGTCCCTCAGGCTAACAATCTCATCGTATCCAGGAAGAAATATTAAAATTGCTCCTAAAAAAGAAGTTGGTTTGCAGAGTTAAACAGAGAATCCACTTCAAGTATATGTCAGTACTGCATATACTAGCACTCGGAAAGTTTTACGTATTTGGTATTACTGAAAAAAAGAGCAACAATTCAGCACAGAAGCTGAATCCATAGCAATTTATTGGGAGTGCGTGTATATACCTACCAGCATCACAACTATGACAGATGTTATAAAGTAAGTGCATAATCAGGTCCAGATCCACTTTTTCATCATCAAAACTGTGATGATAAGCTTTTAACAGTTCTTTGTCCTCTGCACTAAGGTCACTACCACTTGTTTGGACCAGGGAACTTTCATCCAGATTTCCAAATTCCACCGAAGCACTAAAATATACAAATACACAGGCCAGAGTCAAGGTTATTTGCTTTGGGTTTGCATTCAGCCATCAATTCAAATTTAGATCAAGACCAACAAGACTACTTGTCTCAAATTTTAATTTTAAAGTGTAGCAGAACAGCATCTCCACAATAGTGTTACTGTTCACTGATTTAAGTGTTAACGCAGCAAAGCATGCAACTTCAAAAAGCGTTAACTTTATTATACTTCATTGAAACACAACCATAGCAAGAGCAACACAACTTGAAGTACAAAGACACCATCTGTTTATCTGTTAAAGGAAAAATATATTAAAGAAACTTATTCTCCAAAAACTTCCCTACAATAACAGTTAAGCAAGTACTACACTACCAGAAACTACACTAAGAGAAATTGTAGTATTATTGATCTCCACAAAACTGTAACTAAACTGTGATGAGCGTAAGTTAATCAAAAAGAATTCTTGAATGACCTAGTGTACATGTTACTCACATAAAGCTTCTTTAATATGGCTATCATGTAGCAAAAATATACAGATAAAAACCCACAATAGATTTGTTCCCAAAATAAGCATCTCAAATTAAAGTGATATATGATATAGAATTGGCATCTTCTCTGCATATTTATTTAAGTTACTATAATCACATCCTGCCTAGATATATAATCATGATAGGAATGTCCATATCAAGATGATAAATGCTAATAATATTGAAAGTCCTACACCACTAGAGCTGTATCTACCAGAGGAGTTGGGCAAACAATCACTATGATACTGAATACAAACCTTTTTTTAAGTAACTGTGTTTTCAAAATATTCCTATCCTCAAATAAATCTTGCTACTTAGGCCAGATTTTAAAGCATAAAAAGCAGCTAAAAGCTGTTCTGATTAAAAGAAGACAAAACATAAATTTCCCATCACCATGTTTCCGAACTGTTTCTGCAAAGAAGTTATAGCTTACCTGTAGGACTCCAACAGGTCAACAACCTCTGTCTGTCCAAAGTGCTTAGCCCAGTCCAAAGCCATCCTGAAAGAGTTGCATAAAAATCTTTATTAATTTCTCATTTCAAAAGATACATACGAACAGCACATTATGTGACACCACACTTTTCTATCAATTTCTGCATTATTGTTTAATCAGTGCTGTTATTGTTGGATTTGCAACTTCCCGTTTTAAAGTACATGAAGAGGTGTAACAGCTATACGATTTTTAGATAACTGCCATTCTTTACCAAGAAAGAATCCCAGTTTTACACAGAAGTGAGTGCAAACATGCAGAAGGAAGTGAGGAAGAATGTGCCATTCCTTCAAACACCACACACCAATGTGCAGAGATAAGCCATACCTTTTTGCAGTACTCTTTACTAGCTCATTTAAATAATCCCAAGAAGTCATGCCTCAGATGTTTTTCTCCAAAATGTGTGAAAACATAGGGCTTTTTGATGTCTTAAGGAAGTTGCCCTCCCCACAATGCAGTTCACTGTTTTCCTCTTAAACTGTATCCCTTCCCAAGTTTTTCAAGTGTTAGTACCAAATATCAGACCCCCTAGAATCTTAATTCCTATCTTTCCACATCACAATCATTTACTGTAGTTCCCTGTTTATATGAAGACACAATTCATGGCCACAAAAACCTGAATTTTTACAGATTCACGAATGTTTTCACATGACACAACGTATTTACAGATACAACACAGTAAAGATCTTTGCAGTTGTAATACACTACTTTTAAATCCGATATAGGTTACTCTCTTAAAATAAGAATTGCCAAACATTTTGGGTCTAATTCAATCAATTCAGTAAGATTCCAATTTTTCTTCTAACCAGTTGTTAAATCACATTCGTTGAAACCAAGAAGGTATATCCCATATTCGAGACTGTTTAATTAAGAATTCAATTTACAATATACAGAAGACAGAGTGATAAACAGAAGTTAGAAATTGTTTAGACTGTCAAAACCTCTTAGTGCTTACAGTAGTATGAAAAGTTAGCAAATCAGTCTAGATGTTACAGAAATTTCTCTCTCATTTGTGTATTGACAAATAAATTTATCTTTCAGTTTATCTGTTTGTTTTTACCAGCCATTGGATGATTTGCAGTGGATATTTGCTCCCATACTGATCAGTTGTTCTACTTGACTCAGAAAGCCTCTCCCTGAAGCAATCATTAGAGCAGTCGCGCTCGTTTCACTGTGCCTATAATCAACTGAGAAGTAAAAAAAAAAAAAAAAAAAAAATCAGCAAAACCAATACAAATACTATTTTTTCATCTAAATGCGGTATGAATATGACTTTCAAAACCAGCCCAAAGAGAATTTATTTCCTCGCACATCTGTCAATACTTCAAAACAAGTACAACATCAAATAACTACAAAAGTCATTAATTCTGCTAAACCTATTCATTTTTTCAATAGGCATCACAATTCAAAGGTAACAACATTTAAAATTGGAGATGAAGTAGCCACAGAAATTCAAGTAATTTTGTGGGGCTTTTTTCTTATGTCATGAGATGAGAAACTTACCACTGACGTTTTCAGTTAAAATGAGATGGAACACCTGAGCAAAGGAATCAATATCCTTATGCAACCAGATGTCAGAAAGACAAGAATCCATTTCTTTTATTAGCCACGGTTCAAGGCAATTCGCATCTTTTTCAGTCTGAAGAGAAAAAACAGTATTGAACGATGACTCTCTTCAAAGAATTGTCTTTATTCTCATGTGTTAGACACAAAGAATTTGAACAGTTAGTTTTCCAAGTAACAACCAGAAACACAGCATTCAGATATCAGTTAAAATGTTTATTGTATCATATGCAAGTACTTTAAACAATGGCAGTATAGCCATTTGATCTAAACAAAAGTTATGTGCAACCATCATAACTGAAAAGTACATATTAGCTAGAGCAGTTCATGCTAATAAAAAGTATTTTAAAATATGTTAATATCCTTCTAGAAACTCTACAGGAGTTGTACCTTTAGAAAACAGTTTTTAAATGGGTAGAGTAATATAATAAAAATTTAAACATCTCTTCCAACAAGAGGAAAAACTTACCAGCTGATTAAATACTGTGTCACCACCATCATCCAACAGATTACACTCTTCAGTTGTACTTGGGACAGATCTTTGTCTCTGAGATTCCCATTTGCTATTATTTTCTTGAGCAGAACACCACTCAGTAAGAGTGCTTTGCTGTTCTTCCTCTAGAATGCATAAAGTATTTCCAAAAAAAAAGTTTTACAGGTATCTTATTTATCCATTGTTTTCAGTTACAAAAAATAGTTACATCAAGTCACAAGTTTTATCTATTCAGTCTCTTCTATTTAACCTAGAACATTGTTACCAGTCCAATACAAATTCCATGATTAAGCGCACCACGCAGCCGCTCGCTCACTCCCCCCTCCCTCAGTGGGATGGGGGAGAGAATCGGGAAGAAAATAAAAGGTTAGAGCCGAGGGCTGAGATAAAGACAGTTTAAAAAGAGAAAATAATAATAATAGTAATAATGAGAATGATAACAGGATATACAAAACGAATGAGGCACAATGCAATTGCTCACCACCCGCCGACCGATGCCCAGCCCGTCCCGAGCCGCTATCAGTCCCCGAGCCACGATCAGTCCCCCTGCAACCGACCAACCGAACTAACTAATCCCCCCCGAGCATGATGTTCTATGGTATGGAATAGCTCTTTGGTCAGTTTGGGTTAGCTGTGCTAGCTGTGCTGTGCTCCCAGCTTGTTATGCACCTGGCCGAGCAGGAGAAGCTCAAAAAGTCCTTGAGTAGTCTCAGCACTGCTTGGCAACAGCTAAAAACATCAGTGTGTTATCAACATTCTTCTGGTACTAAATCCAAAACACAGCACTATGCTAGCTACTACGAAGAAAATTAACTCTATCCCAGACGAAACCAGGACACAGACCAATACAAATTCCATGATTAAGGGCATCATTGCAAACATCTGCTATAAGAACAAGGTAGAACGATACTATTTGGGTGCTTAACCCCCTAAGTCTCCTGTATTCCAACTTACTGCATTCAGATGAGCTTCCTAAGTAAGTATTTTCTACACAATTCTCAGTCCAGATCTTTCTCCAGAAGTAAAATACCAAAGAGAAGTAATACGGCTCCTGCATGTTACAACTAATTTTTGTGTACAGGTAGAACAGTAGCAGATACCAGTGCCTTAAGTGAACTTTTCTGTCCACGTGATCAGAGGACCACAATAAACATACAGTTAGGATTGTATGTTACAGCTTTGGGTTTTGCCTTTTTTTTGTTGTTGTTTTTTTTTTTTTTTTTTTAAATGCACACTAGGATCATTACTTTCAGTTGTCAGGAAAACTTCTATAATATGTATGAATAATATATCTACTTAATCAGTTGAAAAACAACTATATTGAATTCAAGTGTGTTAATGCTTCTAGGGTATGTATAATAAATACATCCATGTCTGAAGAATGCAGTGAAAATTGTTACCAATAGGAACCACTTCTGTGCAAGATGCACAAAATCCTGCCCTCTTTAATGGCTGCACTTTAATTTGCACTCAAAAGTCAGCACATAGTATCTTCTGCTTCACTAGTTTTCATGTGGGCAAAGCCCTGAATTATATACAATTCTACTCCATAATAATTAGGAAAAACAACATTTATAAACTGAAAGCAAAAAGAATGCAACCATTGAAAGAAAGTGAAAATACGTTTTTGAAAGTTACATGATCTATTTCAATAATGTAAACACTGAGAGCTGAAAGATACTTGCTGTCATCTAATCATGTCTCACTTAATGTTCTGACTTTGGGTTTTTAACAGAGAATCATCCTATTTAGTTGTTTGACCAATCAATGAGACTCATTGCCAGCCCTGATAATTAAGAAATCCACCAACCTCGCTGCTTCTCCTTCTTGTACTTTATCATCTCTTTGTTTGTATACCCAGTACTTCGTAAAATGTCCTCCAAAAACATCTCTTTAACTTCAAAAGGTCTTCCTTGTACTGAAAGTATAAATAATTCATAAAATGTTAGATATTCCCTAGCTTCATTTATAATCTTAATCTAAACAAAGCATTTTTGTAGACACAGAAAGTGAATTAAAACATTATTAGGGCCTAATTTAAGGAATTATTACTTTCCTTGAGAAGTCTTTTAAGAATATCTACACTGGAGTTTATTTTCTTAGGATTATTGGGCCATAAACCAAAACAACACTTCAACAGGAAAATGCCAGCTGGGTACCTCGTTTCTCATAAACCTCTTCAATTCTATTAAGGGTTTCAGCAAGAGATGCTCAGAAGATTGATAAAATTCCCGTTAATAAATGTCAAAATGAGAAAAATAGCCATTTTTGTTTAGGGTTACAAAAAAGAATTCACTGTGTCAGACTGCCACCTGGATTATAAAATATAACAGCAATTGATACAGCTTTAGTGCAAGATTCCACACGCAGATAGCCATCTTTTGTATTAAAGTACTTTTTTTTTTTTTCTTGAGAAGTATATGAGGAGATGGACTTCTCTCAATTTCCTCAACCACTTCAGCCCAATTAGGTTTCTTTACTTCCTGATAAATGAGACATTCCAATGGTCTTTATCTCCTAATAATTTACCCTGATTTCTTTTTCAATTATCACTGTTTTCTAGACCTTATTTATGGACATTAAAGGGTTCTTCTTTGCAGGAAGAATCAAAATCTCTCAATTTTAATTTCTGGTCCCATAGCAGACATTTGCCATAGCTAATTTTGAATCACCTAGGACTTTTCTTCAGAAAGAACAAGCCACAGTTCACATACTTTTAGAAGCTGTCATGGAGGAAGTCTTCCAACACTGATCACAAACTTGGTGTACTACAGGAACCCACAATTACAAAGTGTTGGTTTCTGTGGTCAGGATTTTGTCAGCTATATTGTTAAACGAGGATCAAATCTTTTTCATGACATAACAGACAAAGTATCTAAACTCTCCTCTTTTAGTTCTTAAATTCTCAAAAATGGAAAAAGGAAAGTGATTAGCCTGTGAAGCCTAGTATGTGATAACAGTATAACTGAAGTAAACTGGAGAAAGAGATTGTCATCAGAGTTTCCTGAAAAAACATATTGACCTAAATGAACAGGCAGTTACAAGAAGAGTAAACTGGAAAGCCACATAACAATTACAAGTGAGGTTTCCTCTCTCCAAAAAAATTCGGAAAACACTGAAATCATGTATAATTTCCAGATTTCTGCCTCCAACAAGTTGCAAGCCTTATTTTACTAGGCCAAAATTCAGAACTGAGAACCAGAAATAAACAATCATAGATCTGTAAAAAAAAAAAATAATAATATATAGACGACTTCTTCAGGAACATTCACGAAAATAAACCAATGATCTGTAGAGAAGATTCTAAAGGGATCCTACCCATGTCCTGCGATTGTCAAGCTTCTTAAAAAAAGGCTGATATGCAGACAGTCTACTTGATTGTTTTAAAAAGAAAGCATTTCTCTTAAAAGATTCTTTTTTAAAACACATTATACTTAAGACATCATTGTTGAAAAAGGAAGAGAACTGCAAGGTGCCAGAGGAGGTCACCCATGCAGAAAACTTACAAGCCAGGAGGGTGAAGGAGGGGATGGGGCAGGGGAAAGCATCTCCCACACATCTATGTTTTACCTCTAGTAAGGATCAGTCAAATGAAATTAAAACAGCAATAGTGATAACTTTTCTTTGCATCTAACTGCAGATTACTGAGTCTGAACGTAAATTAACACAAATCGACAAGTCTTTTCTCAATGTTTACCTAGGTTAACAGCTAATAATTTCCTTTAAAATAAAGAATCATATGATTAAAACATGAAAACCCAATTTGCCTACGACTGTATTTCTGAAGTGACCAAGTGCAGTTTTCTATGATTTATCCAGTAACCAGCAGCAATCTCTGTGAGGCCTGAAGAACTAGAATCTACTGGAATGATGTAATATATATCATCACTCTTTTAGATTCTAGGATCTATATCACCATGGAGATCAGCACTTCAAGAACCTTTTCCCACCTCTTGAGTTGCACAGGGCAGGGGCAGGACATCCTGTACTTACAGTACTCCCTGTGATAAACACACTTTACTCTGAAGTAGGTGCAAATTGTTAAGAAACAACAAAAATGAACAAAATAAGAACAAGCATTGCTGCAGTACTCCCTGTGATAAACACACTTTACTCTGAAGTAGGTGCAAATTGTTAAGAAACAACAAAAATGAACAAATCAAGAAAGAGCATTGCTGTAACTCTCAGTGTATTTATCATGTTTCCTTACTCAGAATGGTTTGCTACGGTTTAATAAGATCTATTAGTCCTAGATCAGGTATACTCAGATTTAAGAGTTTACATGAATACTTACTGTGTATTACCGGGCAACTTCCAAAATACCTAATAAAGAGGTTTGCATCTAATGCAGCACTAGAAATAATTAGCTTTAAATTAGTCTGCTTTTGCAACACATCTCTCAGTTTTATTAACAAGAAGTCACTGAATCTATCCCTCTCATGTACTTCATCCTATAACAAAAGGAAAAAAAAACAACCAAGCCAAAACAACAAATAAACATCACAGATCCAAAACTGTAACTTTTCACAAGTACAAAATTTTTAAAAACTAAAGTATAACTTGCTGGTACATTACAGACGCATTAAAATGTGTAAGTCTAGTTTAAGTAAGGATTTTTTAAAAACACTATCCAAAAGTCCAAAAATATTTCAAAAAGTTTTATAAAGATATCAGAGCAGACTGCACTGGTAATGCACAAGCCACATATACTTTGATTTCAGAGGTTAAAGTGGACTTCTGAAACTTCTTCTAATTCTTATAATTGAATCTCATTTTCAAGACAATGACACAAATCACAAATCCTACAAATATTAATAAATTCTCACTTCACAATTGATGAGCATTTAAAGAAATGTATGATACCACATAATCAGAAAAAAAGTTAAGACTGCTTAAATCCACTAAGTCATGCACAACGCTTAGAATTAATTAAGGAACATGACTGATTAATCATCTTTGTTAGTGTGTGCTTCTATTTTGTTTTATAGTATGAACTTATGAAGCAGGGACCCAAATACAACATTTATAGGCTGAAGTCAAGAATGTATAATCATTCTCACACTTTTTTCCATTTTGATAAACAGGCAGGCACAAAATTATCGTGAATTTTTCTGTCTTCAGCAGTGGAGAATTTAATCTTGTTCTGCTTCCACTGCCTTATCAAACTCCACAAGAGGAATATTCACATAATCATAAGTGAACACACTTAAATAATTTACTGAAAATCAGACTACTCATGATCTTGAAAACATTTGGTCAAACAAATGGACTGCAAACCTTGTATTGCTAAAACAAGTACATGATACAAGACATTCTGACACACTCACATTGAATCGTATCTACATAAGCCTCCCTAAGGCTTTTCTGCTTTCTGACAGAGGAAGTTTGGAAAAATTTAGAGCTCTGTCCTCCACAACTGCATTACGATTCCAAAAATAATTATTGGCATTTACAAAAAAAAACCCAAACCCAAAAATGTACATGCTATAATAAAGACTCACTAAGTCTTTAACGTTAATTCAGATTCTAAACAACCTTAAATTCAGCAAATTAGTAAAGAAAACTAGGATTTCATCTTCCAATTAACAAGTAGTACATACTGCTCCACCTCACATGAAATTCAACAGGATTCTTACCACAATAACATGTGTCACAGTTGATAGAGTGTTGTCTCCTGCCATTAGCGTGCGAAGTAGTATGCCATTAGTGCAAAACGTTAACAGTGTCTTTGGAGAAACCCTATTGAACAGTTAATAAAGATACTTCAGGGGTTTGGACCATTTAAATGCTGCTAGCTTTTGACCACCTATTGAAAATTAAAGGATTAAGCAGCTGCTCACCAGAAGTGGGATTATAGTTCTCTCACCAAAGAATTCATGCATAACATTTGTTTTTAAACTATACCTATTCCTAGAGAGTTCCTAAGGAATCTTAGTGCTTATACTCCAAAACTTCAGAAAACGATTAACGAAGTGAGATTCTAATTTATATAAATAAATAAGCAAGTGAAACAACCTTTAGAACCCCTCCATGTTGTTTAAGTTACTGGAAAATTCAGCGAGAACTGCTTTGGAAAAACAGGTTCCAATTCTTTGGCATACGCTTGGATATAGTCTTTGTAATTGCCTATATGTGGTGGGTTGACCTTGGCTGGATGCCAGGTGCCCACCAAGCTGCTCTATCACTCCCCTCCTCAATTGGGCAGGGGAAAGAATATATAATGAAAAGCTTGTGGGTTGAGATAAGGACAGGGAAAGATCACTCAGCAATTACTGTCACAGGCAAAACAGACTCCACTTGGGGAAATTAGCTTAATTTATTACCAAGCAAATTGGAGCAGGGTAATGAGAAATAAAAGAATAAAGCTCACTAATTATCATATTTCTTTCCAAGTTTGGAATTCATCCCTCCTTTCAAAAATCCTCCTACATACTAAATTCAAGTGTACTTGGTTTTTGTGGCAAGGTTTTGGCACTGGGGGGCTACAGGGGTGGCTTCTGTGAGAAGCTGCTAGAAGCTTCGCCCACATCTGACAGAGCCAATGCCAGCCATCTTCAAGGACGACACACCGCTGGCCAAGGCTGAGCCCATCAGCAATGATGGCAATGCTCCTGTGAGAACTTACTTAAGAAAGGGGGGGGGGGGGGGGGG
>NW_009258669.1:6316363-6330847 GCF_000687185.1 Egretta garzetta | reverse complement strand
CCGGGCTGGTGACCCCATGGAGGGGACCCATGCTGGAGCAGTTTGTGAAGAACTGCAGCCTGTGGGAAGGACCCATGCTGGAGAAGTTTGTAGAGGACTGTCTGCCGTGGGAGGGACCCCAGGCTGAAGCAGGGGCAGAGTGTGAGGAGCCCTCCCCCTGAGAAGGAAGGAGCAGCAGAAACAGCGTGTGATGAACTGACTCAGCCCCCATTCCCCGACCCCCTGTGCCCCTCAGGGGAAGGAGGTGGAGAAATCGGGCATAAAGTTAACCCTGGAAAGAAGGGAGAGGTGGGAGAAGGTGTTTAAGATTCAGAGTATTTTTATTCTCTCCTACTCTGATTTGAATTTTGTAATAAGTTAAAACTAATTTTCCCAAGTTGAGTCTGTTTTGCCCATGACAGTAATTGCTGAGTGATCTCTCCCTGACCTTATCTCGACCCACGAGCCTTTCTTTATATTTCCTCTCCCCTGTCCAGCTGAGGAGGGGAGTGATAGAGCAGCTTTGGTGGGTACCTAGCATCTAGTCAAGGTCAAGCCACCACATCAAAGAGCACATCCAAAATGGAAATGCTTTACATTACCCATCTCTACTCTTCTCGCTTCTTCAGCAGCCTTCTAGAAATCATCATTGCTGTCTGATAGTGAATAAAACTTTAAAAAATTAGACTCCTGTGTTACTGTAAACACCTGCACTCCAAATCTTTTTTGCCCAGAGTTGGGACATTGCCATCTGTTCCTTTTGCTCTTTCTCAAGTAAATCTATTGATTCCTAAGAAGGATTTTTGCACTGCTTTCAGTAGTTCTTCCACTTTGATCTGACCTATACTTTGCTCTTCTTCAGACAGCATAATACTTCCACACATCAGTCATCACCTTATTTGCATTTTTACTAGCTCTTTTAATACCTTAATAGGCTCGTGAGTTTTTGTACACATATTCAAATTCTTCTTTAAGTTGGCTTTGTTACTCAAGTGCATTCATTTTCATTAGCTATGTGGTATCTTCATCCATATAAGCAACATAACCAGCAATACCTTTTGTCGCAGCCTTCTCACTCGTATCCCAATTGCTGCCTGTTCCTGGAAATCCCACTATCTATACAGTTCAAAGAATCTACAAACCACACACAATCTTCAGACTCTTATCCACTCCTGCTCTGCTTTAGGAACAAGTTCCTCAGGTGACCTAGAAATCTCTAATTTTTGTATCACTTCATGCTTTAAACATAAAAGCTGAAACAGAGTAAATTTAACCCAAACTAGATTGGTAAATAATGCTCAGCTTCATCACTCACTTTCATATTTTTCTTTTTTTCCTGTTATGTACCCTATCAACTCTCACTGTATAGCATTTGTTACAGCATGCTGGTCTTCCTATGTATCTTCAAAACTTGCAGAACTTTTGGATCTATACATGTTAACAGTAGGGAGGAAAAAAAAAAAAAAAAAAAAAAGAGAGGAAAGTAGGAAAGTATAGACTTGATCTGGAAACAAGACATGGAATTCCACACACACCCCCAACAAGAAATCAAGAGAAAGCACCTGCAATTCACTTATATAAGACAACTTACTACATGAAACTGCAACATACAGGAGGAAAACTGTCCTTTTCACTCTAAATATTCCATCACCTGAAATACCGTATACTAGCTATACTTTACATACTGAGGTTTTACTAGGCTGTATCCCAAAACCACTGTAGTTTAAATGGACACAAGACTGAAGATACCAACACAAGATCAATTGACTTTAGGACAGATCGTTAATACCTGCTTTCTAATCGGATCTGATAACCAATTGTCTGGCCAATCTTTTCTCTTCTTTCTGCTGCCACTCTTTCAGCCACCGCAACAGCTGCCAAACGTCTTGGCTGAGTGCAAAATATACGACAGGGAGCTCCATTTTTGTAACAGTCGTCAAGAAGGAACTGAGGGATCTGTAAAGAAGTGGTTTAAATTTACTTTTTAGTTTGTTAAAGTCATAGCTTTTTTACCACACTGAAAAAATTTAACTGTTTCTCAATATTACGCAGGTTGCAAAAGGGTTCACAATAGGATTACCACTGAAAACGTACTTGAAGGGGCAGAAAGGCAACAAAAATTAATTTCTGATTTTAAGTTGAATATGTTTCAAAAAAAAAAATTGAAGCTTCTCTTTCCTGCTTCAGAGAAATCTATAAGAAAAACACCTGTAGGTAATCTTTCATTTTATCACAGTAATAGTCTAGATACTAAGAACAGAATGAGCTTTAGAAGGAAAAGGCCTAAGCAAAATTGGAGCTACTTTCCCTTCAATATTTTAAATTATTTTAACAAAAAACTAGTATCTATCAGAAAATTGTGTAGAACCATTTATACTTTTAGTAAGTATCTGCTGGCTTAGTATTTCAAAAGCAAGAAAGTGAATTAGAACACAAGACTTTCGACTGTATAGGAAACCAAAAGCCTTAAAACTAGGACAAAAAACCCCCTTATTACATAAAGATTAGAAAATTGGCATTAGCTTTGTATGAATACTATTATCTTTTTTATTTCATTAAAGAAACATACTTGAGTAGTTTTTCCTGATCCAGTCTCTCCTACAATCAAAACAACTTTATTGTCCTTTATTATCTTGACTATTTCCTCCTGTTTTTCAAAAACTGGTAGTGATTGCCTGAAGGAATCAAACTCCGATTCCCCTCTTTTCACTGGAACCTGGGGGATACCGTTGTTTAGTCGTCCACTTGCCTTGTTTACTTCTCTGTTTTCTGTGAAGAGAAGCTAACAATTTACTTAGACACATACAAAAGTAGGTCACTAAACACTGTTTAAAAATCGTACATAAAAATTAACATGACTTTATATGCATCCCTATAGATAAAAGTGACAAACCATTCACATTTAAAAGCTGTATTCATAGTAATGCATCCTGTTAACGGTGGTTGATATAAATATTGTTCAAGGGAGTAATTACTTTCATCGACATTTTGAACAAAACCAGACTATCCCAGTGCATTGCTCTAAGTCAAAAAAGGCCAGGAAGAGTAAAACGAGAAACAGAAACTAAACCCACAAAAGCAGCCTGGCATATTTTCTTGGCCTTTGTATCATGCTTACATATTCACACTTCTGCCTAGAAATATTCACTGTATAGTTAAACCTTTAAGTTACTCCAAACTGTCAAGCACTACTTCTGAGACAAAGATAACTTTACTGTGATCCATACGCCTTCTTTCACATCCTCACAGGTCTTTTCTGACCTCCTTTCAGTCAGTCTTACATAACCTAATGCTCTAGTCCATAAGATTTGTCCTAAATCCTACAAATTGAACCATGCTGTATCTAGACCCCCGGACTCACCCAGCACAGTGTGATGTATTAGAAAGCAATGCATAAGTAGTCAAAGAACCTGCACATCTTCAGAGGAACATCTTCAGAGGACACTACTTCAAATTCAGTATTGTAAATGCTACTCTGTAATTCCTTAATAATTATTTTCCATAACAATGAAAAGTTAGCTGTAAATTCAATAATACATATTTAATGTGATTAATATATTAAATTACAAGCACTGTCTTACCAAGACAGACTCGGGCTAACAGATTAAAAGAGCCAAAAACCATTCTGGAGAAGTAAAGAAAGATAAATTTTACACTGTTCATTAGTTTACGCTTTATATTCCTAAGGAATTGCTTTTCAGCACTTTCAGTAGTTTCATTCTGTTCATTAAACAATCCTATTAGCTGAAACAACTGAAAAAGAAAACTAGCAAAGGAAGCACTTAAAGCATGAACCATCATAAATCAGAAATATCCAAGGAAACAAGCCATACTGGTACAAGTGTTTTCTGTGCACTAAGTCCAGCTTTGCACACAGAAACACAGCATAACTCTTACGCTCATCACTGTTAAAGCAATAACCTTGCTAAAAGCATTGTTTAAAAACAACCCACAATATACCAGAAGTTTGTCTTCCAGTGAACTTTCATATTCTAGAAAGCAAGAAGTCTAGTAGTAAGTAAGGCTAACTACTAAGGCTAACTACTAAGGCTAACTACTAAGGCTAACTACTAAGGCTAACTACTAAGGCTAACTACTAAGGCTAACTACTAAGGCTAACTACTAAGGCTAACTACTAAGGCTAACTACTAAGGCTAACTACTAAGGCTAACTACTAAGGCTAACTACTAAGGCTAACTACTAAGGCTAACTACTAAGGCTAACTACTAAGGCTAACTACTAAGGCTAACTACTAAGGCTAACTACTAAGGCTAACTACTAAGGCTAACTACTAAGGCTAACTACTAAGGCTAACTACTAAGGCTAACTACTAAGGCTAACTACTAAGGCTAACTACTAAGGCTAACTACTAAGGCTAACTACTAAGGCTAACTACTAAGGCTAACTACTAAGGCTAACTACTAAGGCTAACTACTAAGGCTAACTACTAAGGCTAACTACTAAGGCTAACTACTAAGGCTAACTACTAAGGCTAACTACTAAGGCTAACTACTAAGGCTAACTACTAAGGCTAACTACTAAGGCTAACTACTAAGGCTAACTACTAAGGCTAACTACTAAGGCTAACTACTAAGGCTAACTACTAAGGCTAACTACTAAGGCTAACTACTAAGGCTAACTACTAAGGCTAACTACTAAGGCTAACTACTAAGGCTAACTACTAAGGCTAACTACTAAGGCTAACTACTAAGGCTAACTACTAAGGCTAACTACTAAGGCTAACTACTAAGGCTAACTACTAAGGCTAACTACTAAGGCTAACTACTAAGGCTAACTACTAAGGCTAACTACTAAGGCTAACTACTAAGGCTAACTACTAAGGCTAACTACTAAGGCTAACTACTAAGGCTAACTACTAAGGCTAACTACTAAGGCTAACTACTAAGGCTAACTACTAAGGCTAACTACTAAGGCTAACTACTAAGGCTAACTACTAAGGCTAACTACTAAGGCTAACTACTAAGGCTAACTACTAAGGCTAACTACTAAGGCTAACTACTAAGGCTAACTACTAAGGCTAACTACTAAGGCTAACTACTAAGGCTAACTACTAAGGCTAACTACTAAGGCTAACTACTAAGGCTAACTACTAAGGCTAACTACTAAGGCTAACTACTAAGGCTAACTACTAAGGCTAACTACTAAGGCTAACTACTAAGGCTAACTACTAAGGCTAACTACTAAGGCTAACTACTAAGGCTAACTACTAAGGCTAACTACTAAGGCTAACTACTAAGGCTAACTACTAAGGCTAACTACTAAGGCTAACTACTAAGGCTAACTACTAAGGCTAACTACTAAGGCTAACTACTAAGGCTAACTACTAAGGCTAACTACTAAGGCTAACTACTAAGGCTAACTACTAAGGCTAACTACTAAGGCTAACTACTAAGGCTAACTACTAAGGCTAACTACTAAGGCTAACTACTAAGGCTAACTACTAAGGCTAACTACTAAGGCTAACTACTAAGGCTAACTACTAAGGCTAACTACTAAGGCTAACTACTAAGGCTAACTACTAAGGCTAACTACTAAGGCTAACTACTAAGGCTAACTACTAAGGCTAACTACTAAGGCTAACTACTAAGGCTAACTACTAAGGCTAACTACTAAGGCTAACTACTAAGGCTAACTACTAAGGCTAACTACTAAGGCTAACTACTAAGGCTAACTACTAAGGCTAACTACTAAGGCTAACTACTAAGGCTAACTACTAAGGCTAACTACTAAGGCTAACTACTAAGGCTAACTACTAAGGCTAACTACTAAGGCTAACTACTAAGGCTAACTACTAAGGCTAACTACTAAGGCTAACTACTAAGGCTAACTACTAAGGCTAACTACTAAGGCTAACTACTAAGGCTAACTACTAAGGCTAACTACTAAGGCTAACTACTAAGGCTAACTACTAAGGCTAACTACTAAGGCTAACTACTAAGGCTAACTACTAAGGCTAACTACTAAGGCTAACTACTAAGGCTAACTACTAAGGCTAACTACTAAGGCTAACTACTAAGGCTAACTACTAAGGCTAACTACTAAGGCTAACTACTAAGGCTAACTACTAAGGCTAACTACTAAGGCTAACTACTAAGGCTAACTACTAAGGCTAACTACTAAGGCTAACTACTAAGGCTAACTACTAAGGCTAACTACTAAGGCTAACTACTAAGGCTAACTACTAAGGCTAACTACTAAGGCTAACTACTAAGGCTAACTACTAAGGCTAACTACTAAGGCTAACTACTAAGGCTAACTACTAAGGCTAACTACTAAGGCTAACTACTAAGGCTAACTACTAAGGCTAACTACTAAGGCTAACTACTAAGGCTAACTACTAAGGCTAACTACTAAGGCTAACTACTAAGGCTAACTACTAAGGCTAACTACTAAGGCTAACTACTAAGGCTAACTACTAAGGCTAACTACTAAGGCTAACTACTAAGGCTAACTACTAAGGCTAACTACTAAGGCTAACTACTAAGGCTAACTACTAAGGCTAACTACTAAGGCTAACTACTAAGGCTAACTACTAAGGCTAACTACTAAGGCTAACTACTAAGGCTAACTACTAAGGCTAACTACTAAGGCTAACTACTAAGGCTAACTACTAAGGCTAACTACTAAGGCTAACTACTAAGGCTAACTACTAAGGCTAACTACTAAGGCTAACTACTAAGGCTAACTACTAAGGCTAACTACTAAGGCTAACTACTAAGGCTAACTACTAAGGCTAACTACTAAGGCTAACTACTAAGGCTAACTACTAAGGCTAACTACTAAGGCTAACTACTAAGGCTAACTACTAAGGCTAACTACTAAGGCTAACTACTAAGGCTAACTACTAAGGCTAACTACTAAGGCTAACTACTAAGGCTAACTACTAAGGCTAACTACTAAGGCTAACTACTAAGGCTAACTACTAAGGCTAACTACTAAGGCTAACTACTAAGGCTAACTACTAAGGCTAACTACTAAGGCTAACTACTAAGGCTAACTACTAAGGCTAACTACTAAGGCTAACTACTAAGGCTAACTACTAAGGCTAACTACTAAGGCTAACTACTAAGGCTAACTACTAAGGCTAACTACTAAGGCTAACTACTAAGGCTAACTACTAAGGCTAACTACTAAGGCTAACTACTAAGGCTAACTACTAAGGCTAACTACTAAGGCTAACTACTAAGGCTAACTACTAAGGCTAACTACTAAGGCTAACTACTAAGGCTAACTACTAAGGCTAACTACTAAGGCTAACTACTAAGGCTAACTACTAAGGCTAACTACTAAGGCTAACTACTAAGGCTAACTACTAAGGCTAACTACTAAGGCTAACTACTAAGGCTAACTACTAAGGCTAACTACTAAGGCTAACTACTAAGGCTAACTACTAAGGCTAACTACTAAGGCTAACTACTAAGGCTAACTACTAAGGCTAACTACTAAGGCTAACTACTAAGGCTAACTACTAAGGCTAACTACTAAGGCTAACTACTAAGGCTAACTACTAAGGCTAACTACTAAGGCTAACTACTAAGGCTAACTACTAAGGCTAACTACTAAGGCTAACTACTAAGGCTAACTACTAAGGCTAACTACTAAGGCTAACTACTAAGGCTAACTACTAAGGCTAACTACTAAGGCTAACTACTAAGGCTAACTACTAAGGCTAACTACTAAGGCTAACTACTAAGGCTAACTACTAAGGCTAACTACTAAGGCTAACTACTAAGGCTAACTACTAAGGCTAACTACTAAGGCTAACTACTAAGGCTAACTACTAAGGCTAACTACTAAGGCTAACTACTAAGGCTAACTACTAAGGCTAACTACTAAGGCTAACTACTAAGGCTAACTACTAAGGCTAACTACTAAGGCTAACTACTAAGGCTAACTACTAAGGCTAACTACTAAGGCTAACTACTAAGGCTAACTACTAAGGCTAACTACTAAGGCTAACTACTAAGGCTAACTACTAAGGCTAACTACTAAGGCTAACTACTAAGGCTAACTACTAAGGCTAACTACTAAGGCTAACTACTAAGGCTAACTACTAAGGCTAACTACTAAGGCTAACTACTAAGGCTAACTACTAAGGCTAACTACTAAGGCTAACTACTAAGGCTAACTACTAAGGCTAACTACTAAGGCTAACTACTAAGGCTAACTACTAAGGCTAACTACTAAGGCTAACTACTAAGGCTAACTACTAAGGCTAACTACTAAGGCTAACTACTAAGGCTAACTACTAAGGCTAACTACTAAGGCTAACTACTAAGGCTAACTACTAAGGCTAACTACTAAGGCTAACTACTAAGGCTAACTACTAAGGCTAACTACTAAGGCTAACTACTAAGGCTAACTACTAAGGCTAACTACTAAGGCTAACTACTAAGGCTAACTACTAAGGCTAACTACTAAGGCTAACTACTAAGGCTAACTACTAAGGCTAACTACTAAGGCTAACTACTAAGGCTAACTACTAAGGCTAACTACTAAGGCTAACTACTAAGGCTAACTACTAAGGCTAACTACTAAGGCTAACTACTAAGGCTAACTACTAAGGCTAACTACTAAGGCTAACTACTAAGGCTAACTACTAAGGCTAACTACTAAGGCTAACTACTAAGGCTAACTACTAAGGCTAACTACTAAGGCTAACTACTAAGGCTAACTACTAAGGCTAACTACTAAGGCTAACTACTAAGGCTAACTACTAAGGCTAACTACTAAGGCTAACTACTAAGGCTAACTACTAAGGCTAACTACTAAGGCTAACTACTAAGGCTAACTACTAAGGCTAACTACTAAGGCTAACTACTAAGGCTAACTACTAAGGCTAACTACTAAGGCTAACTACTAAGGCTAACTACTAAGGCTAACTACTAAGGCTAACTACTAAGGCTAACTACTAAGGCTAACTACTAAGGCTAACTACTAAGGCTAACTACTAAGGCTAACTACTAAGGCTAACTACTAAGGCTAACTACTAAGGCTAACTACTAAGGCTAACTACTAAGGCTAACTACTAAGGCTAACTACTAAGGCTAACTACTAAGGCTAACTACTAAGGCTAACTACTAAGGCTAACTACTAAGGCTAACTACTAAGGCTAACTACTAAGGCTTAAGACAACTTACTACATGAAACTGCAACATACAGGAGGAAAACTGTCCTTTTCACTCTAAATATTCCATCACCTGAAATACCGTATACTAGCTATACTTTACATACTGAGGTTTTACTAGGCTGTATCCCAAAACCACTGTAGTTTAAATGGACACAAGACTGAAGATACCAACACAAGATCAATTGACTTTAGGACAGATCGTTAATACCTGCTTTCTAATCGGATCTGATAACCAACTGTCTGGCCAATCTTTTCTCTTCTTTCTGCTGCCACTCTTTCAGCCACCGCAACAGCTGCCAAACGTCTTGGCTGAGTGCAAAATATACGACAGGGAGCTCTGTTTTTGTAACAGTCGTCAAGAAGGAACTGAGGGATCTGTAAAGAAGTATTTTAATTTACTTTTTAGTTTGTTGAAGTCATAGCTTTTTTACCATGCTGAAAAAATTTAACTGTTTCTCAATATTACGCAGGTTGCAAAAGGGTTCACAATAGGATTACCACTGAAAACGTACTTGAAGGGGCAGAAAGGCAACAAAAATTAATTTCTGATTTTAAGTTGAATATGTTTCAAAAAAAAAAATTGAAGCTTCTCTTTCCTGCTTCAGAGAAATCTATAAGAAAAACACCTGTAGGTAATCTTTCATTTTATCACAGTAATAGTCTAGATACTAAGAACAGAATGAGCTTTAGAAGGAAAAGGCCTAAGCAAAATTGGAGCTACTTTCCCTTCAATATTTTAAATTATTTTAACAAAAAACTAGTATCTATCAGAAAATTGTGTAGAACCATTTATACTTTTAGTAAGTATCTGCTGGCTTAGTATTTCAAAAGCAAGAAAGTGAATTAGAACACAAGACTTTCGACTGTATAGGAAACCAAAAGCCTTAAAACTAGGACAAAAAACCCCCTTATTACATAAAGATTAGAAAATTGGCATTAGCTTTGTATGAATACTATTATCTTTTTTATTTCATTAAAGAAACATACTTGAGTAGTTTTTCCTGATCCAGTCTCTCCTACAATCAAAACAACTTTATTGTCCTTTATTATTTTAACTATTTCCTCCTGTTTTTCAAAAACTGGTAGTGATTGCCTGAAGGAATCAAACTCCGATTCCCCTCTTTTCACTGGAACCTGGGGAATACCATTGTTTAGTCGTCCGCTTGCCTTGTTTACTTCTCTGTTTTCTGTGAAGAGAAGTTAACAATTTACTTAGACAGATACAAAAGAAGGTCACTAAAACACTGCTTAAAAATCATACATAAAAATTAACATGACTTTATATGCATCCCTATAGATAAAAGTGACAAACCATTCACATTTAAAAGCTGTATTCATAGTAATGCATCCTGTTAACGGTGGTTGATATAAATATTGTTCAAGGGAGTAATTACTTTCATCGACATTTTGAACAAAACCAGACTATCCCAGTGCATTGCTCTAAGTCAAAAAAGGCCAGGAAGAGTAAAACGAGAAACAGAAACTAAACCCACAAAAGCAGCCTGGCATATTTTCTTGGCCTTTGTATCATGCTTACATATTCACACTTCTGCCTAGAAATATTCACTGTATAGTTAAACCTTTAAGTTACTCCAAACTGTCAAGCACTACTTCTGAGACAAAGATAACTTTACTGTGATCCATACGCCTTCTTTCACATCCTCACAGGTCTTTTCTGACCTCCTTTCAGTCAGTCTTACATAACCTAATGCTCTAGTCCATAAGATTTGTCCTAAATCCTACAAATTGAACCATGCTGTATCTAGACCCCCGGACTCACCCAGCACAGTGTGATGTATTAGAAAGCAATGCATAAGTAGTCAAAGAACCTGCACATCTTCAGAGGAACATCTTCAGAGGACACTACTTCAAATTCAGTATTGTAAATGCTACTCTGTAATTCCTTAATAATTATTTTCCATAACAATGAAAAGTTAGCTGTAAATTCAATAATACATATTTAATGTGATTAATATATTAAATTACAAGCACTGTCTTACCAAGACAGACTCGGGCTAACAGATTAAAAGAGCCAAAAACCATTCTGGAGAAGTAAAGAAAGATAAATTTTACACTGTTCATTAGTTTACGCTTTATATTCCTAAGGAATTGCTTTTCAGCACTTTCAGTAGTTTCATTCTGTTCATTAAACAATCCTATTAGCTGAAACAACTGAAAAAGAAAACTAGCAAAGGAAGCACTTAAAGCATGAACCATCATAAATCAGAAATATCCAAGGAAACAAGCCATACTGGTACAAGTGTTTTCTGTGCACTAAGTCCAGCTTTGCACACAGAAACACAGCATAACTCTTACGCTCATCACTGTTAAAGCAATAACCTTGCTAAAAGCATTGTTTAAAAACAACCCACAATATACCAGAAGTTTGTCTTCCAGTGAACTTTCATATTCTAGAAAGCAAGAAGTCTAGTAGTAAGTAAGGCTAACTACTAAGGCTAACTACTAAGGCTAACTACTAAGGCTAACTACTAAGGCTAACTACTAAGGCTAACTACTAAGCTAACTACTAAGGCTAACTACTAAGGCTAACTAGTTTCTTAGGGACCAAATCTCTTTTGGAAGACAATGAAACAAAACCCCAAACTTTTATCAAGAACATGGATTTTTAGAAGCAGAACAGCCAGTCTCATTCTTATCAGGGTGTTCTTATACGGCAGTCATTGTAACACTTCTCTCTTCAATCTCACCTCACGGAACTTGTAGGAACTCACATTTCAGAAACATACTTCCAAATAAATTTGTTTGGATCTGGCTCAAAGATTCAAAAGTAACTTGGCATAAGGGAGACATTGGAATGTGGGTGACATGACTGCCTAAGTTCCTCATGACACCAGTTTTAGAAGACCCTATATTAACAATTCAAAGTCAAGAAAATTAATGGGTTTGTTTGGAGCGGGAGGGTGTCAGCTGGGACGGAAGAAGAGACAGAAAATAAAGATTTTTGTTTTGTGGTTGGGTTGTGGATTGGTTTGGGTTTTTTTTAAGCAGTGTTGATTCACAAGTTCATATCAGAAGATACAGTGAACATACCAGATACAACAGCACACGCATTTCCTCGCTCTGTCTTTGGCAGAAGTTCTGTTCGTTCTTTAATTGTGACAGGAAATCTCTGAATTAAACTCCAAACAGCATGTTTCGTACGGGGAGCCAAGCAACAAGTCATTACGGCGTGTGTTAGTTCTGACCCATCCTTCTTCCTTACAGTCAGGTATCGATTTGCTCCTTTTCTGGGAGAAAAAAAAAAATGTATTTTAGGAAAGTAACCTACTTACCTCTATGTAATAATCTTTGACCATAATTCTGTCAAGATGGCTGTCATATTATTTTAAAGTCTAATGTCTTCCTTACCTCTATGTAATAATCTTTGACCATAATTCTTTCAAGATGGCTGTCATTATTTTAAAATCTAATGTCATAACTAGAAACTTCAAAACAACGTCCCATGTAGCACAACACACACCAAAATAACCGAAGCATCCACAATATCCACCATCAAAACCACCCTCTATTCACATGAAGTGGCGTAGCACAGACACTGTAGACTTCGTATGACTGTGCCCAGCACAAGCTTACAATTAGGCCTCCATAATGTGACACTGTTCTGCTACATTTCTGTTAAACGTCTATTACTGCATTTGCTTCCCAAAAGACAGCCAGCTCCATCAATCACTCTATCAACCAATACAGAAAGGTACTATACAAAACTGATTTCTACACTAATTTAAGAGATTTAGAGGTTAAAAATCAACAAATAGACACAACGGGCAAACAAGCAGCCTTCTAGTGATATTCCAAGCCTTAATGAAATCCAGTAAACAAAACTAGATTCCCAGGTTGCTCATTATCAAAGATTTACAATGTAGAATTAGAGCCAAAACACTTCATCATAGAATCATAAAGGTTGGAAAAGGATTCCACAATCATCAAGTCCAACTGCCAACCCAACACCACCATGCCTACTAAACCATGTCCCGAAGTGCCACGTCTACAGGATTTTTGAACACCTCCAGGGATGGTGACCACCACTTCCCTGGGCAGCCTGTTCCAATGCTTGACAACACTTTCAGTGAAAAAATTTTTCCTGATGTCCAGTCCAAACCTCCCCAGATGCAACTTGAGGCCATTTCCCCTCATCCTATCACCCGTTACCTGGGAGAAGAGACCAACACCCAGGTTGCTACCTGTCAGGCAGTTGTAGAGGGCGATAAGGTCTCCCCTCAGCCACCTCTTCTCCAGGCTAAACAACCCTACTTCCCTCAGCTGTTCCTCATGAGACTTATGCTCCAGACCCCTCACCACTTCTTTGCCTTTCTCTGGACACGCTCTAGTGCCTCACTGTCCTTCTTGTAGTGAGGGGTCCAAAACTGAACACAGCACGCAAGGAACGGCTTCACCCATGTGAGTACAGGGGCACGATCACTGCCCTGCGCCTGCTGACCGCGCTATTCTTGACACAAGCCAGGATGCTGTTGGCCTTCTTGGCCACCTGGGCACACTGCTGGCTCATATTCAGCCTGCTGTCAACCAGCACCCACAGGTGCCTTTCCGCCAAGCAGCTCTCCAGCCGCTCTCCCCCAAGCCTGTAGCGTTGCCTGGGGTTGTTGTGACCCAAGTGCAGGACCCAGCACTTGGCCTTGTTAAGCCTCACGCAACTGGCCTCAGCCCATTGATCCAGCCTGTCCAGGTCCCTCTGCAGAGCCCTCCTCCCCTCACAGCAGATCAACGTCTTACATCTTAACTGTCAAGGTGTAAGAGTCTATGCAAACCCCTTGGGCACACAATAGTGCATGAAAAACAGAACAGATCTGGCTGAAAAATCTTTTTTGTGGATCCATGATATCCATAAAACAGTGTAAGGTCAAACTATCTCCAGTTAAGCCTGTCAGAAGTGTTTTTAAGCAGACACAAAGCAAAGCACAAAGACACTTAACTTGCTTTTTAAACTTTTTTCTCTAATACTATCCACAGCAACAGTGCAGGATATGCGGAAACACAGATCATTTTAAGGCTAGTCATGAAATTCCAGACATTTGCGCCAAAATAAAGAAAGTAATAAATAAAATTCAGACTCCAACTTACCCTGTACTTTTAGATATCAGTCCAAGAGACTGACAGAGCCGGTGAACAAATGCTCTTTCAGTACTAGTGAAAGAAGAAGGAAATTCCATTTCTAGAAAGATAATCAAAAGAGCAAACATAACAACGCGACACGCAGCATTCATGACGGATCATCCCGACGGCACGAGCTCTTCAGTCCCCGAGCCCCTCGCGTCCTCCCGCCAACACCGGGACTGCCGGCAGCGCTGTACCTTCGTCCCGCACGGGGGCGCGGG
>NW_009258669.1:6314346-6314953 GCF_000687185.1 Egretta garzetta | reverse complement strand
GGTCAAGTCCCCATCCCTGGAGGTATTTAAAAGACAGGCAGACGAGGTGCTTAGGGACATGGTTTAGTGGTGGGATGGCAGGGTTAGGTTAAGGGTTGGACTTGATGATCTTAAAGGTCTTTTCCAACCAAAGCGATTCTATGATTCTAATTCGGTGAAAGTGGAAGCTGAGAAACGCAACTTCCCTTCCTCGACTGGCAGAGACGGCAGAAGTGCTCGCTGCTGATGTCTCAAGTACGCTTAAGAGTGGGGTGGTGCGTGCCCAAAACTGATGTCAGCTAAATACAACACTGTATTGTAAATGGAAAGAATTGATTCTTTTTTTCATTAGGCTGTTGAAGTGCATATAGTGGAAATAGTGTAAAATTGGCAGTGACTAAAAAAGTGGCACGGATACCTGTCTGGTCATAAATTATGCAATTTAATTGAATGACACAAAATGCAGGTGGGTAAGATCATGGCAGTCTTCCGCCTCCTTGCTGTGTAAAGTATCACTTGCCCTCGATTTCATAAAATGCAGGTAATTTTTCAAGATGGTGCCCCAGGGGTAAGTTGTTTAGCCATTTAGCGTGAGGGGGGATTTGGTGGTGCCTGGAGTAGCATTTAG
>NW_009258669.1:6307098-6314285 GCF_000687185.1 Egretta garzetta | reverse complement strand
AAAAAAAAAAAAAAAAAAAGAGTTCTTGGACATGACACAGGACTAACTATTGAAGGTTGATACTTTGCAAACATAGAGTCAGAAGGAAGCTACTTGGAAGAAGAGAAAACTTCTTCAAGAGTGAACTTAGGTGGAGAACTAAATAAACAGCAAATAAACACTGACTGACATAACTGCCTGAAAAGTATCTCTGAAGACACTTCTACCAAAGCTGTATACAAAGCCCACTTCAGCATAATTCTGCACTGAGAAGCAGTGCGGGAGCTGAGGGTTTGCTCTATTCTAAGGTTGCTTTTAAAATTTTCTGTTTTTTAATCCAGGTACCTTCCTGTACATCTTCAACTAAATTACTTAATGCTATTTCCCTATAGCTGTTCCTGTGGCATGCAGTACTGTCGTGTTAAAGCACATCACATTTCTTATGAAAAATTAAACTCTGTACCTTAACGAGATAAGGATTCCTCTTATCTTCCTTAGTAGCAACAGTAATGAATGAGAGGTTGCAACTCGTTTGAAAGAGTCACATCAGAAATGTTTAATTACGAACCCAGATGTGTTACCAATTTGTCTGTCTTATCAGCATCACCTTGCCTTCCTATGAAAACAGCGTGTGATTCTGAAAAACGTTTCCTCGGGCCCTATTCTGATCGCAGTTTGTAATCGTGTGTATACAACAGCTTACAGAGATAATAACTAGCTGGTTATGTTAGGTCTCATCTATATAGTTAAGAGCATGATGAAGCCCGAGTGTATCCTGCGTAGCAAATTTCTCAATACATCACTTGCTTCTTTCATTGCTGTGTTGACTCTCCAGTGCTGTTAAGTGTGAAAAAAACAGGGAAGTGTAGTCACTCAGATAAACAGACATGACTCAGAGCACGTAGTGAGGATACACATGGAAAAAGAAAGAATAATTTTTACATACTCCTGCTGGCAAATAAAGCTGCAGCCTGAATTCACAGCTAACGTAACTCTGTTGGTAGCATTACACTAGAGGTTAATCTGTCTCCAGGAGTTTTGAGACAGGAACTCATAAAATATTAGTGAAATAAAGGAAAGCCTGACTCAGTAAAATAATAGTGTTTGAATTTAACACACTGTAAAAGGAGTGCAGCACTGTCACACTGAGCATGATATAAACTATCTGCTTGCTATGGATTTTCACTGTAAATATACCTAAAAATATCCTCAAAGAGCCAATAAATTGTTCTTTCCACACTGCTGATGCGAACTAGAGGAGTCAGCATTTAGGTAACATAATCCACTGAACACAGAGTAGTTCCATGCTACAGTGAAGTGGGAGGAAGATTGGCTTAAGGAGTTGTCACCCACACGCTGCACGCAAAGGGTTGCCCTGCTAACTACTTGATTGCAATCTGCACTCAGTATACAAAAAAAAAAAAAAAAAAAAGAAAAAAAGAGTAAAGACAGAATTGTGCCTTAATCCCACATCTCAGGGCAGCTGTGCAAACTGGTCTCCAGCTTTGGTGAATTTACTTCCCAAACCACTAAAGGTGATTCTGGACCACCTTTGAGGTTGCTCTCCAGCTCTGACTGGCCTGTGTGTGGGCAAGGGACCTGGGAAGGAGGAGCAGCAACATGCTTAGGGACATGGTTTCGTGGTGGGATGGTACTGTTAGGTTAATGGTTGGACTTGATGATCTTAAAAGGTCTTTTCCAACCTAAATGATTCTATGATTCTATGCTCTCTGGAACACATGGGATCCATACATCCCCATACTAGCATGGCACGGGCATGCCTCATGGTGGGGTAGCACAGGTCCAGCTCCCCACTAGTTATGCCTTCCCCCAGGCTTTTCAGAAAAGACCTTTGCAGAGAGGTCCGTGTCTGCAAGCAAAGGAAGCACTTTTCTGCACTCAGCCAGATCTTCACCCAGTCAAGCATTCTAGCTCCAGCTCAGGTCCATATTAGATGTAGAACAGGAACATACCACAGATCATTCTGGAAAACACATTAACAAAACTGTTTTTGTCTTTGTTTCTATCTAAGTTCTTAGACATGGTGGTTTATATATATTCTTTATACATTTTCTGTTAATAAAAATTACTAGCTGTAGATTTTATTACTAGAATTAACAACTTGTAAGACTTAAAAATCCTTTTTCATGATTGGCTTCAGAAATACCTTCTGGATAAAGCTTACACAAAACAAATAACTCCTGGGGTAAGAATTATTTGCTTCTATCACCGTATGTCCAAGTGCCCATATATTTTTTATGAGAAGCATTAAGAGGCAGCAGAAATTTTATGCTAAAATACATCTGCATGTTCAAATACAATTATGCATTCTTATTTTACCCTCCTCAGAGGCACTTGTATTACGGAGCAGTTTTTGCTGGCTTCTTTTTACTTTGTAGGATATTTTCTCTCTTGTGAATACTATAACATTCCACAAAATATGCCACTAAAAAAGAACTGTAAAGTAAGTTTATGAAACAAAATTATCCATTATGTATTAACTGCACACGTTGTGTCAGATATGACTGAAAAATAGTCTTTTTGTGAATATTTTTTTTAAGATTTTAGTGTTTTAAGAGTTGTTATCTCTTGAAATACAATGCAAGAATCACTGATGACCTAATAATATTCTGCAAGATCAGGTTGGTTAAAGAGCACAAGACTTATTTTTTTTTTTTCAGTTCCTTGATTACAAAAAAGACATTGTGCTATGTTTTTACTTTAGGCATCATAGTAAATTTGTAACTGGATAGTTACTGGCTGTTATGGTTATTAATGATCCCATAAAATGAGTTACATACTTAACACATGTTTAGGGAAGTATGGCTAATGTGAAATCATAATGGGAGATATTTGTTTAATAAATTACCTGTGGTGAAAATGGGCATCTGTTGCTTTACTGCACACAACTGTACACACTGATAGTTCCCCAGAACTTTTGCCACTGATGTGGGTTGTATGTGGATGATTGCCTCCTCCCCATTTGTGTTACCTCTTGTATCATGTACTGACACATAATTTCTTGTTCATCTGTCTTTCCTATTCCTCTTACTCACTTTAATTTTTATTTATTTTTGAGGTGTCGGGGAAATTGGTTTGGCTATCCATACCATGATCACCCTTTTAAGGCTAACTGTTATGCAGTACAATTGTCTCTACTATATTTAGGATTTAGCTTTCAAGTATGTAAATGATATTAGCTACATGAGGCTTACTTACGGCATCATCTGTTTCACTGTAGCGGATTCAAAGTACGTATTGTCTCTATAGGCACCCTGCTGACTTTATTGGGGATTTTTACTTTACCTGGAATACCCCATCACACCTGTAACCCAAAATCACTTCCAATTCTGCACAAATCCTTCATGCTCAATAATTTAAGGCAGAAATCTACCACAGCTGCAGCTATGAGGTGAGCAGTATTATACATTAGGATCTTTTTGTTCTTTGAAATTTTCTCCTTTGATATCCTTTGGAACTTGGAAACTCCATAAATACTGATCTTGAAGGTTATACAGTTCTCTATCATGGCAAAACTGCCTCTTTCAGCTCCACACGTTGAGCAGGCCAGAGCTTGAGCTGTTGAACCTTCAGGGGAAAACAGCAACCTCCTGTGGGAGCCCAAGGCATCCAGAGAGTTCCGCAATATATCCAGAATGAGGACTGGGAAGGGCATGGCTCCCAACAAGGTCAAATACGCCCCAGTTCTTCCCATAACTGTCTCCACCACTCCTCCCTCCTAAAATGAGAAGCTGTAGTTTCCAGGGCAAGCAAGTGACAGAGGGCAGGAGGGACTAACAGATCCTGCTATGTCTGGAGCGTATCATAAAGGCAGCATGAAAACAGCTGTGTTTTTTCAGGTTGAGAGGTAGGCTGAAGGCAGAATGATTTCTTACCTGGCATTCATGTGCTTGTGTCTGTCGTGGTTTAACCCGGCTGGCAACTCAGCACCACGCAGCCGCTCTCTCACTCCCCCCTCCCTCAGTGGGATGGGGGAGAGAATCGGGAAGAAAAAAAGGTTAGAGGTGTGGGCTGAGATAGAGAAAGTTTAATAAGAGAAAACAGTAATAATAGTAATAATGAGAATGGTAACAGAATATACAGAATATACATAATGAATGACGCACAGTGCAACTGCTCACCACCCGCCGACCGATGCCCAGCCCGTCCTGAGCAGCGATCCCTCTCCGAGCTGTGATCACTCTCCCCGCAACCAACCAATTAACCTCCCCACGAGCATGATGTTCTATGGTATGGAATAGCCCTTTGGTCAGTTTGGGTTAGCCGTTCTAGCTGTGCCTTACTCCCAGCTTGTTATGCACCTGGCCGAGCAGGAGAAGCTCAAAAAGTCCTTGAGTAGTCTGAGCACTACTTGGCAACAACTAAAACCATCGGTGTGTTATCAACATTCTTCTGGTACTAAATCCAAAACACAGCACTATGCTAGCTACTATGAAGAAAATTAACTCTATCCCAGCCGAAACCAGGACAGTGTCTCTGCTGAAATTGGAATTCAGTGGAACTGGCATGTTCCCTACGGAGATTTATTTACACTGAATTGTCATTGCCTGATAGAATACTGTTTCACTGCAGTATTTTGACCAAAATTACACTTGTGTTGCAGAAATTTTCTGGAGCACAGAGCACGTTTAACCATTGCAGCCATCAGTAGTCTGCAGAAATAAGAAGCTATCAAGGTTACCTCGTAGTCACTGTCTACAAAACAGCCATTTATCTTTACAAGTGTCCCCATTTTTTTCAGTCAAAGTGGTATTTTGTATATGGGTTGCAAGAATAAACTTTGATAAAAAACAGTGGAAATATTAAATATCTTTGTTTACATGCATATAAAAGAAATGTGGGAAATAAACATTCTGTCATGTATGTAGATCCAAATTGTGGATCCGTATGGAAGATCCAGGACTAGCAAACTGTATTGAGTAAGAGAGTGGCTTAGGACATTTTTTGAAAAATGAGCATATTGGTTCTCATTTATATGCATTATCATCAAGGAAAAGTACACTCTTTAAAACAGAACAGTTTTACGAGGAGGCTGAGCATTATAAAGGTGAAGAATGAATAGGAGGCGTCTCAAAAAATGGCATTAGTATTCCACTTAAACAAAACCATCTTCAATCTTAGATAAAACATCTCCAGTTTTAAGAATTGTAGACCAGCTGTGCTTGGTAAGAACTCCACCGTAAAGGCTGCACAAGACTTATATTTGTAGCTGAAGCTTGAAATCCTAGGTCTGTGATGTGAGGTGGTTCTAAACGAAGTAATCTAAGAAGGGTAATACAGTGACTCCAGACATTAGGATTCTGATGAGAATTTAACTAGGAATTTCCTAGCATGGCTCTGTTGGTATCAAATGCACTTTGCTCTATATGAAGATGTTTTAAATAATATTTATTTAAACTCACATTATATATCTGTTACTTTAGATTTAGTTATGGTGAAGACCAATAAACAAAGATGGTCTTTATCTGAAGCCTGATGAAATAAAGGATAATCTCGCCTTTGATACCACCAGGCATTGCTTTCAGTCCTTACATACTCAAGATCTTCAGTCTGAATCCCTAAGCAATTTAAATAGCTAACCCCCCGATCTACATTACAGTAACATCAGAAGTATGCATTTTGTAAGTGATGTGATAGAAAATAAAGTATTTGCACTAATTTCACTTCCCTAACTAAAAAAATGCTTACATAGGACGTCATTTTGACTTAGCTGTTTTACAGGTTGGGCACAGATTACGTAGGCTAGGCACAGATTTAGCTAATGTGCATAAGTGCGGGCTTATGATCCACATCTTATCAGCGTGGTACACATGTGCAAAGTCATATGATATGAAAGTTCCCAGTGGTTGAGCTGGGCTCACCCACAGGCCCAGAGCCCAACTTAGCCTTGGCTGTCCCCAGGGAGGTGCTTAATGCCCAGGGCTGACCCCTTGCCCCGCCCCCCCTGGGCAGCCCCCACCACCCCCATCTCCCCAGCCCCCAGGGGGAGCAGCCAGCCCCACTGCGCCCTGCCAGGATAAGCCACCCTCCCTAGAAGTCCCAGCTGTACCTCAGCAAAGATGCGTTGGGTTCCAAAGGCGTTAAGGATCAAGCCTGGGAAGAACAGCTTCGGGTGTAGGACAGATCAGCCAAGCAGTTTTCAAGTCATGCTTATCTGTCACGACTGATGGCAGTGCATCCTCGTTTCTTTTTGAGAAAAAAATCATTTGCCTACAAAATAGGTATGCAAAACTTCCACGGAAAGTGATGTTTCCATAAAAGTCAAAATAAAAAAATCCACGGGACATTAAATGGTTGTGCTTTATTAATTGCTTTAAAACCAAACTGTTTTCTGTAATATTTGTAATGTGTTCAGTTCCTAATGCCTGACATTGAATGCTGTCTTGGAATACCAAGCCTTTTCTTCATTTGGCAGAAGTAACAGTGCATCAAATGCAAAGAATTCAGGGATTTTGAGAGATCAGGTCCAAGTGTGCCACACTTGGCACTACCTCCCAGCTGTTCCTGCTATATTCTCATTTTTTCTGTCGTCGCTCTATCCTTATCTGAATAACTAGGTAATTGGTAACTCTTAAAATGTGCTGTGTTTATAAATGTGGCCTGAGATGCTGGCATGTATTTAAAAAAAAAAGGGAATCATGAAGCCACTTGTTCCTCCTGCCCTGCTTCTATTTATTGTTTGAGGCAAGGGCAGAACATTGCTGTCCTTGCTGTCCCACCACTGAAGAGTGGGCCTAACTACCAAGTACAGCTAAGAACATGGGTAGCAAATTGGCTTAAATCAGCTAAATAGCCTGACAGATTGCACTGTGTTTATAGGGGTGTGTGGCCAGTACCCCCTACTCCCGACCTCTGGTAATGTGCTCAGCATAACTAACGCCATTTCAGAAGGCAAGCAGCCCTTTTCTGTGACCGAGGGGGTCATGGATTCATTCCCTTTCCCTCGCCATCAGGCCCTCAAGGTCCTCTGCACCAAGCAGACAAACCCAACAGATTTCTTCTTCCCCTCCCTGCCGGCCTCAAGGTCCCTGGGCACGCGGCCAATTACTCCCTTCCTTGCCGGCCTTGGGGCTTGCAGGCACCTGGCCCAGCCGGTGGTGGTGATGGCCCCGACACAGAAGAGGGAAGGACAATAGAACCCAGAGCAGTGTCCGTAAAACCAAGCAGTTACGAGGCCCAAGTGGGGA
>NW_009258669.1:6303074-6307078 GCF_000687185.1 Egretta garzetta | reverse complement strand
CCCCCCGCGCGCCCCGGCCCCGCCTCTACTGTCATCTGCTTCTTCAGTGGACCAGGTGAGTGACTCCTGGTCTTCTACATGATATCTGAGCCAAGATTATGACTGTTATGATAGAGCAACCCATGTATTAAGATCTGACCTGATCTGCAGAGGGTCCAGGTGATGACAAATTACAAATTAATCTGTATCACGCTTTCTGTATTACGCTACTTATAGATTGTACTATATTCATTCTGCTCATAGAAATCCTGTGCCATTCTGATCACAAATTCTGTGCTCTACTAATAATATCCTGTTAAGAAAGTAAAGCTTTAATTGTAACTACGATTTAGTGCAGTCATCATTCTGCCAAGGATCCCTAAAGGAACCCACCTGTCCCCTTAGTGTGGGGTGACCATGTGTCAGCCAGCTTACAGGGAAATGCCTGTTACACAGGAACCTCCTGGAGAAACAGGGAACCCTAGAAGGTGTGTTTGGCACAGCTGGAAAAGGGTTGGATGCAGTATTTGGGAAATGGGAAGGGATGGTCTTCTGGGGAACTGGACCCCTGATGCTGAGAAGGTTCTGTGTTGCAAACTCTGGCTACCTTGCTTAAAAAGAATATTAGTAAATTAAAACTTGCTGCTTGAAATCCTAAGTTACTGGTTGTTTTGTTTTGAAGGAGGTTAATCTTGGAGGGCTATGGCTGAAAGCTACATAGCAGAATTTTTTCTCTTTTTTGGTCAATTGTTTTTGGTCATTTGGCAGCTTTCTACAGTAGAGTCATTTCAGCTGTTTTCTTCTGCAAAACCATCTGTGGTTAAATTTTGAGAGGTGTACAGTGGTTTTCTTTTTCTATTGTTCAACGTCTAACTTGAGATAGCCTCGACTTCAGAGGTCACACAAACTTAAAATTCCTGTTGATTTGATGGCAAGTCGAGTCCAGCACCTCTGGAAATGCGGTGTCTCATGCCTGTCTTCCAGAGATTTCAGATTTTGTGTATATAAATACTGGAGAATAAATGCAGCTAGTACTACTACAGCATTGCTATTAATTTTTGCAATGGCTGCCTGGTATATTTTTATATTTGCATTTGGAAATCAGGGCATTATGGGAAGTTCATTGTAGAAAACAATCTAATACTGAAAATTTATGGATTCATTTAACTTTGATAAAAAGATAAACAAAAAACCAGACTGACAGTTAGGATCCCCAGTTTCAAAACAAAACCCCACAAACGCTCTTCTTTTGAGAAATATCAAGCCTATTTTCCGAGAGGGGATAGGCAGCAGTGTGGAGGCCTCACTCCGTGCCCTCCTTCCTTGATCTCTCTTCATAACCTTCTGGACACCACGCACCCTTGCCACCAGGGACAGTGAGAATGCACTTCAGGGAAGGATCGTACCTTCTACTTCACAGCATGTTCTCTCTTTTAAACATGTTTTTTGCCATCTGACACTCATCTTTTCGGCTGCAGGAGTAAACTGTCACATAATTCACAGCAGGCACCAGAATGTGGGGAACTATAGCTTAGAGTGCTGCTGCCCAGTCGATGTGACACACCTTTTTAAAAGTTAGATGTGGATCATGATACAAGCGAGCAAGCTCAGTTGGTTTTACTGTCTTGCATGCCATACCACAGCTAGGATTACTGGCTATTCCTATCAGTTAGGAGGAACTGATGTGAGTGATTTTCTATTAGGAAACTACTGCAGTAGGCTTTCTTGGGACTTCCTTGAAGGTGCAAAAATTAACTGCAACTGATCCCCCAGAAGGGGAAAAGCTAGCAGGAAAAACTTGACTTCAAATAACCAATTCAGAAAGGGTGTTAGCAAGGAGCAGAAAGAATAGAAGGAATGAACTAATTCCTGATCTGCAAAGAAAGCTACTGCTTGAAGCATGTAGATGAGAACAGCTGGGAGATTTAGCTAGATTAGAGAAGATGTGGGGGATTAGTTTAAAAAAAAAGAAAAAGGTGAGAACTGGCTACCTGTGAGGCTTAGCAGATAGCATCAGGAAGGAGGGAGGTCATTCTTGGAGACTCCCACTCCTACATTTTGGATCTGGTCTTGCTACATGGGCACTGGTGGCTTTGTCAGGAAATGCTGTTTTGGGACTCTGTATGGTTCAGAATTTTAATTCTAAATAAGAAGCAGCGTGTGCTGTATTTGCCAAATGTGTGCAAGAATTCTTGTGTGTGGTGTCGAACAGCAAGTCTATGGGATCTGGCTGAAGAAAACCATCTTGTGACTGCTCAGCTCATCCAGTCCTCAGTGTAGAACAGCTGCAGTGAACAGTCAGGTCTCACACATGAGCAACTTGCTGCATAGGACTGAGAAAAAACCATGTGCCAAGACTAAGAGTGAGACTGCTGTAGGTCAAAAGATGGAACATGATGTAAATCTTCAAAGATTATAGGCTACAATCTGAAAGGATACTTATCACAGAATCATGGAATCATTTAGGTTGGAAAAGACCTTTAACATCATCAAGTCCAACTGTTAACCTAACCCTGCCATTCTGCCACTAAACCATGTCCCTAAGCACCTCGTCTACCCATCTGTTAAATACCTCCAGGGATGGGGACTTGACCACCTCCCTGGGCAGCCCATTCCAGAGCCTGACAACCCTTTCTGTGAAGAAGTTTTTCCTAATGTCCAACCTAAACCTGCCCTGGCACAACTTCAGACCATTCTCCCTCGTCCTATCATCTGGTACCAGGGGAAAGAGGCCGACCCCCACCTCGCTACCCCCTCCTGTCAGGCAGTTGGAGAGGGCGATCAGGTCTCCCCTCAGCCTCCTCTTCTCCAGGCTCAACAACCCCAGTTCCCTCAGCCACTCCTCATCAGAATTTTGCTCCAGACTCCTCACCAGCTTTGTTGCTCTCCTCTGGACATGTTCCAGCAGTACTTGCAGCATTCTCTGCTTTTTTTGTCTTGAAAGAGTATGAAAGTGTGTTGTCTCCATACCCCAGTGTTCTGGTCATCCAGCAAGAACCAGTGTGAGCAACCCAATTTAGAAAACTGCAGAGACTGAGAGAATATGACAGTGAGTGTAGGCATGCTTCCGCCTGCAAGTAGTTTTAGTTACTAAAACACCATAGAGACTCTTTGCCTTGTAACGACTCACTTAATGCAGGTGCAATAAATATTAAGTTAGAACTATTGCCATCAGTTATTATACTTAAAAAGGACCGTGCAACAAGAGACGTGCGATAACTTTGCTGACTTTACATATTCATGAGCCATTGCCAACAACAAGATCAAGTTGTTATGTGGGAAGAACTGGGTATCTTCAAAGAAGAAGGATATACCTGATCGCCTAAGAGAAATGCATGTCCTTAATAACAAGGTATTTTTTTCCATATACAGAAATAGGTTAGAAGAAAACTTACCTGACCTAATTAATAGCGGGATTATGGGAGTAGGAAACATAAGACTACTGTGAAACAGGCAAACACTGTTCTAGGCTGTTTCAAAATACTGTTGTATATAAAAGATTGTGCCATTGGTGCTGTTGGTATTTCAGTTCTTTTCACATGAATAAGGGGACTTAATTAGGTGTTGAAAAGGGTGTCAAGGATACTAAAGGAAAGAAAGAAGCTATCCCTATGCATATGAGGTGAAAATGTTTTATCTGGCAACATGAAGACTGCAAAGAAAATTACTTTTTTCTGAATGCAAAGGAGACAGAAAGGGAGAAGTGTAAGCCATGAAAAAGTTCAGAGCGTTATCTGATGATGAACTGTTGGCGCACAAAACCAACTTGTGCACTTTTCAGGTAAAATTTGACCGGTGGAAGGGAATGCGATGCGTCAAGAAGGGCTGCTGCGCTGCACCCCAGAACGCTCGCACCTGGCCAATACCCCATCCAACAGCCCGCAGTGCAAAGATGGGGCTACCGAAAATGTTGGGGTTTGTTGTAGTTCGTCCAGGCGTGGCTTCCGCAGGCCGGACAAAGCCAAAGAAGGCCGCAGCGCTCCCGCAGCAGGGAGCTAGGCCACCCACCCAGGGTGCCGCCGTGT
>NW_009258669.1:6295790-6302338 GCF_000687185.1 Egretta garzetta | reverse complement strand
GAGGGGGTGGCGATCCGCGCTCTGGCCGTGCCCCGGCACCGAGCGATTTTGGGGGACGGAGGGGAGGGCGGCGGATACCCCCGGGAGGACCCTCCGCTTCCAGCGGGCCTGGGGGGTGGCGTTTCGATCCGGGTGGGTTTGGTCAGCCGGCGCGCTGGGCGCGGAAATGATTGCGCGGTGTGCGCCGGTAAACAAAGCCGGTCGCCACGGGTAGGCTAAGAGGAAATTCCTTGCTGATCTCCCAAATAACCTGATTTCATTTATCTGCAATATCTTTATCAATACCCTTGTTACGCAGCCTCCTTTAATTTCCTCTGCTGGTCCCCAGTTAGTTTTGGGGATGGTGACCCAGGCTGATAGATTTGGAGGGGGAAGCGGTGAGATTGGACGTTTGCAGCTGGGTGTAAATTGGAATAGTTGGAAACAAGCCGTAATGTAATATCCTGTGTCTGGAAGTACTGGCAGCTTGTTTCGGCCAGGGATGGGTTTTGTTGGAAGGACATGCCCTCTGCTCTCGCACCGTAATTTAAAAAGTTCTGAACTGCTCAAGGCGAGGTTTGCCAGAGATGGTGAGAACTTGCGTTCCCAAACTGGACCCTATGTTGGTTGCAGTTTGTAAGTGCCTCCAGAGAGCTCAGTCAGAGTGAGGGGATTTCTCAGTCTGTCGTCGAACCTGAAACCTAAGAATATGACCCCGCAAAAAGGCTAAGTAAACTTCAGTCCCCACTGTCATCTCTTTGGAGCCAGAAAGTTGTTGAAAATCTGTAACAGCTGGCAGTCACTTTAAAAATAAAATTCAAGGGTCGTGATATTTCTTATCTAAACAGCTCCCTGAACACTCCTTTTTCCCCAGTCTAATGATTATTTTGACAGCTGTGGTTCTGAAATGTAAACTTTTAAAATGTATGCGTTCCAACCCCTGTGTTTAGATCCCTTCTCTTTCCATTTGTTTACTGTCTTCATGGAAATGATTCTGATGTCTGAAAACTTAAGATGTTCGCTTAAAGTGTATGCTGCCTCCTCAGAGCACACTCGCTGATCTGTACTGCGATGCTTTTCTGTGATGTGAACTTAATAGAATTCTGTGTATTTATAATTTAGAGACCTTACTGAGGGACCGTTGATGTTTTAGTGCTTCATATGAACAATTGAGAGATGCTGCCATGGCACGAGACGCTCATTTCTGACTGACTTTTCTACATTGCCCAACTTTTGTTCCAAATTTGTATTCTGTGCATTTCAAAATGGGTGTTTCTGAACATTGCTTGAACTACACTGTTGAAAGCTTTGAAAACTCCAGGACGTGTCTGAGGAGGGACATGGGATTTCAGCAGGAAATGGAAATAAAGCCCAGAGGATAGCAGTGGAAAGTCCTTCAGGAGCTGGTGGGCCCACTGTTGAGGGTTGCTAATACCTTGCTGCAGAAGGGTGGTGTTGTGCCTTCAAGGCAGAACTGGTATGGCCTTGATCAGAGAACACAGTGTTATAAATTACCGTATTGCCTTAAATGACCGTATTTGTGAGAGAGTAGTGAATGGATATTTAACAAATTATCTTTGACATGAGAGGGAGTAGTTTACTTTTCTTGACTTCATTAGCTAGCCTGGGTAATCAGTCTTGTAAATGGCATGTGTTCCGTGCTTTGTGTAGTGTCTTGGTTTCCCTCACGATCCATTTTATGGCAATGGCTTATGCAGGAGCAGACTTGCCCGGTTGTTTTTAGATATGTTATCTACTGTGCACCACCATAGTCTAACAGACAACTCTTTCTGATTCATGGACACACCGGTGTCCCTGTTACAGTGTAGCAACTGGGGTTTTGTGGCTGTTTAAAGTCTCGGTGTTTAGGTAATTGCCTCTTTTTTTAATGTAATAAAGACAAAAAAGTTACATTTGCTTTTACACTAAACTTAATCTTGCCATTTAGTGTATACTGTTTGTCTTGCTTCTGCTTTTTCCTATTTTCTTACAGGTCAGTTGCTTGGTTTTCCTGTTACCTCTTGCCCTTCTTCCTTGGACTTTTGCTCATCCTTGAGGGCAACAGTTTCTTTGTTGCCTTCCTTGTAGCCCCAGTGGAGGTGGTAGGCTGACTTCTGCACATATGCCTTTTACAGCGGGTTAAGCATTGCAATAAATGCCTGGGCATCTCTGTAAAGAGCTGAAAACAGAGAAGCCAGCACTGTAAAATCAGCTGCTTCCTTGTGGACTAGAACTGATCCATAGCCTTTTACTAGTTTGAGTCTTTTTTTTCAGAACTTACTTATTTTCAGTGCAATGGGGTCAAAATTTGCAGTTTTGTGGCTGTTACTCAGCATAAGTTGTCGAATCTTTCAAAATGAGTGTTCCTTCTCTTCTGCTTGGAGGGCTGAAGCTTGGTCAGTCATTTGTTTGCGTAACACATGCAGCAGTTTGTTTACAAGGTTTCTTTCTTTCCAACTCCAGAGCTGTTACGGAACAGAGGATCGTTATTCTTGCAGCAAAAAGGCAGGCATTTTGTATGCATATTTATTTAGTTCATATTGCATGGGGAAAAGAGCTATTTGCATTCCTAATGAAGTAACATGGTGTCTCAGCTGTGGAAGTGCTTTGTTGTGCATCAAACTGTAAACCTCTTCAAATAATACCAGGGAAGTAAAACCACAGATGGAGAGGAGGAGCATGTCCTGAGATACTGATTAATTTTCAGGCTCTCACCTGAGGTGCTGATTCATTTTCAGTCTCTAAATAGTTAGGATGATATCAAAATGATAAAGCATAATTAAGTGTGTACCGTTGGTGGTTATAACGCAGAAGAAGCTGAATGATGGGGTATGAAATGTGGAGCCTGTGTCTCTAAGCATTGCATTTGACGTGAGCACATTGAAATTTTTCAACATCCATCTAGACAAAAGTACAAAGAAAACACAAGAGTTTTAACTTCTTGCTTTGTACTGAAATGGCTTTTGCTGCTTTTGGGCTTAATATTAGTCACTTAATTGTTTTAACATCTTGCAAGTGCTTGGCATTCTGGTACTTCAACCATGAGAGGTAACTTTACAAAAAAAAAAAAACAAACCAAAGCCAAAAAACAACTGTGAAGCAGTCTGTGATTAAGGCTGGATTCTGAACACTTGAGATCAGCTGGATCAGCCTTGCTGGGAGCAAAAGTCAGCCTTAAACACTGTTCACAGCAGAACTTCGTTTTTGCAGCTGTAGCTGGATTGTGTTGTTATTAACAAAAATCTGTTAACTGAAAAAACACTAATTGCATGAGTTTGTTTTGCTTTTTGTTCTGTTTGCTTTGAAATGCTTCAGTCTGATGTTACAGTTAAAAATATATTCCGCTTCAGAGAGTTGGTGCATGGGGGTGGACACCTGCTTCTATATTCCACTTCAGAGAGTTGGTGCATGGGGGTGGACACCTGCTTCTTTTTTTTTTTTGCCTTTTTTTTTTTGCCTTTTTTTTTTTTTTGCCTTTTTCTTTTTTTTTTGCCTTTTTTTTTTTTAACGTCAGCATCTGTGGCCTTGGTTGATATCAGTGAGGAAAGTGAGAGCACTCTGAGTTTTTACAGGTGGTGGACTAGATGAATGTCTGCTTTAGAAAGTTAATTGCCTTGTAGCTTTTTTATATGTGAATTGTACTGAAGTTCCATTTAGCACATAATGATTTCATCTTACTGCAAAAGTAGCTAAATGGGTTTCCAGATTATTCTATTCTAAAACTGCAAGGTCTAAATAAGGTAACTTTGAATCTGCAGGAAATACTTTTGCTTAAAAAAATGAAGCTATGAGCTTATGGAGATAATCGGTGAAGAAAGAAATTAATTTCATTAAGTTACAAACGTGCTCGTTTTCTACTTTTAACTTAAGCACAGATAAGTAATTTCTAGGCTTATGAAGTAGAAAGGTATAAAGCCAGCATGTAATTCAGCGGGAGAATTGTCATCATATTAACAATAATGGAATGAAGTTCTGTTTGTAGCATTAGTTTGAAAATATTTTCTTACTTGTACACAGATCTTTTTACACTGGGCTCAATGTCTTACAGAAAATTTCAGCTAAAAGTGGAGTAAGTTGTTTACAACCCCATAAACCTGCTGATTTTGTATTGAGCTTATACAGCTGGTTAAAGGGACATGCTGAAAGACTGCCTGCTTGGCTGGCCCTTCACAGAAGTGGTTAAAAGGAACTTCTTGGATTTGATCTGTTATCGGAGTGGTTTTAGCGGTACATAGCTTTGCGAAATCAAAACCTTTGCAAGGACAAGCTGGTACTTCCCTTTTTAATGGGCTGCAAGGAGCAGGGCGTTCCCAGCTTTCTTGCATAGTGTATTTTGGCACCCCCCTCAGTCTTTCTGCAGCTAGTGGCCACATGCTATTAGGAAAGAAAGAAAAAAGTCTTTTCAAGAAGGCAAAGTATGTATCTATTCATTGTGTTTTTAAGGGAAAAGATTTATGCTATTACTCTTCACCACAGCCATTACCATTAAACTTTTTTTTTAGGTGGTTGCTTTTGCTAATGTGCTTGAACTTCTGAGCTTAGCATTTAAAGAGATACCGGTTGAAGCACAAAAGGACTGATAAAATGAAAGAAACAGAATCAGTATGGGTTGCCCGTGACCAGCTAAGTTAGTGCGTTGGCTCTTGTGCTGTTGTTATTTTGGGTGTATAAGACTCAAAATACATATGCTGTGTCATAGCAGGTTAGTAATTCAGGCTGACATCCAGTTACAATTTTTGGTGTATAATTAAATAAGTTGGGTTTTTTTAGCCATGGAAGAAACAGTGAAAGTATTTATTGCTGTAATCCAAGTTGTGAACTAGTGTTCATGTAAATTCATTTATTAACTTGGTTGAACTAGATCCATTTAGAGAATTTTTTATTTTTAATTTTTTTTTTCTTTTCTTGCAATTTTCTGTGAGTACAGTAAGCACTCCTGAGAAATGTAAGTGCCCAAACTGACTGCCTTGGAATCTTCTTAAATGAATGGGTAGAGAGTGGCCTTATAACTGGAGAATTTTGGAATAAAAATAATCCTTTCGTTGTTTAAAACATATGGTCCTCATGTAAAACATGAGGTGCTTTACTCTTTATTGCCTGAATGTGGGCCAAACTTTTAATTGATTGTAGTATAGTAGCACATAATTTGTCCAGCGGAGTTTCACTTGATGGGTCTTCAGGAGAGAACATATATGAAACAGAACTATGAAATGTCGAAAGTGTCCATGATCTTTGTGCTTAAAAAGTAGTATTAAAGTTAACTTTTTCCCTAAAGTGATCTTATGCTATTTGTATTTTCACTCTCCCCTTTAAAAATAGGTAATTATTGCAAAGTGTTTGGAATGAATATAGATGTTCCCTAAGACTGTAATCTGACTTTTCTCCTTGCAGCTGTTTGGAGGGGGTAGAGTATACTCTAGGCTATAGCACCATAGGAGACCACAAATCAGTTTCATGCAAACCATTGCTGGAGATCTTGTCCAAGCATGATATGTTTTAAAATTCATTTATAAATTGGAGGTAGTGATCTGTAGGTCATAGCAGATGCGTAAATGATGAGCTCGGAACCACACCGCACGTTGTTTATGAAGGGGGAAAAAACCATGAAGGAGCTACTGATGTGGGCAAAATGGGTAAATGAAACAACTGCGTAGTATTAAACATAGATAATTAGAGAGAACTAAATGGATGGATACAAGTTCCAAATTCATCAGTAGGGTAACTGTTACACTTTATGAGAAAGAAGGCAGAAGTTTGGCCTTGTGTGGTTGCTAGCCCATCTCTTCTGCTACTCTTCAGAGTGCAGAGGCACGTTGTGTTAATGTTGAGGTGGAACGTTCAGTGTTCCCAAGGACGCTGACTGCAATATGTCAAGGTCTTCAACCAAGTAAAGAATATGCCTACTGCATGGCCATGGGTTTCTCGGACTGCTGTGTATTTCTGTGTTTAGCAATTAATAATTTCCCAGTATTGGTGTGAGTTGCCAAGTGGAGTGCAAATGACTCTGCTGACAAGAGAGAAAAGCCTTTTTTCTCAACGGCCGTACTTGCCAAAGCAGTTCTGAGAGTGGTAGCCACAAGAAAACATAGAAGAAGAAAACCTGAGCAGGCTCTTCCTGCCACTGTATTTTATTTTTTTAACTTCTGGGTATGCTCTGCTGTGATTAAATTGCTTTCTGTTCATAGATAGTCTCAGGACAACTTGGGGGAAAGGTGAGCAGAGGCATTTGTATGGGTGTAATAATGTGGACTTGGAGTATAATGTTAAAATGATGCCTCTTCTGAAATAAGCCCAAGGTATAGACCTTGCGAAAAGATCTCAACGAGGAGCTTTTCTATCATTTGGTTCATATATATGTTAGTAACCTCCTGGAGACTGTTCTAACTTGGTAATTGCCTCTAAAATGACACTAAACTCTGTAAATGTGCAAACGTACATGGATGGGGGCGGGGGGGAAAGGAAAAGGGGGGGGGCATTCATTTTTTATGACATTCTGTCTTCCAGAGCAACTGCTATGTGTATTGAAGCCCTGCTTCCTGGGAAGTGGCTGGGCATCAACTGCTGATGGG
>NW_009258669.1:6284188-6295638 GCF_000687185.1 Egretta garzetta | reverse complement strand
TTGGCTTGGTGGGCCCCTGGCGTCCAGCCATGATCAACCCATCACACAGGTCCTCTCAGAGCATTGTAACCAAAAAAGTAATAAGTTATGGGGGAAGACAGATGGATGGATATAGATGAAAAGCCAGAGGGACACTCTGCATGCTTAGTTTAGGATTAAGAAAGAAATATCCCTTTGTTAAATATTGTGTCTAGAAAACATACCAAGTATTAACATTCATTAAAGGCTTATGTATTTCAGAGTCTGTATTTGTTACAACTAATACACAGAGAAATATATTCAAACTTGAATTTTCTGAACCTTTCATATTTTTTAATTAGTTAGCTGTCCAGTTCTTATGTAAGCGTCAGACACGTGAAGGAGTAGAATACATTTTAGCCAGAGCTATTAATGTTTTAAAGATAATAAAGTTACTTGGTGCATTTTATACAGGTTATTGCATTTTTCTTTCCTCATTGGCATTAGTAATATGGGAAAAGTGACTTAAGAATATATATCTCAGGATTGTTGTTACATGGTGTTATTGTGTTCTTTTTCTTGGGAGCTTGATGTCCAGGTAGATTGTAATGTGGAAAAACTGAACAAGCAGTGAGTCACTTGACAATATAATTGTCAAACTTTTTGATCCCTTTGAAAGTTACCAACCAGTTAACTTGTAAGTGCTGAAGTTGTTTCTTATCTTTATTAATTTTTATTGAATTTTTATTAATTTTTAGTGAGGTGGTTGCTAATACCATGTTATTGGAGTTATTACTGTAAAAGAGTTGAACCTCTCTTTAAAGTCAGTAATTTCCCTCTTGTGGCCCTGAAGAGAAAAAAAAAAAAGTCATTAAACTGGGTTGGTTTTGCCTTGTGTTTTCTTGGTGGGAATTCTGAAAGATTATAACTTCACTAATACACTCTATTACTCTTCTCTCAAGGGTGATGGGGAGCAGGGGACCTCATGGGATGCTTTGGTAACTGGCCTTTCTAGCAAATCCATAGCCTTAGGTTTATAACATAGAAACCACTGGTGGCTGTTCTGCCAGTATGACTGGGACTACAGTGAATACTTGAGTTTGTCTCATTCATGTGTGATTGCATCTTCCTTAATCACTGTTGGTTATCTGATATTGTGACGGAGCAACTTTCTAGATGTTTTCAGAATTAATTTGCCAAAACGTGTAGTTTGAAATTAATGGGTGGTTTGACTGTTTTGGGAGGCACTTGGATGAAAGAAGAATTTCTGGGTGGTTAACTCCTTGTATTTCTTTGACTCCCATTGTTTGTCCAGTTTGAGGATGCCACATGCAAGTATTTTGCTGGCCATTGTAGATGGATTCTAAAACAATTAAAAAAAATTCTTGTCTTAGATTGCTTGGGTAGGGTAGTTACTGTCTGTAATTTATTCAAGCATCAGGTCGTGCATGCAAGATGCTTGAGCACCTGGCCTTTCTTGCAGATACGCAGCCCTAAGCTAGATGCCTGCGCTCCTTATGAAATGAACTGGAAAAAGTAAGTGAAGGTTTTGTGGGTTTCTTTAAGTCAACCTATGCCGCTGAATGAGTTGTTCCACTGTGTGTGGTCCTGAGGTTTCCCTCTGTCTGCACCAGAATTTATTCAAAGAACTGCCCTTGCTGAAAACTCACTCAGTAAGAAATATTTCTTTCCAGCGTGATCAGTTCATGGTTCTGGCTTGTTATGTGACTGTGTGACTTCTAGTGTTGGCACAAGATGGGGGTAAGAAACTTGAGCTTGGAGTTTAGCTGTGATCCCTCTGGTTATATCTGCTTCATTTTTTTTAAACGTGGTTCACTCCAAGTGCTCTGAAATAAGAAACATGTCTAAAAGTTAATTAATTATCATTAAAATGGCATTGTTTTAAGAGGTATAAAACTACAGCAGAGGTTTTGTTTAGACTCTTGGTATCTCAGCTGGTAAATGAAAAAAGGTTAACAAGGCTGGTGTTACGCCTAATTGTGTTTGTCCAAAAGATGGGCTTCAAGTGGCATCTGGAAGAAAAATAGTTATGCTGTGGATATATGGCTTTTCAAATTCACCTTATTTTTACTGTGAATGTTCAGATACATCTTTTAGAATAAATCGTACGTATGTGGAATTCATCCTGGCATAGTGACTGTTTGCATGTATGACCTTGTATGTTAATGAACATGGCTGTAATGATTAATTGTAATCAGCACATTTAATGTCTCCTGAGAGTTTTTCTGCAGCAGTACTTTCTTATATTTAATAGAACAAAATGGTATTTGTGCAGTACTAGGAGTTATTCAATGAAATCCCTTACGTAATTTTTAAGGGTAAGTTAGGTAATGAAGACCAGACTACCTCTGAACAAAAACTATGCTCCTGGTGGTTCTTACCATGTGGTAGAGTCTGTAGGTTGAATTGACACTGTTTTAGGAAAATTTGAAGCTAGTAAGCAGCACAAAGGATAGCATAGAATGGCAGAGAATCTATTGACAAGCTCTGCTTCTGTGTTGATAAGTGGCCCTTTGTTTGCCTCCAAGAGTTCTGTCTCCAGAGATGACAACCTTAGCCAAAAATGGTCACACTGTTCTCACAGGTCGTGAGATGCAGTTTGTTCTAATGAGTAATTTCTAATGCTTAGAGTGCGCATTTGTTGTGCCATCTACACATGTTTCTGTTTTGGAAGTCCCTGTGACAGACTGGCCATCTTGTCCAAATCTAGTATGAATCATGAGGGAGACATGCACTCTGTGGTGGGAGGTGTTGACCATCGAAGGAACCTTCCCTCTGCTTTCCCAGAAGGAGTGGTGGTGTAGGCTGTGTGCCTGGAATAGTACACGGTGACAGGTAGCCATGTGTCCTGGTTTCGGCTGGGATAGTTAATTTTCTTCATAGTAGCTAGCATAGTGCTGTGTTTTGGATTTAGTGCCAGAAGAATGTTGATAACACACTGATGTTTTCAGCTGTTGCCAAGTAGTGCTCAGACTACTCAAGGACTTTTTGAGCTTCTCCTGCTCGGCCAGGTGCATAACAAGCTGGGAGGGAGCACAGCCAGGACAGCTGGCCCAAACTGACCAAAGAGCTATTCCATACCATAGAACGTCATGCTCGGGGGGGGTTAGTCAGTCGGTTGGTTGCGGGGGCACTGCTCGCTGCTCGGGGACTGATCGCAGCTCGGGGGGTGATCATGGCTCGGGACGGGCTGGGCCTACTATTATTTTTATTTTCTCTTATTAAACTGTCTTTATCTCAGCCCTCGGCTCTAACCTTTTATTTTCTTCCCGATTCTCTCCCCCATCCCACTGAGGGAGGGGGGAGTGAGTGAGCGGCTGCGTGGTGCTGAGTTGCCAGCCGGGTTAAACCACGACACCATGCCAGGACCAAGCTGTGAAGTAAAAGCTCAGATGACTGAGTTATGAGTACAGCATACAGAGTTTTGGGAACTGGTTGACTGTTAGCCCTGTCTTTTCCCTGCTGCTGCTCAGCATGGTGGAACTGGGTTGGGTCGCGAGTTAATTGTGAACTGACAGAGCAGGCATTGGAACATGCAAGGCAGAAAATTAAACTAGCAAGGAGTTCCAAGCATAACAAAAAATTATCCCAGAGTATGGAAACTGTCACAGGAAAACCAGGAAAATGGTACCCAAGAGAGGGAGCCAGTGAGCTGTTGATGGCTGGTACTCAGAAGCATGAGGTGTTTTCTCCTTTTTTTGTTTCCGACACTGAAAATATCAAATATAGTGAGATGGTTCCTGCAAATAGCACCAGTAATAAATACCTTGGAAGGAAGGGGAAAGAAAGAAAATAGAGAGTACTTGGATTTGTTTCAATTAGTTGTACTTGAAAAGCTTGATACAAGATTCTTAAAGACAGCCTCAGAACTATTTTGCAGGTTTTTTTTTTCCCGAGATCTTCCAAAAGATAGAAGTAGCAGAAAAATAAGGAAAGATAAAATATACTCCTTTTCTTTAAAATCATGGTGAGTTGGGGATCAGTCTGCAGACAGCCTATGACTGGCTGAATATGGCCTTGTTAAGAAAAAGTTGTGTCAAACCCATTTGATGTTTCTCAAGTGTAGTAAGAGCAGTTAGTGGTGGAAGTGAAACAATAGATGCCTTCTGTCTTGTCTTTATTAAAGCTTTTGATGTTGTTTTATGATGCTTGTAGGCAAGCCAGAGAAACAGAGTAAGGGAGAGAGTTTGATTTGGGTGGGGTTTTTTCAAGCTATCCATAGAGATACCAATCATTTGTTTTACAAGTGATATCAAATTGAAATTGGAAGGATGGCCTGGCCCAGTTCAGTACTATTAAGGATTAATGATCTGGATGACATGATAATAAGTAAGCTTTCTTAAATTTGAGATGACACCAAGCTAAGGAAGATTGGAGACATGCTGGGGGATAAGATTGGAGTCAAAACTGGTGCTGAGAAATTGAAGACATGGCTTGCAAAAAAATCAAGTGAGACAAAGTAGGGATAAATATATGATAGTGCATATCATTTGGTGGCAAAAACAGGGGATGTGCAATTGAAAGTCCTCTGAGATTTATAGTAGGTCTCAAGTTAAGCTTGATTAAACAGTATCATGCTATTGTAAGATAGGACTTCTGCTTTCAACTTTTCTACTCTTTTCAGTGAATGCTTTAAGCTGGTGTCTAGTTTTGCATGCCATCATCCATCAGGTTTGTGGATCAGTTGGAGAGACATGAGAACAGCTCACTGAAGATGATCAGAGATGCGGGAATTGGGGTTCTTTACTCAAAAGAAGGTGGGACATCTGATGAGATGATGGCTTTTAAATATGTAATGACTATTTTTCTTATCCACTGTTTTTTCAGAAAACAGACTGTTAGCTTCCTTTCTGAAGTAACGCTCTGAATTGCAGCTGGGAAGTTTTAAATTAGGAAACTTGCAGGAGAGAGCAGTGAAGCACTAGGACGTATCACCAACTCAGGTTGTGGCAGCCTTAAAAACAACTTAGACACCCATCCATCAGTGATGATGTGGGTGTATTTTTTCCTGTCATTGGGTACCCTGTTGTATAATTTTCCTTTGCAGTCTTTTCCATGGTCTCATTATGTGCTGTATTTCTGTGGGGTGACATTTTAATAACATCAGGCTCATTCAGTTGACCTATACAATTCTGACAATGGAGTTCTGCGCTAATCCTCTTTAGATTTAAAACACAACTAAAATGTCCTTGCTTTTCCTTTACCTTCTCATCCAGTTTCCAAGAACAGACTCCTACCAGCTTCCTTCCCTCCAAGCTATGTCTCCTTTTTCTTCTCCTGAAGCTTCTCTGGCTCTTACGTTCCCTTGATTCCATAACAACAGCTGTGTGCACTGGTTCTTTCACTGTGCTATGCTGGGAGAACAGAACATGTTTGGGAGTGTAGGAGTAGTTTTTCTTTAGAACGGTTTGAAGCAATATTGTGCTCCTTCTGCAGAGGTTAATAGTTTCTGTACTTCAAAAATGCTGGCACAATGTGGTCAACGCTACACCTCCTCTGTTCTCTCTCCTTCCTTGTATGGGCTAATTTCTCCCTGTGAACATGGCCACCTTGTTTACTCCTGCAGCACTTTTCTTGTCATGTGTTTTTTTGAGTCACATGTGTTTTCTCCACTGTTAGAACTTCATTGCCTGTCTTTGCTATTTAAGAGGTTATTTGCTGAGTTTTGCAATTTGTCTTTTGTGCTTGTAGGATACTTAGGCAAATGCGCAAGACTCCAGATAGTGCCATGTAGACTTAAGTACACAGAACCCAGTGGTTGCTGAATAAATACCTCCTTGTGGGTCTGTGGTCTGTTTTAGTGACCTCTTTTTTTCCCATTTGCTTTCAACTTTGTGTTTACATTTTGCTTTCATTCATTCATATTTGGGGGAAAAAATAGAAAAAAAATCCTGTAACTAGCAAATGCCAACCAATGCTCTTTTGTCTTCCCAAGTTTTCATGTAGCATGAAAAAACATCTGTGTGAATTCCCTTTCTCATCACCATGAGATGGTAAAGCTGAAGCCTCAGTGTGAGTTTTCAAATCCCAATATCAACAGTATTGCTGCTCAGCATTTTAAGAAGTGTGTCCAGCTAATGTGCCTATTCTGCATCCCATCCTGCCTTGCATTATTCATGACCTGCCAGAAGCATCAGCTTAGTTACAGATCTCCTTTACAACTTTTGCCTTGTGCTGACAGTATATTTGATACACAGAAAAGAGGGAGTATTGTGACAGTAAAAAGGAAATTGAACTTCTCATAAAAAATAAACAATGTGGGTATTATTGCATATCTTTTACATTAATTTAAAAAGTGGTTTGTAAGTGTAGATGAATACTACTAGGTACTCTAGTACTAGGTTATAAAACCAAAAAGAATGCCTTTGCAACAAAATTAATTTTGTTAAACAATGTATTGACTCTTCCCAATAAATTGATGTGTAAACAATTTCTTACATGTATATCAGTCTATGTATGAATAGTAGTGATGCGAATGAATGCACTTTATTAAGCTGAGATTAAGCTGACGGCCTTCTTCCCTAACCACAACTGCCAGGCAGATGCGTTGTTGCAATAAGCTTGTAGTTCTTCATTCTTTGCCCTTTCTTCAGGGCGTCCAGGTAGTAGTAGGTGGAAAATTCCAGCAGTTCTGAAGGTGTCCTAATTATTGCTTCAGAAGCTGTAACTTCAGTCTTGCTTTACCTCTTCATTTGCAAGATAGCATGGAAATGCTGAATGAGTCTGTCAGGATGATCCGCACCGGAGATAGCTTCTGTGTTGTTAAACCATCAAAAATAGTAATTGTTGAGGGAACTGGAGGATACCTACGAATTACACCGTGACCTATGACAATTCTCTTACATGTGGAGACCTTCAACTGACAGAGCAATTCCATCACATTGACCAATAAATTGGAGGATATTATTTGACCTAGGTCTATATCAAAGACTGGGGAAGAAATAGAGGCAAAAAGTGTGTTTTTGTTTTGATTTGCATCCCACTTCTATGCGCTGTCTCAACTAAAAGCAGCTTTAGAATTCTGCATGCAGCACGTGTTACGAATTTAGGCAGGTGTTGCCTTTGCTGGATCAAATCCCACACGGTGAAATTCCTGGAGCAGGACATGCTTGAGGTATGTAGAAGTCTTGGTCTTGCTTGTCTTCAAGCTTCATGAAGGCACTGACACCAGCTGAAACCTGAAGAGGCCGTGTAGTTGAAGCCCAGGGAGTAGCCCAGGCTACACCAGGGAACTGAATTAAACATGCTCCTACCAAGGACACAACCTAACTCCAAGAATTCCAGTATATATTTTATATCAGCAGTTTCTTATTGCTTCATTTCCTGAGGATGCTACGAAGCACTCCATTAAACAGGCATTTCCAGGTTAGTCCTTTTTGAATTAGTGTTTCAAAGAGATCACTGTTTATCTACAGTATTGGTCTAGAAGTGACTCACAACACAACTGTGTGGAACAGGTTTTCTTATGTTGTTTGTTTATGTACTCTACCTGCCTCTGGGGAACGTGGGTACATCTTTAATTTTGACTTCTCTTCTTCAAAGGTATTTGTGCACTTAGACTGCAAGTTGCATAAGCAAAGATTAGATGTTTCCCAGCAAAATAACCATACTTTTTTGGTAGCTGGAAGTTTAAACAGTTTTCAATAAATATATAGTTGCTCTTGGTGTTATATAGTGGCTGTAGAACCATCCTTACTAGACTTCCTTCATAAATTTGGTAGAACGTAAGATGGGAAAAGAACAGGAAAATTGCTCCTCTGGTTCTGTTCAGCCTCAGAGCCAACCCCTTGCAGGTACTGTGCAGCGTGCATGTATGCTTACCTAGGTAGTTCTTCATGCTTACCAAAGTGATAATCAGAACAAGGTAAAAGTGAGCGCAGCAGGGAGTATGGCTGTTCTGGGAAAGAAAAAGACTATGTCACTGATACTGTTCTGGAGTGTCTAACAGAAGTTCCACGCATTTTAATTTTGGTCTTCCATTTATAAAAAACCCAACCAACCAACCAACAAAACCAAATAAAAAAATAACAACCCCCAAATACTTTATGTTGTAATTTTTAGACTATGCATGTTTATGCTTGATCTATATGTTTAACTGCCCAATATTATTGTAGAATGCAGTACATATGACATATGTACATATTTAATTTCTCTTGGGGGAGAAAATCTAAATGTTTCAGATTTATATCAAGTTGTAAGTTAGGCTCATCTTTTAACTGTTAGAGAAAGCCTGTGTTTTTAAACTGTGTTAGTAGAAGTTAAGAAGATGGAACATGTAACAGTTCTTGGAAGATTGGTGTGATAGGTGGATGGCTAAATAATTAGAACAGATTATAATAGAATAACCCAATGTTTTCCTGTTAAAAGAACAGTTTCTTGTGACGGCAGGAGTTCAACTTTACGGCTTCCTTAGAGTCCTTTCTGGCTGTTTTCAAAATGTAGGTATCATTGACCTGGTAGATAACATGACCTTGAAACCTATTACGTAACCTGTTAGATGGTACTTTTTTTTTTTGTTATGTTTTTCCAATTAAAATGAAATTAATTCAAGGTTAAATTAAAAAATTCTATTTAAGAAAATTTATTTTTCTTCTCCTAGTGTTGGGGTCCTTAATTGAAATATATTCTAGGTTATATATTTTGGAGAAAGGTTTCAATATTATGTAGCAAGCTTGCTGAATCCAAAATACCTTTCTGATTTGTGGAATGAAAAGTGATTTAGGGCCTTTCTCTTTTCTGCTGGTTTTTTTTTTTGTCCTTCATTTTTTCCCTCTTTAGCTTACTGCTGTTCAGTGGCAAAAGAAATTTCCTTGGCCTGTCCTGAGTAAATTGGAAATTTAAGTAGCCATTGATCTACTCAGAAGATAATTATTTAAATTCTTACTCTGACACCTTTTCAGAAGGTACTGTGAAGATCAACAGCAGGATTCAGTTCTTCCTTGTGTCCAAATCTGCTGGCAGAACTGTTAATAATAGCACGAAAATAGAGGTTAACACTTACAGAAAAATGCCCATTTCTATTCCATAGTCTTTTTGTGTTGTAATTCCTTGCCAACCTCATAGTTCCTCTGTTGGATTCATAAAAACAATACTTGGCTGATTGGGTTTAAATGTCTGTGCATTAATGCATTTCCAGATTAGACAGAGTCAGTATTAATTTTCTTCTATACTAAATTGTTTTTTTTTTCTTCTCCATTCCCACTTCTCCAATATTTCTTCCACTTTCATCCCTCCCCTGCCCCAATTTTCCCTCTAAAAATATCCTTAGGAATGACTTGCTGATGGTGTGCCGCCAGCTGAATATGGAGGAGTCTGTCGTGGAGATCATGCACCAGCTGGGAGCAGATGAAAATGGAAAAGTTTCCTTCCAGGATTTTAGTCAGTGCCGCATGGAACTGGTACGAGAAATCAGGAAGGAGGAAGTGGAGCTTTCTGTGATATCGGATGACTCTTGTAAAAAGAAAGAGTTAAGGGATAGGATAGCTTCCTGGCCAACTAGCAGCAATAACAGTTTAGGTAGGTATGACTTTTAAATGTTGTGTTGGTGTAGTTTAACAAAAGATAAACTCCGGGGGTTGTGTTACCAATTTTACTGGCATCAGGATTTCTCCTAAAGGTGACTATGCTGTGGCATAACTTCATCATATATTACAGTGCTGTTGTAACTGGTGCAGTTTGATTATCGGTATGTAGACTAGAATGTGTGCAGAACATCCGCTTCTAAAAACCCTAGTTGTGCAAGACAATGATCTTTCTTGAAAGGACAAGAGCTGCGGAGCTTAGCTGGTAACTGAAGATCCAGCGAGCTCTTTGTTATCTGTAAAGCCCAGACAGGTAGGTAGGTAGAAATATTAAAAATGAGGAGGGAAATAATCTTAGTCTTTTGTCTTTCAGATGTAATATACTGTAGGAATGTGGATCGGTTTTGGATGCTTTAAAAATCATTCCACTTAGTTGGGGATCTGAGTGCTGGAAGTGCCTTGTGTTTTAGTGAATACAAAAATTCTCTTTTCCTTTTGCCCCACCACTACCCAGGACACAAAAAAAAAAAAGGAAAAGAAATTTTGCCATGCCATTTACAGGTACATAGGATGTAGAACGGATTGTGTCATTGAGTCTAGTCCTTGATAGCACTGTGATCAATTTGCATTAGAGCAGAAATGTTAACACCTATAAAATACTTCCCTTCACCCTGTAACAGGTGCAAGAGACCAGGGGACACAGCTTCTTTGGTCAAAAATTCCCAAATGCAAGGTACTGTAGAAAAAGCTGGGGATGTTGTCCATGTTCTAGCTCCCTATAGCAGCTGTGTACTAGCTAAACGTGACTGCTGGCCCATGATCTTAGAACTGACTTATATCCATGCTTCAGAAGGCGGCCATCAACCTCTGATTGTATTTAATTAGAGCTGTGTCCCCTCAACCTTTTGCTTAGACTATGAGAGCCTAGATTTTTTTAAAATAATTTTTAATTAGAGATCCTCCATTAGTCATCCCAATAGTCTTTATTTCTGTATGTCCTGCATTAAGTTATGAGTAAGTATTTTTTAGTCAAGTATACTTCATGCATCTTCCTGGAGAGTTTGCTTATCTGTCTTCTGGCTCCTCATCTAACTGACCTGTTGTCAGAGTCCAGTTCTCTCTGATGAGGTTCTTTTTAGATATTCCATGCGTGGAGGTTGTCATGTTTAACGTCAGATTTACTTATTGAAGATAGTTGATGTTACATGGGATTTCTGGTTTAGCAGAATGGTACAAAACATACTGAAAACACAATACAAATGTAAGTTACACATAGCAGACTACAGCAATTGCAATACATATTTCAATCACAATACCAATGTGATTCCCATTACCAGGCTCTCTGATATGCTCAGCATCATGACACTGGGCATCCCCAGTCTCCCTGCAAAGACATATGTGGGTTAAAGCCAGCTCAAGCCCATTGCTTCTGCATGTTGGTCCGGCTAACTCAGGGAGACATTCACACTCTTTTAATGAACTCAGGGAGAAATGCACCACCAGCTGATCCACTCAGCTGTTGACAGCTGTTTATCTAAAGCAAAGACCACCCTCAGGTCCCTTTGGTGTTGAGATCAAGTCTGCTTCTTTGCAACAGCTGTGGTCAGTCATACCCATCATTATTCCCTGAGCTTCATGGGCCCATTGTCCTGGCCCATCTCCTCTGAGCCTTCTTACATGGTAGGGGTTAACTGGTCAGTCACACCCATCTTTATTTTTTCAGTAGTCAGTCCCCTAGAATGGAAAACTGTGAATGTGTTGGTTTTGAGTTTGTTTGGGGGTTTGGTTTTTTTTTTGTGGGGGAGGTGGGTTCAGCATGTTCTGTCTTCTGGTAACTCTGCACATGTTTTTGGCTGGTCATCTCAGGCATTCAAATTTTCCTTTTTTGCTTTGTATCCTTGGTGAATTCTGTATCTTCTTGTTTTTTAGATTGACTGCACTTCTCCCTCA
>NW_009258669.1:6268151-6283692 GCF_000687185.1 Egretta garzetta | reverse complement strand
GGTAAAAGATAGGTAGGTCCTAAGCTTTACCAGAGAAAGTTCTGCATTACAGTCTGAAAATGTATCCCACAAAGAAATCTTATTAATTGTTGCCAAGAAATAGTCATAGATGAACATTCAAGTTTGTTAATGTATACGATTCAATCCCTACTCTTTTTTTTCTATTTTCCAGTTTCTGTTAGTTGTACAAGAGTAATTTCATACATTTTTAAAGTTGGTGAGTGAATTCATATTTCTTTTCATAATTTATTTTTTTCCAAAGTCCAGAAGACCTTTGAATTTCCTGCCTTGGTATGTTTCACTTCACTCTGCTGATGAAGCCTAACTATTTTACTGTATTGTATTTCTAAACCTATAGGGCATTCATGCTTTTTGTACTTGTCCTGCCTTGACTCTTGCAGATTCTGTTAGACTTTTTAATAATTAGAGAACACATGGAGATGCTGCCCCATGTAAACAAAAAACAGAATGGGAGGAAGTAATAATAATGAGTGTTTAGAATGCAACTGTTTTTTATTTGGTTGTAAACCAAAACCATTGTGGCAGCCCTGTTCAAGATGTTCTACAGATCTTTTTTTTAAAGCGGCAAGGAAACACCACTGTAATGTATTTCTGCAATATAAACACTGCACAGAGTATGACCATAATGAGAGCTGAGGAATTACACTTGCAGTCAAACTTGAATTGTCATCTGCATATGCTCCCATGCCTTTCATGTCCTTGAGGGCTCGCGTATGTACTGGTTAGTGATCAAAAAGTCAATTGTATTATACTGACTGCTGTTGCTTTCTAAACGTTGGTTAAGACTGGAGACATCATCATGTGCAAATTCAAACACATAAACTTGCTGGATGTTCTTTTTCTTGTGTATCTTTTTTTTTTTTTTTGGACAAGGAACATGTTTTTTAATAAACGTTATTTTCAAAGATAGTTTACAGGGCTTTTTCAAGACTAATTTCTACATGATGTGTCAGCTGCTGATAATCCTTGAAAGCTGTTATCATGTATCCATGTGAGGTGCGTAAATTACAAAATTTCAAAATTCATTTGACTGCCACTGACTAGCAGGGGTCCTGGTGATCTGAAGCAAAGGAAACCAGCCTCTGCAATGGACATTTTTACACTGCGAGTCTGTATGTAATTGTGCAGAGATTACTGGTCAGACAGCATTTTTTGCAAGCTTTTCTTGTAGCCATTCACAATTTCTTAGCAAAGAGTGCAAAAACTTATGCATATATAAAAATAATAAATTATCTTTGCTACCTACAATTTTTGCATTTCATTATAAAGAAAATAACTGGCAGAAAAGGTCCTAAGAAATAATTACATCTGAATGACTATTGAACTTTGTCTCACTCATCATTTTTTATCACTGATAAGGTTATTCTAATAATTTTGCCCAACAGATGTTTCTATTCCTATGTTTCCAGGTGGGATGCAGAAGTAAGTGAACTGGTTGACTATTTTAGTCAAGGTATGGGACTCAGGTTTATTAATACCCAGTCATATATGTGCTTAGTAAGCCAAACCTGCAGCCTTATCTACCATCTTGACAATCAAATGTGTGTATAGATTTAAAAGTTTAATCTTTTATTTAAATGCATGAAAAAAGACATTTTTCAAGTTATTAGAAAAATGCTTTTTGCTGCTTGAATATTTGCAATTCAAGACTATTATAATGTATTGTAGTTCTTAACCTACACTATTAATGCCAGTGGGAGCTTTGACAGTAATTTGCAAGTAATAACCAGTAATTCTTCTATAAACAAAATGCAATGTGAACTCTGTTAATATTCTTTTGACGTTGTTTAAAATCTAATAAAAATTAATAAAGTAACTTTTGAAAGTGTTGCTGGAGTCTTGCAATGACCGTATGCTACCTGACTCTTTAAATAAATCATTTCAGTAGGAAATACAGGAAGAATGTCAGTTACTGATCAGGTTTGTGGGTCCTGTTTCCAGTTATGGAGACTGAAAGCCATGATGGGTAGAATAAACCTGTGTGAATCATCTAGTGAGTGATGGAAGTGGATTGCTTGGCAAATGAGAGCCTACAATACAGCAGAACTACACCTCTAATGATTTACAGCAGAAAGTTGCCTGAACAGTTGTAGCTTCTGTCAGGTTTTTCAGTGTTACGGTTTTATATGTCTTATGCAAAAGCTAGAATTAGGGTTATTTGTGTTATAAATTGTATAGATTTGTCTAGCTCTTTACAGGTAATTAGCAAATTGCCATTTTTCCCCATGAAAAAGAATAGTCTATTTCTAGTACCCATTGTTTCTGAGGATGAACAAGCAAATGGTACTGTTTATTAGTAAATTCTTTCTTTAGACAGGTGAATGGTTTCCTGTCCCATTGAAAGCTGCATGTACTTACTGATCTGATTTCATGTTCTAGATAAACAGTTATGAATGCCAGCATCCATAAGCAACCTTTGGCTGTAGGTTAGTAGTTAGTAATTAATTCATAGCCAACTTGCCAGTACTTTTTACTGAAAATAAGCCCCTTGAAAATTTGATATGATAATTTATTTACATTGTGGATCAAGTATGAGAATTAATCAAAGGCATGTTAGAAATTCAGCCTCAAATTAAGCTTATGGATAAGCATGAGAGGCAGGCCAATTGGGGCTGAAAAATCATTACTTTTGCTTTGAGTTAGTTCCATGTTTTATCTTACTGCAAATAAATTGCTTTCAAGAAACTAATGCAGTGATTACCTTTATTTATGCTATATTTAATTAGAAAACTACAGAGCCCCTATGGACTCAAAGGTGTGCTGCAGATTTTCTTGAGATCTATGAGCAAAGTTTCACCTTAGATTTGTTTGACTGGAAAAGCTGTGAATATCTGTTAGGCCAAATTTAACTACATACGAACTTACGTTGACTGTAAGCGGTCCAGTTTGTTACTTTTAAAAACTCTTTTGATACCGATGTCTGTGCAGAGCAGCAGAATATAGGTAATGATTATTTTGGATTTTTTTAGAAACATAGAGTGCTAAGTTCTATGAGAAGCAGAACAAATGAACCTGGATTTCCAAGGGATTTGTAATTGGCAACTGATTAATCTTATTAAAACCGTGATATATAGTGGATGTTAAAACACCAGTGAATCTGCAAAGGGTGGAAGTCATCCCTGCAGAATGGGTTCTCTGGTGTCTGATAGGGCAACAGGCTTGGTTAAAGCTTTCTTATGGTTCTTTCTCATGGTTCATACACATCATCATAGAATCATAGAATGTTTTGGGTTGGAAGGGACCCCTAGACGTCATCTAGTCCAACCCCCCTGCAGTGAGCAGGGACACTGCTAACTAGATCAGGTTGCTCAGAGCCCCATCCAACCTGGCCTTGAATGTGTGCGGGGATGGGGCCTCCACTACCTCTTTGGGCAACCTGTTCCAGTGTTTCACCACCCTCATTGTAAAGAATTTCTTCCTTATATCTAGTCTAAACCTACCCTGTTTTAGTTTAAAACCATTACCCCTTCTCCTGTCACAGCTGGCCTTACTGAAAAGATTTTCCCCATCTTTCCTATAGGCCCCCTTTAGGTACTGAAACACCCGGCGTATGACATCACCCAGTGTATGACAGTCCCAACACTCCACGCCTCCCAAAACACACATTCTCCCCCCAAAACACATTGCTCTGTGCTTCCACGACATGCACATCGCCCCCCTCTTCCCCTACCCACATGCCTCTCTGCCCCCTGCCCCCTCCCTCCCCCCCCAACACTCCTGTCTCCTTCCTCTAGGTCCTTCACCAGCTTCGTCACCCTTCTTTGGACGTGCTCCAGCACCTCAATGTCCTTTTAGTGAGGGCCCCAGGACTGAACATGGCATTCGAGGTGCAGCCTCACCAGTGCCCAGTACAGGGACACAATCACTTCCCTACTCCTGCTGGCCACACTATTACTGATACAAGCCAGGACACTGTTGGCTACCCTGGCCACCTGGGCATGCTTGTGTTGCATGGGGTTGTTGTGACCCAGGTGTGGAACTGGCACTTGCCCTTGTGTCATGGTCTAACCCCAGCCAGCAACTAAGCCCCACCCAGCCACTCGCTCACTCCCCACCCACGGTGGGATGGGAGAGAGACTCAGAAGAGTAAAAGTGAGAAAACTCGTCGGTTGAGATCAGAACAGTTTAATAACTGAAATAAAGAAAAATCATAGTAGTAGTGGTAGTAGTAGTAGTGGTGGTGGTAGTAATAACAACAGAAATAGTAATATACAAAGCCAGTGTTGCACAGTGCAATTGCTCACCACTTGCTGACCAATGCCCAGCCCTTCCCTGAGCAGCAACATTGCCCCCCAGGCAACTCCCCCCAGGTTATATACTGAGCATGGCGTCATATGGTATGGAATATGCCTTTGGCCAGCTGGGGTGAGATGTCCAGGCTGTGCACCCTCCCAGCTTCTTGTGCACCTGGCAGAGCAGGGAAAGCTGAAAAGTCCTGGACTTAGTGTAAGCACCGCTCAGCAACAACTAAAATATCAGGGTCTTACCAACATTGTTCTCATCCTAAATCCAAAACACAGCACTATGCCAGTGACTAGGAAGAAAATTAACTCTATCCCAGCCAAAACCAGGACAGTATCTACACCCTATTCTAGGGCATCTACGTCATGCCCAGGTCCCACAGGTTGTAATACATTCCAATTAATCACCATCACTCCTGGGAAATAACACTATCATCCCCTTAGTCTATGGGCCATCCCTCTAAAATGTCCGTTGAGTTCATTTAGTCCATTACTTTGGGCTCCATCTGTCGTAACAGTCCTTCTGGGCAGCAGAGGTGGCGTGTGGTGTCAGTTGTTGCACGCTGAAGCCAGTTCTGGTTCCATCACACCTGCACTTTGCTTGGTTTCATCAAAGTCCATTCTTCATTAATCTGGTCAATTTCCTGACCTACTTCTTCCATGTGTGGAGGGTTTTTTTCCTTCCCCCCCCCCCCCCCCCTTTCTTTTGTGTCTAATCAAGGTTGAGCATGGCATCACATTGCATTATCTTTCTCAGCAAGAGCACTAACAGAGCCTATCATCTCTGTGCCTTCCACAAAACTTACAAGAATTTTGTATATTTGAGGCTTTCACACCACTACCAAATGTCTTTGAAATTACCAAAGAGCTTAAAAAATTGCAGGGAAGGGGGGAAGACAGACCGATCAGTGGGCAGAACATGCCTACGAGGGAAATGCAGGAAGCTGCTCTTCTTGATATCTGCTGCTACCAAGAGTCAATGTAATGGTTGGCCCAGGCACAAGCATGGAGCTGGCGCCTGGTCCTTGGGCTTCTTAGCACTACAGAGCTCTACAGAGCACCACAGCTCTGGCTTGTTCCAGAGTAATGTTAATGCACAGCCAATGCTGTCCATGCTTGTTGGTCAATGCCAGTGGCAAGACATGAAGCTGTGCTTGCCCTGTGGAGTGTGGGACTGAATTACAGCATCACTTCAGCACTTTTGTCCCAATCTATGCTTTCTACACAAACTGCAATAAGCTTGAGAAACCAAAAGGGTGCAGCTGGGGTTTTCAGAGGCCATGCTTCATTTGGCTTCGGGATGAGCATTGTGACACATCCCACTCTCTACCTCTTGTAAAACAAGGGTTGCCTGTCAGCACATTTCTGCTTGCCCTCTCCTGACTTATGTGGTGATGTGCTCTTCACACTGCCCACTAATATCACCAGTGTAGGTCTGACATACTATGGTTCATAAAGCAGCAAGCAGCAAAATGACAGTGACAGATGACAAATTCAGGATGTTTTGTTTCTTTGCTTTGCTACACGAGTTGAAGTCAGATCCAAATTGAGATTGTCTTGAGTGGAAGATAATCTGGGGGGGAGCTGATTGTTTGCATATAGAGAAAATTGCCATGTGAGAGAAAAGAATTTGTCAAAAGTACAGTGTGTACAGTACAAATACTGTACTTGGAAGGTGTGTTGGCACTTATCTAGCCTCTTATGATTTCAGGTTTTATGTGCCCTTTTTCCTATTACTGTATATACCTCTTTTTACTAGAGATTATTCATTTCCAGGAAAAAAAGGATTATTGTCTCCGTTATTGTAAACTTCAAAAGAAATATTATATTGAGTTCCTGAATACAGTGCAGTTGTTAGCCATTAGTGTTCTGGCAAAATTTAGTTTGGTAATTAAACAACACCTGGGTTCTGGGAGACCTTGGTTTCTAGACTGTTGATAAGTCATTCCCATCATCCATTTATTGTGTTTGAATGGAGGAAATGGTTGTCATGTCTCAATGATAATTTTAAATCATTTCAGATTCAAGGACAGGTGTATGAAGGTGTCATGGATAGTGTGCTTTTTTTGTTTTCTGTTTCATCATTTCCTATATGGCCAATGCCAGTCTGATAGCAAGTGCCGAAACCACAACAGTTTACAGATATGCATTTCTACAGCAATTGAAATAAATTTGAAGAAGGTCATTTGACTGAAATTCCTCCAATATTTGTTAATATACATGGCTTGGGCTACTCATTTAACAAGCCTGGCTTCTTCATCCACAAAGCTGTGTTGCATGACTGGGAAATTGCAATGAGAGAAACTTTTTCTTTCACGAGACATAGCGCTAAATGTTTTACTTTCTCAAGACTTCATAAAGAATGAGTTGCCTGATACAAACTTTGATTGCCTACTTTACGGTTTTGTTCTTGACAAACTCATTCTTTTATCTGTCCGAATTTTCATTCAGTTTATTTCTTTCTTAAGATTTTAGGTAGTTTTTATACTTGGTAAAAATCTGCTTAAAAGAATACGTAATGGAGTATAAAAAAATCAAAACCCAAAAGCCTAAAAAAAGAGATGCTGGCATTACTTTAGTGAGTGAAAATGCTGGTTAAGTTTCAAACTATTCTAATGTCTTTAAAGGTGCATGTAAGTATTTCCCAGATTTACTGTATAGTTTTATGCTATAGTAAGTCTGGCATCACAAAATTCCAGAATTCCTGAATTCTGAATGCACCAATATTGAGGATGCTTCAGTGAACCGGAAATACAGTTGAGGTTTTGTGACGATTTGAAGAAACATACCAGTAGAAAGTGAGTACGTCGTAACTGTAGTTCAGGGACACAGGCTAGATGAAGCATGAGTTGACTGTTCTTGCTGTACATATTATGCTTACAATACGCACCTAAAAGTGTGCATGAGCCTTCAGTGGCACTGAGAAACATAACTGGAGAAGATTTATTTTATTGAGTTGTGTCTACAAGAGAATTCTTGCCTATTGTACTAGTTTTATGTGTTCTCAAAGGTAAATAATTTTTCAGTCAAATCTTGACTTCTCTTTCCATTTCTTCTTTGTCATATTTTCATGCCCAAACCATGTTTTATTACATCATTTGTTTGATACTGATGAGTATATTTGTGATCTCTGAAATGCTATCAAGTGTGTGCATTTTAAGTTCCTAGTACTAGTAAAGGCATATAAAATGCTGCTCATACTCCTTCGAAGTATACTTTCTCGGCATGGTATCAAAGAGTTCTGGAGCTTTTTGTTCTTAGAGGGGTTTAGCAAACACTAAATCTAAACAAAAATTATCAAAGTTATCAGATGTATTTTTCTGAGAAGTTCAGGGCTTTTCTTTTTTAGAGCAAAAATGATTGATTTGGTTCAATTTTCCTCTTAGATGTAATTTCATGAAACAGATTTCTCCCTTGGAGTAAGTTGCCTTAGTTAGTCAGGGTGGGGTACACTTGTGGCTTCCTTCCCTTAAAGCTTGTTATCCTCACTTCCAATCCTAAGGAGAAAAGGACTGAAATAACATAGCCTAACACAGCACCTTCTGTGCAGTGTTCATCATCAAACCAGATAAGGGTCTGGTGGGAGGAACGAGACCTAGTTAGTGATCCCACAGACCCGTGACTTAGAGATTCCTTATTTCTCATAACTGCTTCTCCCCTAGCAAATCATTGTCCTCTGAATTACTGGAGAAGAGTTGCAGAAAGTTCCGGTGAGAACTTTCTCTAAGATTGAATGCTAAGTTGAGAATGCATTTAAAAATTATGCCTCTGCAGACTTTTTTTTTCCAAAAATATAAAGGCTGTTCTGAATTCTCCTAGAACTTGTAATGGATGTTTAGCAGGCAGCTTTCTGTATTTTTAAATAAACATTCTCACCCACCTGTGGATGCGAGTATCAGTCATTACCATCACTCTGTTGCCGTGCTACCATTCATATTGCTTTGTCATCTGATGCAAAATAATAAATAGGTTTTAAAGTGTGTTTCCTGTTGAATAGGAAAGAGTTACTCTAGCAGACAGGCTTTGGATGTGGACGTGTACCAGGTGATAACCATGGACGGTGAAACTGGAGCCTTTGGTCTTTGATTCCTGTATGGGAGTGGTTTGCTGACTTGCACAGAGCCTTTTAGGGTTATCTTGTGGTTTTAAGTAGGTTCCATTCCAGACATAAACAGTTCTACCAGAAGGTTTTTGTGAACAAAAGAGCTATCCCCACTCCACCATTAGTTTCCTATAACTCTTCAGGGAAAAATATCACAGACAGCAGGATGTGAGAGAAAACACTTGTTTTCCAGTGTGTTACAGAGAACATTGGTGTTGCAGAGACACAGGATGTTATGTGGGAAACAATGGAAATCGTTTCAGTAAGCTCCAAATATGACTGTAATTTTCACTTCTCTAGTCAGGTTGGCTTACTATAAAGTTGATACCTCTTTGGAGCATGGCTTCTTTTCAGTTTTATTTACCATACTTCATATGTTCCTTGAGTGAGCCGAGCTCTCTTCAACTTCTAAATTTTCTTTGAAGTGCCTTTGGCCCTGTAATTTTTGCATCAGCTTATGGGATTTGAATGTCTGAATGTCCAAAGACTTATTTTCCATTCCTCTTGGTTTCCTGCCCTACACCCATTTTTTATAGCTAGGCCTACTCCTTGATGTCTCTGTCCGCTGACTATTAAGTGCAAAATGACTATTCTTTGTTAATTTGTTTTTCCTGTCATTCAGTAGTGTTCTTAACCACCAAAACCATTATTACTGAAGTCAGTAGGAAGCTTTGAAATGCCTAGTGCTTTTCACAATTCTCCCTGTTGTCTTCATTGAATAATAGAATAAGCACTCAGAATTCCTACTGTTTTTAATAGGTTTTCACATTTTAATTGTTGAGTGAAAACTTAGCAAAAAAAAAAATGCTGAAAAATAGCCACTCGTCTGATAAGATAATGCTTTTGGAATACAGAAGGATTCTGTCTTTGGTCAATCAGAACCTGAATTTTGAATATTGAACAAAATGGAAGTGGAAAAGGGAAGAACTGTCTGGCTCATGTTAAAAAAAATACAAAGTCACTAATTGCTTAAATCTGTAAACTGTTTATGCCTATTGAGTGATCCAGCATGTGAAATGTGATGGTAGAATCAGATGGACTGTGTCGCCAGGAATTCTCGTATACATGTAGTAAGGCATGAAGAAAATGTTTTTATGCAACTTCTGATTACAAAATCATGGCTGATTGGAATAGGTTTTGATACCAGGGGCTAACGCTGAACTGAGAGGACTTAACTCTCTGCCCACGCACCAGTAAAATCATCATTCTAGAATTAAATTTCTCCCAGAAGCTGCAAGGTGTGCCCAGCATGCATTGTATTCTGTGTTAAATGTCAGAGTTCCTCAAATCAGTTTAAGTAACTATATGTCACTAGTACCTCATGAAAAACAGCAATCAGACTTTGAATCTCTGCTGTTAAGACCCTCTTCACTGAGTGAGGTAGCTATGTGACCTAGAGGCTGGTTGTGCTCATAGGGTCTTAGGTCGCTGACTGTCTTCATGTTTGCCATTCATAAGCCAGACTCATTTGAGAAGCTGATGCAGGGCTAATCTTACAGTACCTCGCTGCTCCTGATATCCCAGATCCTTTCAGCAACTAACACATCTTCAGGTGGGTTATTGTTCCTACTCTGTGAGCGAAGATGAAATTGCATAATGCTTGGTCCGTCAGCATAGCCTGGTAAAGTTAACCTTTACCCAACCAAAAAGCCTGGCTGTATGGGTAGGCTTGTACCTATGGGCAGGTTAGCACCTGCTTCTCTGCTGCAGAGTACAAAGCTTCTAGGCAGAGTAGTTAGTGGAGAAGATGCAATGCCATTTTATTTCAGATCAGCATGGCACCAGTACCAGAAAACTGTGGTGTTACTGAGCACTTTGCAGGTGATAAAGGAAGATTAAGCTAGCAAGAAGTCTCAGTGCAGATGGGCAAGGTATCCTATCATAGTGATATTTATCAAGTGGATTGACTGAAGTTACTTTACACAGCTTTGGTACAATTCACCAACAGAAATTTTATCTGTGATTATGGAATCTTGTACGTCTATGTGTCATCAAACTAAACTGTCCTTTGTTTTTCTTACATGTGATATGTCAAAGTTTAAATAATTGTAAATTGTAAGGAAATAAGTAAGAGCTGGGGCTAACTAAATAAAAAAAAAATCTTTAAATAAATGTTTCGGACAAGATTTAGGTTGCCCTGCTGTGATTGACCTGACTGCTGCTAATGGATCCATGTATGCTCAGGTGCTCTACTCATCTACTCTACAAAAGGCTAGAAACAAAAACTTCCTATTAGGTGCTGAATATTTGCTATAACATGAATTTCACCCAGAATTAATTACAAGCTAAGAGAGGCAAGTGCTAGTGGTGCTAGGAAGGCAATTAAAAGAGTACTTGTGTAGAAGCTTGTTTAGAATCAGAAGCTTCTATACTGCACTTTTAGAGAAGTTTGATATATCCACTCAGTCCAAAAAGGATTGATTTAACTGTCTTCCTCTAGAATTGAAACATTACATATATAATTTGAAAAGAATTACATACTCTTGTATTACTTGGCTGGTACAAAGATTGTGCAACTAATTTTATTTTTTTCTTTTTCTGCTTAGTAGTTGTAATAATGTGAATTCTCTGGCATGCTTTTTACCTGGGGATTTTCATGAGAATAGTTTTGTTTCATTTAATACAGAAATGATTGTAAGTGTAGAGCAACAGGGAAAACTACTTTGGGATGTGTGTAGTTCTGTAAAGACTAATTCTTAAACACATATTTAGGAACTATAGATTCCTAGTTACCAGGTCAGCTATCAGCTTTTGGTGGTCATACCTAATGATCACTTCTTTATGATTACTACAGTAAGAGCAAGAGCTGTATATTAATTATAGCAACATAGAAGAGTTGTATGTTAATTGTTTACGGAATTTGTCGTTAGAACTGGAATCTCAGTTTTGACAACTCCAGAGTTTCCCTGCAGAGCTGAGACTTGAAAGGTGCACTACCCAGGAGGACAGCATCTCAACAGCCAGGGTTTTGGAATCTGTTGGGAAAACAGTGAGCGAATTTAGAAATTTAGGGTTAAGCCCAAAATAAAATAGTGGAAGTGCCTTCCTGTGTAACAGTCATCTCTCCTTGCATTTTTCGTATGCATGTTTTAAATCAGGAGTACAGGTTTGAACTCTTAAGAAGAAGTTGGGTTAAAAGTACAGTCATAAAAACCCAATCTTTCCTGGAGTGCCTGATGCACCTGCAGCTGACAGGTGACTTCCGAGCCAGCTGAGCGTTGTGAGGGCTTCCAATCCAACAGCAGATGGTGCAGCCTATGAAGGCCACTCAGGTCTTCAAAAAAACTACTGTTGTTAATCGAGTGAATGTGAAAGCTTTTTTGCAGAACAGTGAGTAATAGAAATTTAGTGCACGTACTCTGAAGTATGTGCTGTATTTAGCTCTGTAAAAACAAGAGTATCTGTATGACCAGCTCTCTTAGTTCTGTGACTGTGCCTGTACAGGTGGGAGTTGTTTTCCCATGGTGTTCTCAAGCCTGGGAGATGGCTGAACTGATCCCCCGTCTCCCTCAGGCTCCCAAGACATTTCTGCTGCTTCAGCTCTGTGAGCTGCTGGGTTTATTTTTTTTTTTTTGCTGTACAGTGCACTGTAGCCACAAGAGGGCGGGGGGTACCGGACACTGTGCACAGTCGCTACGCATAGTACAGGACACACAGCATAAGATATTACTGGTAGCAGTGTCTTAGTTCCACTGTGCTGGAGAGCTTGCAGCGTGTGCTCAGATTAAGTACAATGGTGTATGCTCTTCGTGTAAAGGTAACTGAATGAATCTTTACTTGTGGTAATGAATCGCAGTAATTATATTGGTATAAAATGTAATTCTTTCTTTGTTTTGTGTTATTTGTTACCTAGGCGTTTAAAGAGTAGCATCTTCTCATTATGGTAAGGCAGGGAAACCACCTCTGGGTTTCTTAGGTTGGTTTGCCACGGGGAGCTGCTTTACAGGGTTAGATTGTTTACAGGTTAGATTGTTGACCTAAAGCTACAGATTAGGTCTTGCTTGCCTTCTGGCTAGTTTTCTATTTGCACTTTACAGCTTCAAGTTTCTTGGCAAGGTGGAGGCATTCTTCTAATAGTTCATTATATAGTTTATTGTTTCTCCCTGGCATTATACTGGATAAGTAATAACCACTGATTAGTAAACGCTTGCTTAGAATGCTGATGAATATTTGAGAACTAGCTCATAAAAAGGAAAAGCTTTCAAACTAATAGGATGGTGTTACAGACAATTACTTACAGTTTGATGATTGTGTGGTGGATTCAAGAGTTTTGCTCTAGTCTGTAGCTCTGGATTCTGTTCTGACTTCTCTATTAACTTAGAATGTGTGCTTGGACAAGTCACTTAATTGTTTTAATCTTCATTATGCTACATATGAAATTTTACAGTGCTGCCCAGGGTTATTAAACAATCTAGTGTCTACCATGGAATGTTTTGCCATAGGAAATTGTTGAGCCTAAAACATAATAAGATTTTAAAAGGAGTGGGACAGCTGTATGGGAAGCAGAAGCACCCAGGGATGAAATCACTACTGATAAAATAAGAAAATTTTGTTAAATTTTTTTTACGGTTTAAGCCTGTCTCCAGCTGTAGGGAATTGGAAGGATTGTACATTGAGAAACAGCAACCCGACAGCTTCATGATACAGAACTTTTCTCTGAAGTGTTCATTGTTTGTCACTAGCTACATGATCATATTCTTGTACTGATTTGTAATGAAACACCTTGTGATTTGAGTGTCTCTGAAACTTGAACTGAAACAAGCAATCCTGAGATAGTAAGAAAGGCATGCTAACATAAAAAGTGGTGAACTGTACAGCTAGAAGATTGATGTATTGTGTTGGTATTCAGTAAACAAAGAGAGGTGAATTATGGTTTTCCTCTGTTGTTCTTTGATGAGTACTGCTTTGCAGTCTGACATAGTAACTGATGCTTTCATTCAGTAGTCCTTAGCTATTGTAAATTACACTGGGTTTAGTCTATACTAAATAATGTATGCAAATACTTTTATTTTTCCTTCTGGATCTTGTAATTTAGTAAATGATCTGTGCATTGAAAATGTTATTACTTCTTTTTCTTTCTGGCATTGTTAGCATGTGCAAGATGGGGAGTAATGGTGGTGGAGCTATTTGCTTTTTTTCTTTCTGGAAAGACGAGCAGACTTATTCATGGGTCAGCAGTGTGCCCTGGCAGCCAAAAGGGCCCACTGTGTCCTGGGGTGCATCGAGTGCAGCATATCAAGCTGGTCAAGGGAGGTGATTGTCCCACTCTACACAGCACTGGTGTGGCCCCACCTCAAGTCCCATGTGCAGGTTGCGATGCCTCTGTATAAGAAAGACATCAAACTATGGGTTTGCGTCCAGAGGATAGCGACCAAGATGGTGAAAGGCCTCAAGGGCAGGACTTAGCAGGAGTGGCTGAGGTCACTTGGCTTGTTCAGCTTGGAGAAGAGAAGGCTGAGGGGTGACCCCATCGCAGTCTGCACTTTCCTCATGGGGCGCAGTGGAGGGGGAGGTGCTGGTCTCCTGTCTCTGGTGACCAGGGTCAGGACACAAGGAAATGGAATGAAGCTGCACTGGAGGAAGTCAGATGGGACGTTGGAAAAAGGTTCCTCACTGAGAGAGTGGTCAGTCACTGGGACAGGCTCCTCAGGGAAGTGGTCACAGCACCGAGCCTATTAGAGTTCAAGGAGCATCTGGACAACGCTTTTAGTCATATGGTTTAGTTCTACAAGGAGCAGGGAGTTGGATGCAATGTTCCTTACAGGTCCCTTCCAACTTGAGATATTCTATGTTCTATGTGTTCTTTATACACAGTCCGTACTAGAATGTTTTTCCATTTCTGCATTTTAGGTGCCTTATCGGGAGCCAGAGAAAGCTGGGAATATGATTCAGGAGCAAGAGACCTTCAGAGTCCGGACTTCCAGAGTCATTGTAGGCTACAAAAGGTGTTGGAGTATGGTGGAAGCAATGTGACTCAACAGGCTGCTCTGAAAAGGCTTCTAGCTCAGGCCTCAAATTTTAGCAACTCTGTTGGAGGAAGCTACTTAGAACTTGCCAACACTGTAAGTGTATTTTGTCTCTGCTTTTAAGTTTTGTAGAAATTTTTTCTTGTTTTTTCCCAAAGAAGCATATTCATTCCAGCCGTAGGCCCTTTGAGCCTTCATGGGAACAATGCCACGCTGCTGTTGCCTTTCAGAAAACCAACGTGATTTTAGCAGTTGCTAGGTGTATAGTGTTTCCAAAGCTTGCGTAACTGAGTTTCATCAAAAAGAGTAGGAGTCTGTGAGGAGCCAAAGTGAAGTCCTTAATTTACACAGCTTAACAGAAGAAGAGTTGTGTCTGAAAACTTCCTACCAATTAATTTTTTTAAGTATGGTGTCAGATTGTTTAGAAGTGTTGTGCAGAAAAATTCTTCCTATGTTATTTCATTACTGACCACTAAATTTTTGTTCATAATTGCTTTAAACCCTTGGTGTGCTAGCACTGTGCTTTTTTATTTCTACAGGGAACAACTATTCTCTGTTGTAAAAAACCACATAACTGTTGAAGGAGTAGGGCATTATTTTTTGCTTCCCTGTCATATTGGAATCAAGTTTGTGTAATTTTCAGCCTAGCGTGTTATAAAAGACCACCCATTTTGTAGCATGTTTCTGGTTTATGTTGCACAGGAGTTTAAGTGGAGAAGTAAAAAATGCTAAAAGGAAAGCAAAAAGTTTCTCATTTTTAAAATGACTATTCATTGGCACGCTTGACTTTGATGAAATAGAGTCCTAGTTTATAGTATCATAGGCTAATTCAAGCTGTAAGAGAACCTCAGGAGGTCATCGAGTCCAATATCCTCCTGAAGACTTAATGTCTAATGGAAGTGACTGCTGGCAACAGAGGAAAATCAACTTCTTTAAGCTGTATTATTGGAAAGAAAGTGCCTTACAAAAGCCTTGTAAGTTTTATTCAAGTTCCTGAACATGAGCTGATATAGGACCTAAAGTTTCCATATGCAGAGTAAAAATATGTAGATACTAAAACTTACTTAAAGGAGAAAAGAGTTCAAGGAATTTGATGGTTCCTTAAAGGAATTGTGTCCTCATTTTCCCTGGGAAGGATAATAAGGAATCAGCTGTGATAAATCATAAAGTCTTTGATCTTCAAAACTGGACAGAAGCATATGGAAACTGGA
>NW_009258669.1:6265326-6268008 GCF_000687185.1 Egretta garzetta | reverse complement strand
AACAAGGAGGTACACATGGGTCATAAAGAGGGTAAGATGGAGGAGCTGCAAAACTGTAGGCCAGTTAGCAGCTTTATTTATGTGTTCCAGTAGTTTTCTGGAAATGTGAGCAGTTTTAAGTGAGTAAGAGAGAACATGTAGATTTGTAAAAGAACAATCGTGTCCATCCAATCTAGTATCTCCTTTAACAGAATAGTAGACTCTCGAGATAGACGAGCAACAGTAGATGTTGTGTTTCTCCAGTAAGACATCTGACCCTGCCTCAAGTAACATTGTCATCATCAAGGCAACAAAAGTCATCTAAATGTAACTTCTAATGGGTGGATATTGGACTGGTTTAAAAATTGTGAGGCACTGTTTTTATGAATGTTTCCTGAGCTCCATGCTGTCCTGTGTTCTCTGACTTGTATGAAAACACTGCCGAACTCAAATGAAACTATATGGTAAAACAAGTACTTCCCCTCACTGAAAACTGCTATCATCATAATCCATTAAAAAATGCAAGTCTAGGTCTAATGAAGATAGTGAATCAACATAAAATTTCCTGTTCACTTATATGTGTTCCATAGTCTTGATTGACTTGCTTAAAAATTGCCATTTTGGAAAGACGCGAGTGGTTTCACATTTGATTATTTTGAAGGATGTAGAAGGCACTTTAACAGAAGTTTGACTAGAGCTGCTTAAGACAGATAGCTACGCAAAAAGCTTGCATACTTTTGTTTCTGGATTAGGAACTGTGAGTTGCTGTGTCCTTTTTGGATCTGGAGTTCATTCAGGTTTCAAGGTGGGTATTTACTAATAGGCCCTCCGCCTGTGCTCCTGGCTGATGATAGTTCAGAAATGATGGGCTTTGGTAACCTGTGGTACATTTGAAAATACGAAGACATGTGTGTGCAGTGCTGTTCAAGAATGTAGAGTGTGAAGGCTACTGCATTGCTATGACATGTAGAAATCTTAAACATAAAAATGCCGAAGGCTCATAAGAAATGAAGATCCCCGAGGCTTTCTGTTTATTCCCATCTCTAAATTCCTTCTATGCTTACTGTCATGAAAGATGCCGGATCTTTGTTTCAATAAGCATCTGTTATACTTCTGCTTTTAAATATTCTTTCAGTGTTCTTTCAAATTGTAGTAGAATCAGCAGTCTCTCATTTGTATGTAGAGGAATACAATAACATCTCCATTTGACTCCTGCCAAGCATTGGTGTCATGGGTCATATGTAAATTTTTGCTTTGGCTTTATTTAAATGGAGAGAGAGAAAGAAATGGAGGAAAATTGAGAGAATGGTTTACTTTTTTTTTTCACTATTTTACATTTATTCCTTTTACACAGTTTTTAATACTGAAGGGCATGCTTACTGCAGTCTAAATTTAGACTCTTTGAAGAGCTAAACATATCCTTTTTAGAGATGTGATTTAATACGGGTATTTCCTTCTCTGTCTCTTTCTGAGATTGCTTTACCTAACTGCATTTGCCACAATGACAAGCCGAGCTGCTCCCTTGCATTCATTCTCAGAAATGACAGATCTCAGCTTTCACGTTTTTATGGGTTGCATCCGGGGAACTTTTCCAGTTGTACACAAGGAGCTGGGCAGACTCCTTTGTACTGTAACCAGGATTAGTTAAAAAGAAACAACTGATGGAGCTTTAATAACTGCAGGTCTTCCCTTTGGGAGTTGATTGTATTTCTTTTTGTAAAGGCATGTAATAGAAGGACAAAGATTTAAAAACAGGGTCTGTGCAGACATTTCTCTCTGGAGCTCTGAATGCTCCTAGAGTTAACCAGAGAGGTTTATCTTCTTCAGAACGCTTACGAAAAAGCAGGCCAGAGGCTTTCTGTGTCGTCCTGCTCCGGGATGAGCGGGAGCTTTTCCCAAATGCATTGACACAGGCCATATGGACACTCTCTTCAAAGTAATGTTTTTTACGTTTCTTTGGTGATGTTTGGACTTCAGACTCAGAGGTCTAACAGAGTAACTATTGTGTGGGTGAACATAAATCAGTTAGGTGCTTTCTAGTTAGAGGTCATGTGATTGTTTTTCTCTCAGCACCTTGAAGTGCTTTTCCCTATTGGAGTGTAGATTCTTTTTACTTAATTTCCTGTTTTTCCTTCTGACAGCCTTCTTTTGATTTTAAACTGTGCAGTCAGGCTAAAGACATCGCTGTGGTGATTATGTACCTCTACAGCATAGATATACTCTTCAGTCAATGCAGAGGGTCTCCATGCTGCCCTTAACGTTTAAGTTTACTATTTGTGAAAGCTAAATGAACATCAGTCCACTATCACTTTCCTTAGTTTTTATAAAGTGAAATTTTTTTAATGCTTTTTAAGTCCTGCTCCACAGAGCTTTATAAGAATGTAATACCCACTCTGAAGCTTTATTCCTATTCCTTCACAGGAGCAATGCAATTTCTAAAAGTGCTGTTTGAAATTTAACCATTCATACTCATTGCCCTCAGGCTCCCCAGTCCTGGCAGGTAAGCGAGCAAGCTTGGAGAAAGGATGACCTTCCCTCTGTCGATGTGGATCAGGTTAGGGATCTTTTAAGGAAGCTGGACACCCACAAGTCCATGGGCCCCGATGGAATGCACCCGCGAGTGCTGAAGGAACTGGCAGATGACATTGCTGAGCCACTCTCCATCATCTATGAAAGGTCGTGGAGAACAGGAGAGGTGCCTGA
>NW_009258669.1:6252011-6264496 GCF_000687185.1 Egretta garzetta | reverse complement strand
AGGATGATAAAGGGACTGGAGCACCTCCCCTACGAGGAAAGGCTGAGACAGTTGGGCTTGTTCAGCCTGAAGAAGAGAAGACTGAGAGGGGACCTTATCAACACGTACAAATATCATAAGGGCGGAAGTCACAAGGATGGCAGCAGTCTGTTTGCAGTGGTGTCCAGCGACAGGACTAGGGGCAATGGGTGCAAACTGAAACATAAGAGGTTTCAGTTGAATATGAGGAAAAACTTCTTTACTCTAAGGGTGACAGAGCACTGGAACAGGCTGCCCAGGGAGGTTGTGGAGTCTCCTTCTCTGGAGATATTCAAAGCCCGCCTGGATGAAGTCCTGTGTAGAATGCTCTAGGAGAGCCTGCTTTAGCAGGGGGGTTGGACTAGATGATCTCCCGAGGTCCCTTCCAACCCTTGTGATTCTGTGATTCTGTGATATGTTTTTGTCTGTTCATTTCACATCATTTTGCTATGTTTTGGTTTATTAACACATACTCAGATTCAGCTTTTCTATTACCTGAATAATTTATTCTGTAGTCTTTATAGGATGTGTAAGTCTTCTCTTTATATCTCTTCACCTTGGTACCAGTATTTTTGACTAACATATTAACCTTTAACGTGACCTGTCACCACTTACTGATGATGTACCTACTTGTGCTGCTAGGTTAAGTACTACAGCAAATATCTCTGATGTGAACCCTTGTGTGTGTTCCGAATGTAATCATTTCTGAGCTTGGTTGATATTGCATTGGGATGTACATAATTTAAATATTCTTCATGGCTAGAAAAGAATTCAAGCATTTCACAGGATTTCGTTGGGTGTGTGCATGTTTGGGAGTTGTTTTTTATTTCTACTTGAATCTTCAAACTTGGACAAGGATCACTAATGTGGATAGTCACATAACTGTACTGAAATAGCTGATTCGAGTGGTATCACATCTGTTCACTTCCCAGGTGGCCGTGTGGTCTTGATATGCTCCCTGTGGTGCTATCAGGAGGGATAGCACTCTGTTGTAGGAGCTGAAGTACTGCTGTTCTCAGAAAACATCGCACTGGGCAGCATCTCAGCATGATAGGCATATTTCACATTAGCATTCCAGTGAAGTTTAATAAGTTGAAGTAATAAGATTTGGATACGTTTAATGCCCTTTTCATATTCTCCTTGCACATGATTAAAATAGACCACATTAACTTGATTATTTTTTTTTAGTAGACTCTGTCCATATAAACGCGAATACGTGTCTATGTGCTTACTGTTAGTTTCTGTTGCCTTAATTCAGCATTGTTTTAAGATGAATGTATTTGTTGTCACAAATAGCTACATTCACATAAGTAAAACCAAGTGGGATTGTTTCATTTGCCATGATGGTACGATCTCATACCTCTGTTCTTTTAGCTGTAAATAACTCTAGTGAGAAAGTCTCTGCACAAAGATCTTAGATCTGTAACATGTGACCCCAGGTATGTTGATATATGGGTCTTTCTAACTATCCAGTCCCTGGACTGGTGTGATCAAGGGTCTTTTAATCTGATATTTCTGTCCAAAGACACTCCAGCTATACCAGAAGCTCTTTGACTGCACCTTCCTTGCCAGAGCTCTTTTGGTTGAAAACATTTAGAATGATTTCATGAGGGTGTGGTTGATTTGCAGAGGGGAACGAGTACAGCTGTATTTTTGAGAATAGTGTGGTAGGATTTCTTCATGACCACTTGCTTTTAGAAGCCCGTGTTGCTATTTCCTTCTCAAAGCAGCCGTGTAAGCGCCATAGATGTGGTTGTTCGTACTAACTCGGAGAGAAAGGCAATACTTACAGAGTTGCCAGCATCGCCTCCTGCAGCATCTTGTTGTTCTGGCCAACAACTAAGCAGGCCTAATCCTGCTTTACCTTGTGCAGGGCTGTCTGTGCAAGATGGATGTGTCTAAGGAGGAGGGCATTGGCGCAGATTGGTCCACCTGCCAAATCTCTGTTTACTTCTCGTTCTTGATGGAATGTTTCCATCAAGAATAAAACAGAAAGCTAATGCAACAAGATTCTTAATGCATCTTCTTGTAACTACTCTGGTATATGCTCTTCCTCAGCTGTTTCTGCCTGATTTGCATGTGTGTGTACCTCATTTGGAGGTATTAAACACTTTGTTGAGCTTGGGAATGGACCATTTTGATCACGCATCAGTGTGACAGGGTATGCTTTCTGTACAGCAGAATTAAGGTGGCTAAACTGAATTTAGTTCTGACTGTGAACTCTCTCTGCCAAATGCAGATATCATCTCTGTTGGGCACACAACCCAAAAGTTTATAAAGTACGAAGGCATGCTGGAAATATTCATAGCAAAGCAATATGTAGTTGTATTAGCATTAGTTTCACAGCATGATCAGTAGCAGATGAGAACTTAATGTCTTTGTCTTAGGAAGTGTCATGTTCTCTGAAAATAGATAGTCTTACTGCGATACCTCTTCATTAGTCAGGCTCAGTGAATGTCTGCATTGCTGATTTTTTTCTTTAAGAGCATTGAGCTACAAGTCATGACAGAGAGAATCATTGTTTTGAGAAAGCTGTTCTTCTTAGTTTATATAATTTATTCTGAGTGATAATATTCAAAAAGTCACTGTTACATTTTTCAGGGGCAAGTGGCTTTTCTTTTCTCACCTGGATGATCTGCTCCATAATCAGGCAAACATAACTTGCTGTGGCCTATTTATTCGAGTAGCTTTTGGGTATAAAGGCACATACTTAATATTATCATTGTGTTTACATTTATGTTAGACTGTAGTGCAGCTGGTTCTGGGTAACTGCTTGAAACAGCATTAATGGGCTGTTTCATCCCGAGTCACAATAACCATTTGTGTGCTCTGAGATGCAGGTGAATGTAAATTAAGTGATCGGCACATAAATTCTGTGCTGCTGTCGTGTTACTGAGTGTATAAGTAGCTCTTGCAGTGCCTTAATGTTATAAAACATACTTAGCAAGAGCATATTATAGAGATGCTTGGTATTTGGCATATATTCACATATGACATTCTGTGATGAAATTCAAAATGCTGAACTGAATCTCTGTGTCTGGCCCTTTCTCCAGCACTTCAGACCATTTGACAATACATCAATTACGCTGTTACTTTCTACCTTACCTCCCACTTCGGCTGTAAGACAGCCAGCAGGTATTTCCACTGTCCATTGCTCTGTGACCAGCAAGGGGATGTGCCTATGTAACCAACAGTTTTTCCTTACAAAGGCTGATACGATAAGATTATCCACTGATAACAGATGTCTGCTTGTTCATCTTATGTATATAAATCTTTGTTTGCACAAGTCACTGTAATGTTGGTGTGTTTAGAGAGTACAAATTATACTGCTTAAAAAAAACCATACAACTTACCCTCCCAAAAAGCTGAAAACCTCGTTTGTGTACTATAATTTTTTTAAACTACATTTTTGCCTCATTTTAACTAACTTAGTAAATGTAGATCTTAAAATTGACTCCTTAAAACCAGGAAGGATTGTCTGGTTGCCAAAGAAAGCAAAAATACTTTTGTAGTGGATGGGGAAAAAAGAGCTTCATAGAATTTTGTGGCAGTTTAGGTACAGTCTTACAGTTATCCTAAATATGAACCATTTTCTCTGTTGTTTAAATTTATAGTCATCAGATGTAAATTAAATGTGAGTTTTATTTAAATTGCACAGGTATTTCTTTTGGGAAATGGCCTTGTGAGGGAAAGTATCAAGGAAGTCTGAAGGCAGAACTGTACTGTGAAAGGTAATTCCATGGTTGGTTTGTAGGCTACTTTTGTTTGGCGTCCCTGTTAATGAGAACCTACTGTAAAGTATCTCATTTAGTTTCTAAAGTTTTTATGGTTTTAGAACTCAGTAATATCGGCACGTCCTTTTCTGGTAAAGTCTGGCCCTTCTTCTCCCCCCTCTCTCCAAATCTTCTCTGTTTTTAAAATAAGCTTGTTTGTTCCTTAGTTTGGGAAGCTCTGCTTCTTCAGCTTCCCCACACCTCCCCTTACGGACAGGGAAATTTGGCCCCAAAGCATCAGGTATCCCATGTTCTCAAGGCACATCTTTTTGAATGGGAGAGAGTAATGCCTTTCTAGTCCCCCTGCACGAGGCTAGCCTGGGTAAGAAACACTTAGATTCTGTGTATTTCAAAGAATTTATTCAGTGCTATAGCCACTTTGTAGGATATGTCAGAAGTCAGTTACTTGCGCGCAGATTGATTTTTCCCAAGTTATTTTGTTGGGGAATCTGTTCTGTACTTGGGAACCAGTGCATACCCTTACAGTAAGCCGCAGGAGCCCAGTCTCTTCCTCTCCTCCTCTTGCAGCCATTTGTTTTCCATGTCCTACATGCAACTTGTATTACAATTTCTTTTTCATGCCAATAAAAGCTATTACTGTAAAAATGTAGCCTAATGATTCTTTCAGCTGGAGCCCTAGTAGGTAGGAAGGCCTGAAGCTGAAGAAGAATCTAGTGGTGTGGACAGCAGCTCTTTGTAAAAGATTTGTGTCCAAGTTAACCTTGCCTTTTATGCCTTTGCTTCCAAACTAAGCATTGTTTCCATTCTTCCAGACTAAAAATAGAATCTGAGAATTCCATTAAAGCGAGGACCGATTATTGGAATATAGATTCAGGAGGCTTGGCTTGTCAGAAAGCAGGCATAAAGGCAGTTTTGTCTAAGAGACGTTTTTTATGTTTAGGGGTGTGGGAAGCTGTTTGCTGTTTGTCTTTGATTTCAAGCCAGCATTGTAATGGAGTTTGTTTGTCTGAATCAGACATCAGGTATAATAGGATTATGCATTGTGTTTATACAGTCCTGGCTTTCATAGCTCTCTAATAGTGCTCAGCTATCAATTTTTCTCTTATAAGTTAAAATTGACATTATGGATTAGGTCTGCCAAGACTCATGTATTTATATGAAATGTAGGTTTTCTGTTTTTTGAACTTACTGGATCATAACAGACATAGAGGTGAGCAAAAGGCAAATTCTAAACTTCCTTGAAAACTCCCTTCAGTAGCATATATGCTGAGGTGAGGGGTTTTTTTTGTTTGGTTTTTTTTTTTTTAAATTCTGTTACTATTTCCATCTGCAGATGATCACAGCACAACATGGTGGGTGTCAGCACAGGGCACATTTGTTCAGGCAGCCTTTTGATGATCCTTTTGACTGACTTTTTAATTGGATCCTTTATGTGACAGTTGCACAGTATCTCTTGTAAGCATATAAAGAAGGTGAAGTGCACAGAATGATGGGTTTTGACCAAGCTCTGCAGTTGTAACTGGATGATGGGAACTGGTGTGTGGCAATTGGATGCTATAGAAAAGTGTGGATGTTATGAAGGTCTACAGCCAAAGTTTCAAAACTTCTAATTTCACTTAGTTGCAAGGACTTTGTATCTTTCCCCCTCTCATGTAGTGAAGGAAGCCCTGGCTTACTTTTCCAAACTTTTTTTTTTCCAGTTGTCTGAAATGAAGAGCAATTCACCTGGTACATTGGGCCAGCACCACTGCGCACAGTTATACAGAATATAGGATTAATACTGTTAACTTCGGTTGTCAGTGGTAAGCTGAGCTTGAGGCCCAGGAAGCAACATTGACCTCCTGGCTTCTGGTGTGCTGGAAAGATCACTGTGTAGCCTTGCCACAGGGTCTTCTGTCTTACCAACCTTTCTGCCTGTTCTCTGTGTGTGCGCGGTTGACCTGACAGTTGCAGTTGGCAATGCTGAGCTTCTGCGAATCCTAATTTATTAAAAAGATGGGAAGACTTATTCCTCCTCCCCTTCTATGCACATACTAAACCCTTATATTTTGGTTGCATGATATATAGGAATTTTGATAGTAAAGTGAAAATCTTAACCGCAATGCACAGTTGCAAATGGACTCTTAAGTGCTTTTGCAGTTCAGCGCTAGTTCAGTTATAAAGGGGCAATCAACCGTTATCCCGCCAACCAAGCGAGACAAGGCAGGGTTTCCACAGGAGCCTGTCAGTGCCATGGTTAAATCCATCAAGATGCTTCTGCTCCCTGGAGTTGTTTCTGGTCTGGGACGTTGACCTGAGGCAGTGCAGGATGCTGCCACTGCTCACAATCCCTGCTTCTCTCTATGTTCTGGATTTTTTTAAAATGAAGATACGGTTGTCAGCACAGCTGTTTGGGGGGACCATTTTCGTGCCAGTCCAGAGAAAACAGGAGGTGAGTACTTCTGCACAGGCGCTCTCTTGTGCTTACTGTTTTTCTACTTTTTGTGAAGAACTGTTTCAGCACAATTGCTTCATTTCGGGCTAGAAAACCACATTATCACTTCTCAGCTGGGAGACAGATTATGAAAATAGCTGTGTTGCAGTGTATTGGTAAACACCACTTTTCATCATGGTAGGATGCAATCAAAGTAAACTTTGAGTTTCAGGAAGGGTGTTGTCTGTTCCATGAAGAGTTCATAATGAAATAAGAACCCCACTGATGTACCCAAGTGAGGTTTGTGCCTTTAGGATAAATAGCCATCTCTAATTTTCTACACTGAGTTTTGTACTACTTTTATCTGCTTGAAGCTATAATTTTAGGGAAGTGACTGGAGAAAAAGACATTGAATCTTTCTGCTCTATGAATTTTTAAAGAGGTTGTAAGTGCATATTATTGGCTGAATCTAATTTTTACATGAATATTGATTGTCTGGTATGCATTATAGAAAAGGAGGGAAAAGTGCTTCTGTAGCACCTACAGGGGTGCCAGGTGTTTCTTCATGATGATGAAATGTCTTGTGCCAGGATTCTAAATCGTGAAGACAGGACAAGCAATTTGTTTGTTTGTTTGTTTAGGTATGGGTTAGCTTATTTGCTTTGGTTTAGTGGGTTGATAGACCCTTATCTGAGAGCAAACACTAAAAATATTTAGCAAGTAATTTCTAAACTTAATGAAGTAAGGGACTATCCAGATGAGGCCTGAAAGTAAAGAAGATTTTAGCTTTGTAATCATGTTTCATGGACCTGGAGTAAGTGTAAGTGGCTTGAAAAAAAGAGTAAACAGGTCTTGGACTGTAGAACCAAATAGACCATACAAGAAAGTCAGAGATATTCTAAATGCCGAAGCAGGGTTGCTCGCTGTCCCTCCCATTGTAAAATGAAGCTGACAGATACGAAGGCTAAAGAAGAAATGAGTGAGGCAGATCTAAGGTAGTCTTGAAGATTTTGATGAGAAGCTTAAAAGTAGGACGATGTATAGGAAAAAAGTCACTGGAGAGATTTAAAAGATACACAGCAAAGCAGTTAGAAGGGCAAAAAACTGAATTTTATAGACCAGATGGGGGGTTAGAATAGAGAGATTTGATTTTGTGTATAGCTATGCAAGGAGAGAAAAAAAACCCCCACAGACCTTTAGAAAAATAAAGAAATACTCACATTTACTGGATAGTAAATAGTTAGGGAGTTGAGAAGTGATCTGTAGACTAACTTGCTGACCTTCATGAGCAGCCACTAAATTATGCAGCCAAGGAAGACGGCAAGTAAAATAAACTTCAGATGAGGGCTGTAGGAATTCAATTACAATAATCTTAAATTTGTTGATAGTAAGATAGATCTGGTGGAAGACTAGGGAGTTTGATTCACCAGAGGTTTTATAAATACCATTTCAGCTCACATCATTGTTGAAGTAATTTTTGTTATAATTTCTGCCAAAATGAAAGCTCCCCAAATCCCATACGTGCTCAGTGAAGTTGATGCTCTTGTTACTTAAATGCTCATGCCAGCCAAAAAGTCTTGTAGAGCTTCAAGCAGGGATCTGCCAGACACTTGCCTTGCATTTGCCAGAATTCATCTGTCTGAAAATGTTTCAAATGGAAAATGTTTCAAATGGAACCTTCAGTGAATCCAAACTTTCAAATACTTACATATACATACATACATGTACATTTATATAGGTAAGTGTGTGTACACACATGTATATGCTATGAGTGTGTATATATGTGTATACTTGTTTAAGTATGTAGAGTATATGTACAAACATCACACACGCTACATATACACAAATATGTATATATGTGTGTGTGAGTGTACATATACATATAGTCAGAAGGTATCCATCGGTTCGGCTGTTAAGCATTCAGAAGACATCTCACCACAGATGGTGAAATGGGATGCTTGGCAGGGTGGGGGGTGAAATGTCCAAGTACAGCTCTGATATAAACCAGGGGCCAGGATCCCTCCCCCTTCTTTGTGTCACTTACATGGCCACTGATCCAGGTCAGGGAGCTGTGTATTCAATATGCCGGCGGTAATGGAAGTCAGGGTGGAGAGAAGACTTACAGTGAGGGAAAATAATTACAGACTGACTACACATAGATGTCTTGGAAGAGTTCAAGAGTAAAAGAGAAGTAGACAGCTGATGAATTGGGTTGCTGAATGTTTGTAGAGACGAGATCATGACTGTGGAGTGGGGACTGAAACTGGAATTAAGAGTGTATGAAGGACATGATGCAAAACCAGGAGAGTTTAGGACCAAGGACAGAATGTGGGTGAGGAAATCTCACTATTGGAGATGGGAAAAATAGGAGAGACTTAATGGAGGAGTCCTGGCAAATCTTTCTTATACAAGTGAGAATTTCTGAGATTCTGTTCACAACTGATAAATGTGAGGGAATACAAGTTCTGATAAAGTAGAAGAGTAGGTATCTTAAAGGTAAGATTAATCTACAGGCATTTTACTAAGAGTGGTCGTATTTTTAGTGCAATAAGTTTGCAAAATCACAGGCCATACCTAGAGAAGTTAAATCAGAATGGCTACCAAGATTGTAGGGGCTGGGAGTAAAATGAGTGAATTTATCTTGTGGTTAGTAACTGGAGAAATGCATGACTGAATGGAGGGAATGCTGGACAACGAAGGGAAGCTAAGCAGAAATACATGAATTGTAGCTAACGGCATGGCCTTGTTTGTGTTTTTAAGCAAGGACCAAATGAACAGCGATGTTAATTAGGTGGCTGCAACATGAAAGAAGCATAGAAATTGCTACCGTCTCTCCCAGTTGCCCTCACAGACAAGTCTCTTAATGTGAATAACAGGGACACATTGGCTTCCTGTTCTTTTCCTGTCCTGACCTGATGCTAAGGCTCTGTGGGGTCATGGGGAATCGAAATGAATGTGATGGCTTTGGATGAAATGACAGAAAATGAGAGTGGCTGTTTGACAGGTTGGAGAGTGGCTTCGTGGTGTGAAATAGTGGAGGATGGAAAAAGGGATCAAAAGTGAACTCCCAAGGAGACTGGTCAGGTCAAGGACATGACTTTTTAAGTGGATTAAGTATTTGAGGAAGGGTGAACAGGTGAGGGGGGCTGATTGAAGTGCTATTTGGAAATTGCATTATACTAGACATGTTATCTGTTTTAGACTAATCGACATGGTGCAATTGAAGGAAAGCAGAGAAGTTTGCTTGTGTTTTCTTCAGAGAGAGTGCTTCATTCTCCAGTGTAAGGTTACTTGCAATTGTTTCAAATGAGTTGGATTTTTTTTTTTTTGTCTCAGTCTAGGTGTATAAACTTCACCAGCATTAATGAGAACAGTTTGCATCAAGAACAACCTACCATCCTTCTCAACCTCTGCCCTTTAAATCGTAGTGCATTAGTGCTATTGAATAAAGATTTTTCTGGAAACATTATCCAACTACTGCATTGAATTTCTGTTTCCAAGTTTAGCCTTCACGCTAGCCTTCTGAGTGCTACTGTTTTGTCCATGGAAATTTAGACTTTGGCACTACACCTGTGTATTTTGTGCCAGAGTGAGAACAAAACCATGTTGTACTCAAATCATGCGTAGTAGATTTGCGGTATTTGAAGGTGTAATTTATTTGTGCGTGGGGTTGTTCAGGGTGCTGCTCTGACTGTAGAGATGATACTGAATGAAACAAACACAAACCAAATGTTCAGTGGGCTTCAATTAGTTGCATTTCAATTACAGAGCTAATTAAATAGAACCAACCAAGAAGGCCTTACTGGAGTTGTGGCCAGCTGATCATGCATGTTGTGTGTGGAGTGAAACTGCTTCTCAGAAAGTGGTACACACTATGCTGAAGGGTATGCGATATGCACGTACTTAATAGGTAATTGCTCTTATGCTGTAGTTTTTACTCAGCCATCAAAACAAGGAAGGAGCATTCATGTATGGCAGTTGTCACATCTGATCCAATAACTCTTAAGAAATACAGTATTGTAATTACCAAGGCGTATTATGAGGGATGAGCCTTGTAAAATAATTACAGCGCTGATTTTTTTCATGTTCTGTGGCAATTTCAAAAGTAAAGGTGAGAAGGGGAAGAGAGTTGTATCTTGTCCCAGAAGAACCCTTTTACACCAGGTGATACAGTAAATCTTATTAAATGATTATTCAGATACAATCAAAAGGTAGACCCCTCAGTGAATCTCGGATACATGTCAATGTTTAATAAGGGTGAACAAATAGAATAGAGTGGCCATAAGATTCTTAGATCAGCAACCAGCAAACTGGCCACACTAATGGTTGTTACTGGGTAATTCTGGAATTATCTTGGAAAGAATTGGTCAGTGCAAATGCACTTACCTGCAAGCAGTATGTGTCATGCATGGTTTAGAGGTACAGAAAGCAGTAATTGATCAGAATGCACTGAGATTGAGCAGAAGCCCAGGCCAGCATCTCTGTTTTTGGCAGAATGTGTTCGGTGGATGTTGTTTCTGAAAGCCTTAATGGCAGTCGGGCTCGCCCAGCTTCTTGTTTCCCCCTTCTTGTGTGTATCATAGTGTGCATGGAGGCATCCACTGAGACCGTGTCCTCTAGGGCTGAGAAATGCACACCTATAGGTTCAAGGATTCCTCCTCCCATTCCCATCCCAACACCCTCCCTGACTGTAGAGGCCAAAAAAGAAGATGGGCATGAGGCTGAGGGGAAGGGAGCATCGCTGTCCTGGGCAAGGAACTGAGTTGGGCAGAGGGAGAATGAAGTCAGCTGCCAAACAGAAGCAGAGGGGGATTGAGTCCAACAGGCACCTCTCTTTCTCCTGCCGGATCACAGGGTGCTCTGTTCCTTTCCTGGCAATGCAAAATTGGCATACTCGAGGATTTTCCTGTGTTTTCTTTGAAGCCTGCCTTTGGCATAAGCCAATGGGAAAATACACTTCAGCTTCAACCAAGTTCTTAGTACCCTGCTACTGTGTTAGATCACTTGCTTGTATTTGAAAACAGTGAAACTGCCTTGAGACAATTGGTCAGGTCTAGCTGGGAATTTAATTTTGTGATGTAATGTTTTCATTTGTTTAGCAAATGGACTTGGAGGAATGCTAGATAATACAGCATTTCACAGGGGAACAAGTTCTACATCTTCAGGTATTCAGAATATGTTCTCGATGCTGCTGAGTATTTAAAAAATGTGATGTAATAATAACAACTATTTTAGAAGAATGATTACATTTAGTCTTAGCTAGCCCTCCACAATAAAGAAACGCCTGCAAAGTTTATACGGACATCAAAGCAAGCAGTGCCAGTACTTAATGAGTTAGTTAGAAGTAACAGTTGATGCTTTCCAACTGAGAAATGCATAATCCTGTACCACTCAGTGCAAGCATGCAGAGGCTGCAATGGGAGTCAGCCGGGGTTAAAGTAAAATCATTTTTCATCAGGGTTTGGTTTAACTGTTTCATTGCTTTGCACATGTGTTACAATTATAACATCTGAAATAAACTTTATTCTGAAAGTAGCTGCATGTATCTCCCATGTTCTCGTGCACATCTGGGACTGTGAATTCTGCTGTTGTTTTTCAGTCAGTCTCTCTGTGTCTTTCCACTGTGCTACTGTTCGGGAAAGAGGCAGGAAAAAATCCTGTGCCACATATGGGTACAGCGCGGAGTGGATCTAGTTCAGATCCTCAAGCATCCTGCACCTTGATGCTTGGGATGTGTCTGTAGTGCTCTGGTCTGTCTGCTGTCTGCTCTGCCAGGAATGGACAACAACGGTGTCAACAACCAAAAAAACCTTGACTCTGCTGAAAATAGGAGCGTGGGTGAAGGTGGTTAGTGTGGAGGGAAAGGAGCTGGGGAGGGGGTGAAGCTCAGTGAGGAAAGCAAATCAAAACTTTTAATTTCCGAATGCCTGTTTGTCGTCAGCTGGGAAGTATTTGGAAGTATAGGGATGTAGTATGGGACATGCTGAAGCAGTGATTAATATGGCCTTTCCTTTAGAAAAGGAAAACCTTAGAATGAGATTCTTAAGTAATTCTGAGATTCACCCCTGTGTTGGTGAACCTGTGATACACGTGATGGAACTGGACAAGGATCAGAGCAGATTCTAAGCAGATTGTAAGAGGGAATGTAAAAGTCGGTAGGGATGGTGATGCAAAATACAAAAACGTTGTCACCCTCCCACTTGTGACAGCATAGCTTGGAAAAGCTGAGACATTTTTGAATGTACCGTGCCAGCTGCGGGAGTTTTTGAACCCAAGTTGTTGTTTTTTCCCTGATGGGTGAGGCACGAGGTGACTCGTTA
>NW_009258669.1:6233740-6251776 GCF_000687185.1 Egretta garzetta | reverse complement strand
AAATACCGGCTGCTGGAAAGCAAGCCGGAGAATGGGAAAAATGCAGAAAAGAGAAAGGAAAGGATGGAAAACAGACCTGGAGGATGAAAGTAAAAATCAAAAAAAAGTCTTGCGGAGAGATTGTGGCATTCCCCTTACCCCCCCCGAGCCGGAGGGGAGTTGCATGATGCTGGGCACGGAGGAACGACGGGGACCCAGAAAGTGCTGCTGCCTTTTAGCATCACGGCTTTAACTCAGTTCTTGTTCTTGACGCGCTTTATCATCATGTGGATGAGTTATCCCTGTGCCTGCATACTGATACTAGTCTGCGATTAACAGAGGAGAAAAAAAATAAATATCATGAGATTATTTTCAAAATATTGCTCTTGGTGAGCTTTGTTTCCCCTGTAAATGTTTTTGCGAGGGTGCAAGAAATGTGCCATAGCTTGTATAACATTTATTCCTGATTCTCATGTTTTGTTTTGTTGTTTGGGTTTTTTGTTTGTTTGTTTGTTCTTTCTGAACTCATTGGACACTTTAATAAACATATTGTAAATTTCAGCTGCAGAATGTGGTATATCCTACTTCTAACTCCAAAAGTACCTCATAATCCAGCATCACAAAACATGTGAGGCTGTCACTGTATTTTAGGGGATGGAGGGAAAAGGAGAGGAGGTTGTCAGTTCTTGCAATGGATGCACCATGTCCACAAATCTAGCTTGTTGAGGATTTTTCTAGATTATTAGTTGAATGTAGAAAGCAAATGCTTTTTTCTCCCTTCCTTCCAGTAGCATCTCCCCGAAGTCTTTGTAAAATGTCAGGGTGTTACGTAAAATCTGCAGCTTTGTAATGGTGCTTTTGGGCTTACCATGACCTTTTGAAATCATTACAACCCCCACCCCCTAAAGCCCCCCAACTTTCCTTACTTAATTGCACATGGGAACAGGGAAATCAGAATCCAATTTACTGTTATCCAGGTGGCATTTCCTGTTACTGAGCTTTAGAGTTTTGTGTGTAGTAATTAGTATGCAGAAAGCTGGAAAGATGCCTGTAATTCCAAAATGAACTCTCTGTAGCTCTCTCCCTCCCACTTGCACTCTCCTTTTAGTACCGCCCCTTCCATGCACCCTTTAGCCAGCAGCAAGACAGCTGTGTTTGATCATAAAGCACTTAAACTCCAGGCTCACTGGCAGGGGAAACTTTAGCGTGAAGTGCAGCGTTGGTTTGTCTCGGGAAGGGGAGCTTTCTTCTCTTTTCCTGTCTCCCTCCCCAAACACTGGAGGCTGTAGCAGCACTCTCCTCTTAATTTCTCTGTGAACTTGCATGAAGCTCACCAAATTTTTCCGAGTACCTTAAGCGGCTTTGGGAGATGCCGTTAAACAGAGTTGTGAAAAAGAGCAGCATAAAACAGGCAGCAGAGATGAAGCACGACTTGCAGATGGACTAAGAAAGCCCTGGGATCCTGGCAAGCGGTTTCTTCCCTGAATTCTCGGAGCACTTTGCAGTATTAACAAGTCTCTCCCAGCAATGGATTGCCTGTGAAGTCAAAACCAGTTCGACTCTTTTAGAAGATCTTGCATCATTAATTTAAACTATCATTGTGGAGTAAAAATGGCTGTCTAGAGCGAAATGTGTAAGACGGAAAAATTTTGGAGGAGAAAATATTGAATCAGTTGAACAAACCTTCAAAGCATTAAAATCTGCAGAAATCATCAAGCCCCGAGAAGTCTAATCATGAATTCTGGAGTTGCTATGAAATATGGAAATGACTCCCCTGCAGAGCTGAGTGAGGTAAGCAGTTTCAGTGCCCTTCTTTATGCTTTAAAAAGAAACACTCCCCTTTTGGGCTTTCAGTCTGCAAGCAATGCAATTAAAAATTAATAGAATGTGTATCTTGCTGTAACTTGCTGTGCCAGTCAGGAAATGACCCGAACTTTTTTGCTGCTTTACTCTGAATAAGTGGTGAAAAGCAAATGATTGTAACCATGTAGAGACATTTTTCCTGTTATCCTGCAGCAGAGATTCCCTTGCCTCCCAAGAGCTGTGTTTATACCCAACGTTCATCTTTGCAGTAGGTGAAATACAGAGATCTCAGTTGAGATTAAGCAGATGGTGACTAGTTTAGGAGGCAAATGGGGTGAGTGGAAGATGCAAATATTTATTGGTAAGACAACAACACTGGCAGAAGTTGTGTTTGCTTATATTTAGCCAAGGTGGTGTTGTTTCTTTAGGTTAGATGAATTAGGTTACTTTCCTTCCTTGCCTAAAAGAAAACAAGCCATGGGAAACTTTCTGCTTTTCCACGGGAAACCATAGTAAGCTGTTATTTCTTACAGTTGTGAGTACGTCTGGTTTTTGTATAACAAGATTGTGTGTGTGTTTTTAATAAATGTGAAATTAAAGCCATATCAGATATTATGCAAATGCTTACTAAATATTTTAGAAGTGGTATATTTTAGCAGTTACTGAAATGTCTTAGATATGTCATCCTTTTGGACTTTACTGAGAACTACTAATTTAGTTATGCTATGAAATCCCAAGCATTTGATTAAGGTCATTTTGTAGAAAATTGAATCTGCAGTCTGTATTGTCCCAGTTTAACTGAAATGCTTCTCCTTCTCTTTTGCCTGTTTCTTTGATACACCTTTTACTGTAACATAGCCTTTGTTTACTTATATGTTTGGGGTTTTAGGAATATTAGGTAGGATATGCTTGACAGAATGAGAAATTAACAATTTCTGGAGTTAAGTGTATAGAAAAAGGGGAGACTGAGGTATAGAATGGAAATAAATCAGTAAGCTATAGTGCGGGGGACGACAGTGTAGGGGGAAGCAGAGTAAACGTGTGAGACCTAGGCGAGTGCAGTACCCTGCCGTGCAAGAAGAACAGTAGGTTTGTGGCTGGGCAGTTCTTGTGAAAGCAATTCCATATGCGTTTCTTCTTTAAGTACAAAAGAGTTTGATTTCGGTAATTCTGTGTTACTTTTTCAAACTTTTGCTTAGAAATTGTGTATTGACAACGCAGCATAAATGGCGTTTATAAACTCAGCGTAAAAGCCCGGGTTGCTTTTGGTAGGAGACTACCACAGTGTTTCGGGCTACAGTTGTATTGATGGCCTGCTGATCACTGCTTTCTATCCCCTCAACATTTAATTTTCAAGACTGCGCAGGATTGCATAAGACAGAGAGTGTTGCAAAGATTTGATATTTTGGTTGTTATTTGGAGCAGGCAGCATTTACTGATAGCACTTCTACCTCAAAATATTACCTATTCAAGTTCACTTCATACATCCACAAAGTGAGACTATTGTTGCAAGAAAATACCATTTGCTTCTGATATTTTAATGTGGGAAATACTGAAAGAAGTTTGTGACTGTGCACCGTGCAACACTGTTGTTGGGTTTTCTTGTTTGTTTTTTTCAAGAAGCTTGCTTTAATACTTAATTTACACTTGTACTCTGGCACTACAGTTGAGTTAGAAATAGGCCCCTTTCTGACTGCAGACATACCAGGGAAAGTCTTAACACTCCTAACTTTCCTGAGCTGCTGATCATAATTTCTTTGCTGCTAGTCTTCATCTTTGCAATTGGAGCTGCTAGCGTAAGCGTGCTTTAGCCTGTGTCACTCTAAGGACTGGGTCAGCTTCAGCAGTGGTCTTGGATAAAACAGTGTGTTTTGAGTGAAACATGGAGGCCTTACAGAAGCATCATATTCCACCTCCCATAGGGGAGAAGATGCGTAAGTACTCTAAGATGCAGTTAATTGCTCATTTCTAACCTTTAATTACTCAACAAACTCCCTATAATTTGTATGCTCATATTAGGCCTTTTCCTGTTGGTGGCTTGTACTCTTTTCCTTGATGTAACTGAAGATAGAAAGCCTTGGGTAAAGGCTGTACGTATGGTTTATATATCTGTGTTTCTCACCTCTTTGTCATGGTCTCCCCCTGTTCCTTTATTTTTGGCTATATGTTCTATATGCCATGTTTAATTTTGATCAGTGGAAGACAGTAGCATTGTGTTCATTTAAACAATGGAAAAATTTGGAACTAGCTACAATAGGAATTTGATTAAATGACTGCTGTCTTAGTGTGTTTTTCCCTGCACCTCTACCTCTACAGTCAGCTCAAATTTTCACATTCCAGTGGGCTGCTACCAGTGTATATGTCCGAATGGCAAATATGATAACACACCAAGAAAGACTATGATTTACATGATGCACAGTGGGCTTTAGCGTAGGTGCCTTGATCTCTTTATCTCAGTACATAGACCTCTGGGCATGAAACTACTGTTATTAAAATAAACAGGAAACTACAAAGCCCTGAAGATATAATAATGCATTCTTGAATGGATGCATTAGGCAAAATAGAAAATCAAATTACTGCAACTCGTTCCATTTGTATTGAAACTTTCTACTTGAGATTTACGTCCCTCTTTGGGAAACGGGCAAAAATTAAGGCATATCTTTTTTTCAAGACACAGTGTGATTGCAAAAACTTGTGCGTGGTTGATGTTTGCTGTTCCTGAACTCTCGCCCCAGAGATCTTGATAGTCTTTATTTACTCCCCTTGCCCCCGTCCAAAGGTCATGAAGAAAGCAGAAAAAAAAATCCGATTTCTGTCATAGGTCAGTCAGACTTGTGCAAAACTCGCGCTCTGTGGTTCCCTAGCTCCAGACTTCAAGCCATTGTTTATTGATATATGTATCAGTACACGTTACCCCATGTCTTCTGCTTTTGTCTCCCTTCAACCTTCTCTTTCTCCTGTCCAAAGAAAGAAAGAAAGATGAGGCAGTTTGCTATTTGCATGGTAGATTCAGTGTGTTGTAACAGCATAGAGAGATAGAAGAAACATTGTTCTTGCATAGCAGGGTTTGCTTGGGGGTGGTGTTAGGTTTGGGCTTTTTTTAATGTATGATACATTAAAAGGGGCAAATCTAAAAAAAATCTAGATTTTGTAGATGACTGTTGCTGTACTCCTTGAGAACTTAGGACAGCCTTTGGTGCCTTTGTAAATTAGTAACAGCGTCCAACCAAGCTCACTTCTACTATTACGAAATGGGCCTTGACCTGTCAATATTGTGGCTTAACATGATTTGCAGAGTTTGCTTTTTAAGGCTTGGTCAAGGAAGGATGTGATTTGTATGCAATACATGACACCCAAATTAGGTAAGTGCTGTTTGGATGCCTTCAATTTTTTAGTCATACAATGTTGTAAACCTTTAATGTGATCACGAGGAATATTTTTAAAGCCAACATCATGAACATTACTGAAAACATGTACAGATAAACAGTTTGGTGCATAGAAACTGCAATTGCAGGCTGTTTTTACATAGTTAAAAATAAAAAATTATATCGGAATTGATATGCTTTCTACATATTCATTCTGTTTTTCTGCAGAAAGAGGTCTTGACCTAGAAGGAGATGGATTGTCTAATCCATATTTTCTTCTTCTTCTTCAAAGATGCCTCCTTTGACTTGGCAATCCCCTGAGCCTTGGATGGCTTTAAGCCCCAGCATTCTGGAGAGGTGTCACTGCATACTAGCTTTGTTCTTATCCACTCCCTTGGCCATCCACTGTTGAGGTGGTATGCTGGAGGCAGGGAGGTCTGTGGTCTGACGTAGTATACCTGTTGGGCTAAATGTGGTCAGCCGTCATGCTCATGCCTAATTGTGGGACAGTTTAAATTAGTGCTGTAGAAACATGAAGGAAATACAAGTACTGAGCTTAATGATGTTTTTCTCAGTACTTAAGGGCTAAATTATGTCCTTGGATTAAGAGCCAGATTATGTTCTCAGATATAATTTTCATTAAAGTGAGCCTTGCATATTTGCTGATGGTAAGACTATGCCTAAGAGATTTTGTTGTGGGATAAGGGGCCAGTATTATAGTATTACAATACATTCAGCACTTCAGATGCAGCTGATTTGTATAATGTTGTTGTTTATTGTATTCTTTTAGCACTTGCTGTATAAGTTGATGGTGTATAACTTCTAAAAAGGATACATTCTTTTCTGCATAGCAAAATTAGAAGATACCGTGCTGCTTTAGGTACATACTTTATACCTTCTACTTCTTTCTTTGTGCTTGGAAGTCAAATGTTTAGGATATGAATGTTGTGGCTTGAAGCATTAGATACAGCTACATATTCTTTAACCCTTTACATTGACTGGAATAAACAGATAGGCTATTTGTCTTGGAAAGATGAGTAACTTGTTTGTTTTAATAATGGGGTATTTAAAATTTGGGGGAGGGGAAGGGAAGATAGGATTCAAAGTTTGTGTTTCTGTAGGAAACAGAATAGTGAGTTCATAAGAAGGGTTTCAGCAAAATCTTCTATGTAATACCAGGTGTGAAGAAGTAAAGAGAGCACCAAGTTTGAAAGGCTTAAACTGTGACTTAAATAATTTTACGGTAGGACAATATTGCACTTTCTTTCAAGATTTGTGTTCCACTGCTGCTAAACTCAGAAATTACATTTTGAGGAAAAATGATGTAGAATAATAATTACAGAAAGAAAAGGGGCTGTGTGGCTTGAAGCTGCGTACCTGAGGCCAGTGATTAAGTCTGAGGGGAGCTGCTGGGTGAGGTGGATAACCAGCAGAAGAGCAGGATATTGGGCCAAGCCTGACTGGCAAAGTTCAACAGTGGCAATCCCCACCCTGAGGTACTTTCCCATGTGTGTCTCTGTTCTTTTAGAACAAGCGTCAGCCTGTGCTCATGCTGTACATACTTGTGAGGAAATAGCACTGATGGAACGGGGAACAGGTTTTGTATGTGTTCAAGGCCAGGATTAAACCTCAAACAATCTCTGTTTTATCTTCCTGGGTTTGGTAGTCTTCTCATTAAGACGGTCAGTGAGTAAATGTCACCCTAACATTGCATCTGCTTCCCGAATGGTCTGTGGCCATGCAGCAAGCATGCCAGTATACTTCCAGTACTTCTCATGAGCAGGTGAACACCATTTCCTACTGCAATTCCACCTCTGCTACTGGACATGGCCTTGGCCATCAGTGTCAAAGGTGTATGCAACCCGTAATGTAGAAGAGTGTACTGTGTCTTGCCACCAGAGTTGGTATATGTTTTCTCCAGTCAGAAGATGTTTTAGGAAGTGTGATAAATCCTTACTGTTAATCCTTTAAAATATTGCAGCCCTGCAACAGAACAGAGAGGAATGTGGTTATCAGATACTAAACATGGCATACTTTTAAATTATTTTAACCTTGAAGAAGTTGCGTAAGTGATTTCCTTGGTAACAGTAGACAAACCAAAAAGGTGAACAATGTTTGTGAACTGCTAAAGTCTTAGAAAAGTGAGCACAGCAACCCACAGTATGCTTAGATCAAAGTATCTTAAGGAGAAAATTTTTTAAAATTAGTTCTAGTGGCGATCTGGATAAGACTTTCATCTGGTGGTAGCAATAACACCTGTAGCCTTAGAAGGGTGTTCTCAGCTTTATTGCTTCAGAGATGCTGAGGCAGAGTTTGCAGATCTTCTTTGGGTGCACTCTTCTCTTTCCTGGTTCAGATGGGCTTTGTGAAGTGCTAGTCAACCTTGCAAACCTGGCATTTTCCCATACTGTTGTCTTGAGGTGTGTTGAGATAGTAAATGTGAAGTGTAATTACAGAATTTAAGGAGTTACTGTGTGTCTCTTTCCTATTTCAAAGAAAATATTTCAGTGGGAATCTTTAATGGACGTGCCCCTGGATAATGATCATCAAGTCTGAATGCAACTTTAAGATTGGAAACACTTCTGCTCTATTTCGTAGATCTACTACAGATTATTTATCTCATTGAAAAATCTATTTTATTTTTATAGCTTATTTTGGAATCTTACATTTAATTATGTAGGTAGAAGCATCCTTTGAAAGGGGGCAGTCAGCTTTTCTGGAGTCATTTTGACATCTACATTTTTTTACTAGACAGGTTTGCTGGTATGTTATCGGTGAGGTGTACTGCTGATTTTAGGAACATGAGTGAGAACATGCCCATGAATCCATAGCTGAGCTGAGGGGGCTGTGGCATGATCAACCTATGTAATTTACAGTGTGACTGATGTGTAATATTTCCAGTGTAAAAAACGTAGTGACTTCAAAGAAAATTTTTTTCTGGATTTGTGTGAGCTGCTTATCAGGCACAGAGTGTGTTTCAGGCTTGGATGTTATTAAATTGAAGCACTATAAAAAGATTAGTCAAAATGCCCAGACACTGTCGGTACAGATAATGCTCTTCTGCAGCCTCCTAATGAAAATAAGACAAAGATTATGTAACTTATCTGCCTGATATTTTAATATTCCTTGCTCCTAAAAAATCATGTTTGAAAAATGCCTTGTGGGCTGAAAAATCAGTTAGGACAAATGTATGCTGTGAAAGTAACATTAACAATGTGTGGTCCTCTAAATGCTTTTAGAGACTTGATGTTTTTATTCTTAGATAAATATGCCAGAGTTGATTCCTCGGAGATTTTTGGAGTTAAAGATCATCATCCTTTCCCTCCTCCCCTTCCAACCTGTGTTGGAAAAAAAAAGTGTATTTTTGTCCTTGATCAGGCTTAGACATACCAGGATGTGGATCTTTGTGGGAACAATTGCAAGACCTTCCTTTCAGAATGTATTTTAGCATGTTCCTCTGCAACCTATGGATTTGTAGTCCATAAAGGAACACATAAACAAAGGCTTCTGAAAGAAGAATCCATAGATTGCAGAGTTAATGTTTGCAAAGGCACCAGCATCAATGCTGTAAATACGCATACGTGAAGAGGGGACACAGAGGGGCTTTGTAGTGGGATTGGGCAGCTATGGTGGGGTGTAATGAGGTATTTTTGTTCTGGAGCTCTGACTAGTTTGATATGTGATTGAAAAGGAAATGTGTTCTTGTTGCGTCTGGTTTTTTTTCCTCATGCTTAAGTTTTTTTGCCTTTATGACATTGTATAGTATTTCTAGTTTCAGGTTTTACTTGTGCTGGGAATTTCTGCTTCCTAAATAGCACAGAAAAGCCTATTTGAGCTCTTCTGTTACATGTAGTAACAATATACCAACTTATGTACTCTGCAGGGAAATGTGATGATCTCTGAATTCAAAGTTTCTCTGTGATGGAAGGGCAGAGGTTTGGTGTGGGGGTCTGGTGCTGGTGAAGATGGTGTTTTGACACTGGTGGTAGTCTGCATCAGTCAGTCCCATGTCAGGATTTGCCATATAAATTAACCTTCTGAATGAACAATTTATATGTTCTGAAGATTTATTTTTACCATCTCTAATAAATAGAAATATTCATTAAGACTCGGGAAATTTGCTTACATATTCCAAGTCTGTTGTTGTAATCATACATGAAAATTTGTCATTGGAATTAAAATACTAATTGACAGAAATCTTTTCAGTCCTGCCAAATTTAAAGAAATACAGAAAGAAGCGGTTTTTTCCAGTATGCTTAGATACACCCCACCTATGTGTAAATTTCTGTCCTAGATCATATAGTTGACAAGAGTGTATTGTGATTTTTTTGCAAGTGGAAGCTTCTAGAATGCTAGGGGGAAAAAAAAACCCTGGTCTTATTTTCCCTCAGTTTTTCAGTATTGTTATTTGTGATGACTTTTTTTTTTCAGGTAAAACATTAAACCAGCATCTTGGTTGAAGAGGAGCCTTGGTGGTAGAGTAGAGATGGCACTAGAGCTGTTTGGGGCTTGGGCTGTGTCTCCTTGTGTTGTCTCAGAATAAATCCCTCTGCTTCTCTGCTTTTCTTTGTCTTACCTGCCTTGATTGTAAACTCTTCTAAATTAAGGATTGTGTCTTATTGTTAGCATGGTGAAGCTGTGATGGGACTGCTGGTCTTTATTTGAATGTGTGTGATTAATAATGGTTAGAGTCACTTAAATATCCCAAGATACTTACAATAAAAAGTCAGATGTCAGCAAAGAGTTGTGGTGGAATTCAGAATCCGGCATTACGGATGTGTTATGTGAGCTGGAAGCAATCATGGTAACAGGTAGCAGTCTCCACAGTGGCATTCAGTCATCTACAGTCTGCTTCCTCCTTTCATGGTCTGAAATTCTGTTTGGAGTGCTGCTCTGTGCTGCTGAACTGCTGTCTTGATACACACATTGAAAAAGCTACTTTTCTCAGCACGAGCCTATATATCCAAAATATTTTAAAACAATATGTATGTAACTATTTAGCTTTAGAAGTTGAACCTGAATGTTTTAAAATATGAGTTAATTTTCTTCAGATGTTTCTTTCTGCAATATCTCTGTTTTAAATATTTCTAAATGCAGATAAAATTGCCATCCGTGTACAATGACTGAAGAATTACTGGCATTACTTACTATCCTAAGAACTTTATACTTTGAGTGTGTCCTTGCTTGTTTGTGCTTGTGTTATTCCACCATTTTCAGCTAAATGAAAAGGTATTGTAAAGGACAATTAATTATTAACATCTGCTACCATAAAATGCAATTTTAAAGTATAAAGCATTGAACAAAATAAAGTGGAAATAGATTACACTTGTTAAAATACTAGGTTTGTCTATGTGTGTTAAATATATCTTGTCATTAAGGAAATTCCAAAATTTTGGAAATTTGATTTTATAATAAAGCCCTATAAAATTGTTTATTGTCATATAAGACAGAGTTAATATTTTTAGGTGGAGCTGATACTGACATCTGATAAGGTTGCTTACTGATCTAAACTCCCGTTGCATTCTAGCTTTGTAAGACTTTGACCATTGAAATTGCAGTCTTTCGTAAGCTGAATTTCTTAGGAAAATTATCAGGCAAAATGTTATGTTTGTTTCCACAGATGAAGCTAGTGAAACAGACAAAGCTTCCTCATGTTAGAAATACAAGAACATATGGTGATTCTTTCACTGGGTTTGCGATAGAACTTGGAATTTGCCATAGTATTAGCATTTATGTGATTTTGTTTTAGCTGATCTTGTGAAAGTATTCAGGGAGGGAGGCAAAAATGTTTGCAAATGCTCAGTATGAGATTTGTGTAGGTCACTGCAGCTATAGCTTCCACAGTGAAGAATTCAGTAAGTGTTCTTTATCTTAGAGATTAGTGGAGGTCTTCCACAGTTGTTTCCCTGGGGTTTGGGTTGGGGCTAGAGTCACTGTGACAGAGTGTGAAGAGGTCTGCTCTTTTCTGGCTCCAGACCATTCCCATTCTTACCCATCCAGTCCAGCCTTGTCAGTTTCTAAAGATGATGCTTTCTGATTCAAGGTTGTAAAGGACAAGAGTGGGACTTGGAAATCGGGAAAAGGCACAAGGGAGAGTAGACTCTGGCTGCTGGCAGGTACAGGGGAGGCTGGAAGGTGGGCTGGAAGGAGAAACCAGGACCTGAAGTGAGGAGGTGGCACAGAAGGACAGGGTGGCAGAGGTGGCTGGGAGCATTCCTTCGGTGGGAAGCTGGGTGTGTTACAGGGTGTCTGTCCTGGGAGGTGAGAACAGGGACCTGTGAGTTTGGGGAGAGAGGATGGCTGAGGAGGGTGTGGGTGAGGCCTAGCTGTGGGCCATGGAACAAAGAGTTTGGGATAGAGGAGAGTGGGAAAGAATCCCAGAAAGAAAAGACTGGATCTGAATACACGTGAGTATAGGAAATATATGCAAGCTTCCCATCTGTGCAGAGGAAAAACATCGTGCAGTTGTAGTATCCATTTTAATACATTAGTGCAAAGGCTTTGAATTATGTTTGTATTAACATTGTAAATCCAGCACTTCTAAGTTTCAGCTGTTGGGTTTTGAACCATGATAATGCTTCTTTTTTTAAGAACTGGTTGGTTGTAGTGTTATTGATTGCATGCTAAATTCTGTAAATTACCATCTCTAACCTTTGCAGAATTTTGGAAATGCTTCAGCAGGTGGTTGCTGGATTTTATTGCAGATCACCAGGATATCACTAGAATGTAATACATCACAAAGTAGAAATTTGCATCAGGCTTATGGAAAATGGCCATCTGCTGATAACTGAAATGAGACGCTGTTTTAGAAATAGGCCATTTATACATTTTAAAATGTGAGGATATTTCAGTGTTTGCTAGAATCGTAACAGCACCTCTGGTTTCTGATCTGCCAGAGGAACTTTTTGAAACGTTTCCAAAAGACTAAATTATTTAGTTGCAGTGATGGAATTAGAGTTGTCAACACAGAACTATGATAGATGGTTATGATGACAGAGAAATACAAGATCATTACTGTGCTGTGTGATAAGTCCAAAATTATTTCATTGACGGCTCAGTGCCCTTCTGAACCATGTTTACAGAGGTTTGGATGAAGCTGGTGTTCCCACAAAATGACACAAGTGCCTGTCTTGCTAAGCCTATCTTTTGTAGACTGTAAGCCCAAATGTAACATTTGCTTGCAAAGACATTATGTTTTCTGACTTTCATCTACAAGAGGCTGAGATAACCCTACCCCAGACTGTTCTCATTTGCTGTTGTTATCCTTCAGAGGGCTAAATGCATCTAGTTTGATAATCTTTTGCACTTTGCATCCTATCTAAATGTCACAGATTGCTTACCTTTTGCCTGGTATTAAGTAGTAGAATCTAGCTTGTTGATAACTGTAGCTGGGGTTGTTACTACCATTCTTCAAGTGGTAGGTCAGCTATATCATCCTTTTTTGGACTGCCTGGGCTAGTGTGCTCGAGATGGGTTTTGCAGCCACAAATAGAAACCAAGGTGGTTATTGTCATCTGCAGAAAAGACCAGGTACCCACTTAAGAATGGTGTGATGAGGACTGTCCTTGGCTGTTGCTAAGTCTGTGGGAGATAAGCTCATTTTTCTGCCCCTTCATCTCTTTTTTTTCCCTTGCATAGCATAGTACAGCATAACTTTTGCAAGTTATTGATGCTGCTGTTTTCTGATTTACTGACTTAGGTGGCTCTTTTTATTTAAACTCATAGTGGTCTATCTGTTCATCAGCTGGTTCTTCCTCTTTATATAGGGTAATCTGATTCCTATAGGAACAAGTTATTCTCATGATGCTTGGTATACTGGAAGTCAATGTTCTGTAAGGTATAACTAACCTGGTGGAAGGTCTGGACTATGCTAAATAAGCATGCAGTTGCTTTCAATGAAATAAGTAAATAAATTAAATCTTTGAGGGAAAATTTATCTCTGCCTGTAGCATGATCTGTTAGTTAACTGCTGTGAATGATAGCGATATTGAGATGACTGCTATATAAGAAAGAAAAAAAAAGTTGCAATATTGCCTATGATGCTTTTCTTCTGTCTTAGGAGGTGCTGGTCTTAAGAATGGATAGAATCTATTTCTCATCCTCCACTGATGGATATCTTCCCTGTGGTGCAAAGTAGAAAAAGTGTATTGATTCATAATGGTCAAACCATGATGACATCGAGATCTGTATTAATTTAGTTCTTCTGTGAGAGATCTCTGCAAAACACAGAAATTTTTTTTCATGCTTTTTAAAATGTACAGATTCTGTCTCACATCCTGCAGGGCTGAATACCTGTGAACACCCATAATTATCTTTCTTTGTTGAACTCCATGAGGTTGAAGTTCAATACCTACCCCTTCTGCAACAGAAATAAATACGCTAGTTGCTTTTCATGAAAGTAGGTTTTCTCCTTTCCTGTGAGAATTTAACTTCCTGTATTTCTGTATTGTATGTTATGCTGAATCTCATTTTATGTCTTATTTAAACAGTTTTAAACCAATAATTGATACCAGTGAGGTATAAGTAAGTGTCATATCTTGTTCAGAATGTTACATGATACTATTCCTCAGTAGTGAGATTTCAGTTTCTGTTACAGAATCACGGAATGGTTGAGGTTGGCAGGGACCTCTGGAGGTCATCTTGCCCAACCCATGCTCAGGTGGGATCACCTAGAGCCAGTTGCATGGTACCATGTCCAGACGGCTTTTGCATATCTCCAAGGATGGAGATTCCACCACCTCCCTGCACAACCTGTGCTAGCACTTGGTCACCCTCACAGTGAAAATGTGTTGCCTGATGTTCAGAGGGAATGTCCTGTGTTTCGGTCTGTGCCCATTGCCTCTGGTCCTGGCACTGGGCACCACTGAGAAGAGCCTGGCTCTGTCCTCTCTGCACCCTCCCTTTGCGTATTTATATACATTGATGAGACTCCCCGAACCTTCTCTTCTCCAGACTGAACGATCCCTGGTCTCTGAGCCTTTCCACATGTGAGAGGTGCTCCAGGCCCTTCATTATCTTTGTGGCCCTTTGCAGGACTCTGCATGTCTCTCTTGTACTGGGGAGCCCAGCACTGGATCCAGCACTCCCAGTGTGGCCTCACCAGTGCTGAGTGTAAGGATGACCTCTCTCAGACTGCTGTCAATACTTTGTCTAATGCAGCCCAGAATACCATTTGCCTTCTTTGGCACAAGGACACATTGCTGGTTCACATTCAACTTGGTGTCCACCAGGACCCACTGGACCTTTGCTGCCAAGCTGCTTTCCATCTGGGTGGCTCCCAGCATGTCCTGGTGCCTGGGGTTGTTCCTCCCCAAGTGTGGGACTTTGCACTTCCCCTTACTGTACTGCATGAGGTTCCTGCTGGGCCCTTTATCCAGCTTGTCCAGGTCCCTCTGGACGGCAGCATGACCCTCTGGCATATCAGCCCCTCCTCCCAGTTTGGTGTCATCAATAAACATGCTGAGGGTGCACTCTGCCCCATTATCCAGATCATTAATGGAGATATGAAACAGTATGGGACCCAGTAATGATTCCTGGGGTAACTGCTAGATTCTGGTCTCCAACCAGACTTTGTGCTGCTGATAACCAGTCTCTGGGCCTGCCCATTCAACTACTTTTCAGCCTACCTCACTGTTTGCTCATCCAGCCCACACATCACCACCTGCCATAGGAATAGTAGTATCCTACCATAGCTAATATACATCAGAAATTGCCAGCTTATTTAAATGCTTCATTTCATTCTGCAGAATGGTATGATTAGGATCTAGTAGATTTTGCATGATTCTGCTTTAGAAAGCAACAAAAATGAAATGGCAAGCTACTGCAAAGGATGACCTATACTGCTTAAAAAGAAAAGAGGAAAACCTTTCCACTGTTCCTCTTTGTGCCCTTGCTGCTAATTTTTAGAGTAAGTTATAGTGGCATTTCATGGAAGTTTTCCTTCCACAAGAACAAAGGAAGAATTTTGCAGTTTTAGGTCTTACCAAATGTTGACATTATGTATGTTCTATCACATGTATTGCTGCCTCCATAAGGAACTGAAAAAGCAGTACTACAGAAATCACAGTAGGAAAGTTTACATTTAGATTTTGTTTTTGAAATACAGTAATATGGGAGTTTCTAGTGATAATGAGTTTGCTGTTAATCCAGAATCCAGCTCAGTTTGTTCACCTAAATCAGCTTTGAAATTAAACTTCCATTTCAAAGACATATTCATATCCAATCTAAGAAGAATCTGAGTAACTCGCGATGTGGGTCTAGGTGTCCTGGTTGTTCAGTACTGCATAATACCAAGTTCCCTGGAGATCACAGATCTATCTGGCATATCTATGTGCTTACTATCAGCAACTAATGGGACACCATTTCTGAGAAGCAGGAAATTCTACAGTGACCAAAATCCGTATGTACTCTGGCTAATTCACAGTTTATAAGCACAGCTCCTAGTGGATTAAAACAAAGTTAAAAACTAGTAATCCCCTTCTCCTTTCCCATGGAAGGGACTGTCTCTTAACACAGGAGTTAGCATCCATTGGGAGAGGGGGAGGAAGAAGCGGGAAGATGGCTAGAGGCAATGAATCTCAAACTTATGATAAGAAGTTAAATGAGTTTATCGTTTGTGAACATTTGTCATTATTGCTGATTGATGACTTAACATTTTCAGGGTTTCAAGGCATCATCCTGACAACTGAGTTGGTGTTCATTTTATTAATCTAAGAGTAGAGACTTTTTTGTCCCTACCTCTTGGCTGTTAAACTCCATCTGTGCTCTTATATTCATGTGGTCTCTTCCTTTTTCATGTGTCATCACCAGAGCTTAATGGCTTTTAGTGTGAAAAAAATTGCAAATGCACAGATGAGCAGTATTAAGTCACTGCAGAACATCACAATATCTATAGTAAAACATGCTATATATATGGGAAGTTATGATAATGTAAAATATTTAAATTTTCAAAAAAGAAAACATTCCCTACTTATAAGAAATGTAGATAAAGACTTAAGGGAGCACTCAGGAATTCTAGAACTATTCTGAAAGGGTTTATTTAGCTATTTTGTACCACCTGCGGATTTTCCCTTCCTTTCTTCTACAACTGAAAATACATAATCAAAAACAGGTTTGCTATTGGGTTACTGAGAAATTAAAATGATGAAATTATCAGGTCTTATGGAATCAATGAATTAATTCACAGTCCAGTTATAGTTCTGTTTTTCAGTATTTTCTAGATTATTTTTTCCCATCCAACTGGGCTATGTCTAAAGCTGCACTTTTTTATTTGGCTGAATGGGAATTCTGAACAGTTGGTAACCTTACATTATCTATCTGACTTTTCCTGGAATGGTCAAAGGATCAAGCTGCCAAGATTTAGTGGGTACTATGTAGGCCAAAGTGTAATACCCTGTCTTTTGTACAGAAAAGATAAATAGAACTGATGGAGTAGGCTTTGTGTTAAAGTTGAAATGATACTAATGTACAGTACCATTGCAACGACAGTGATGCTTTGTACTTCATAGTGCATTTCATTTGAGGGGCTGAAATAAGGTATACACCATTATCGATGCAATTCTGTCATTGTAGTGTATGAGAATTTATATTTCAATTTGTTAATTACATTATGTTACATGCTTTATCAGAAATCTTTTTAGTCAAACTGATAACTCAGTTCCAGTTGCCTGGTTTAGTCTTGTAGAGAGGAATGTGTCTTATTGGGGCATGGTTATGAAATTACACTTAAACCCCCCCCTTTTATGGAAAGGTTTATAGAGGTTTTTAATAGTAGGCTGAGTTGGGGCAGTTTTACTTTTCAAGAATGACAGTGTTGCAGCTTTCAAGCAGATTTGATGGCATTGCTTGAAGACATGTTTTCATTTAATAATTTTGAGAGAATAGATTAAAAAAAAGGTGACCATGACACATAGCATTTTTAGACCATGGTGTTTCGTATTTACGTATTTAAAGATAAATTGTTAGCAAAACTGTTGGCAGTCCTTTTTCTCCTACCTCATAATAGTTGTATTTAGAGCCTGGAGGCTCAATCAGCAGATGGTTATTGAACTTCATAGTTTGCCTCTGGGTAGGCTTTTCTGCTTCTCGATTTTCTGTGCCCACAGCTCATTCTCTTTTGTCTTTCTTAGAGCTTTACTAAATGCCTTGTGTGTTCTCAGCTTTCACTAGCCCTTTCTTTCAGCCCTCTTGCAGTTTCTAATTTATTGTGGTGGCCCTTGATTCTTTTGCTTTTTACGTGTGCCCATCTCTGTCTCTGTCTTTTTATTTAGCTTACATTCTAAGATTGCGCACGGAGATCTCGCTGATGGTCTTCAGTAAAGGAAGGAGTCTTGCCTCTTGCAGGGTTCACTGTATAAGACTGCAACTACTTGGAGAATGAGGACGATTCTGTTGGCATAATGGCATGTTCCTGCCCTGTGATTAATTAGCGTGATGTTGTAGCAAATGAGTAGTCACAATTAAACCAGTGTAATAACTAAATACAATGAGCAATAGTGCTAAGGCTAGCACAGACATGGGCAGGGTGATCCCAGGTGGTGCTAGTCCAGCCATAATGCAGTGCTATGCTTTCACTCGAAACTGCTCCTGGTTGTGTACTCATAGATCTAGAGTTCCTGAGGAGTACAAAGTACTTAAAATCCTAACAATAAAAGTGAGATTTCTGGAGAATTTATGGTTAAGTGTTTTGCCTTAGCACTTGCTTTTTTGCTGTGGTGAACTTTGAGAAGTCCAGCTTCCTTGGCAGATTTTGACATCGTGAGGAGTAGTTTTCCTGGAGAACTCCGAAGTGCTGCTGGCCAGGTTGAGTTCTGCTGCAATCCTAGTGTGTTAGATTTTGCAAATAGCTGTTTCTTTAGGTTTTATGTTGGATTACTACTCTGCTGCACCA
>NW_009258669.1:6219485-6233722 GCF_000687185.1 Egretta garzetta | reverse complement strand
GAACCAAAGTGATAATAGATCATGTAAGGATACATTTACCTTTTCCCTGTGAGCCCTCCTGCAATCTTGTGAAATATCCTCCTCTTCAATAACTTTTTCCTGCTGTATCGTTTGAGAGCTGTCTGAATGCAGTTAGTTCTGGTCATTCTGAGCTAGATTCCCAATAGTAATTTGCAAATGTCATATGTAGCCCCAGTGCCACTACTGTTTCTTCTCCTTGTCTACAGCCAGAGCCTTACAGCAGCTTAAAAGGGAAAACAAAATATTTTAAGCAGAGAAGAATGTTTTGATGCTGTTCTACCAAATAATGACTTTGAAGTTTAACTTCAAAGTTCTGTTTAGTCCAGTGGTCTACTAATTTATCTTTGACATTTTAATAGAAATTATGAAAAACAATTGATCTGAGACCTTTGTGGCCAGAGTGAAGTCATTGACATTTTGGCATTGCTACACTCATTAGTGGTACTAACCAAAGTGCTTTGCTTTCAGTGCTGTTGCGTTTCATGCATAAAATTTTATATGCAGAAAGATAAAGACCTTGCAACCTCCTAATTAACAAATCTAATAAGTGGTACACACATTACGGGCATGCAACAGGTACATTGCTTGTGACTATGAAGTCATTGCAATATAATAATGTAATTTGACAATGTAAATCAAAATCCTCCACATTTAGTGAAATTTTTTGTAAGCCACATGAAAACATTGCTTCTCAGTGGACTGAAATAAAATGAACACTGAAGTAAAAAGAGAATGCAAAGGACAGAGAGTACAGTTGTCTGGTAGGTCATGTTCCAAGAAATACTTCTTGCAAGCCTGGCTCTATGCTCAAATTTTAATTGAAACATACCCATTTATAATTTGGCAGACATAGAATAATACACTTATTTTTGTTTGCTTTTTTAGTGATAGTGGTTTTGTCAAAGTGCTTTTAAAAAACCAAGAAAGTGCAGTCCTAAAACATCTGAAAGCTGCAGTTTCTATAATACTCCTGAGAGGACTCTGTTTAGGCTTGGTAGATGGAATACTTCTATCTAAGACTAGATGACATGAAAAAAATAATTGGTGTTGCTTGGTCCACGGTTGCTGGCAAAAAATATTGATTCTTAATAGTAGACTAATAAAGATCACATGATTTTATGTTAGTTCACTAGATGAGGATTTACAACCATTTTTCCTTGGAACAATTTTGTCTTTCCTCCTTTATTTCTCACTTTCATTTGAATTCTTAATCTTTTCCTAGATTCATGTTGCTGTGTTTGAAATGGAAGCTATTTCTTGTATATCAGAACCTTACTCTTAAATCTGTTTTGGTTGGTTTGTTTTTTGGGTTTTTTGTTGTTGGTGGTTTTTTTTAGCCAAACAAGGCAGTGGCAACACTAGCATGTTTTAAGCTCTCTGTCATACTAATATAACCTACAAAGTAAGCTATCACAGCCACCAGAACAATAGGGCTCACAATGTCTTCTGGTTCGCTGATAAATACCATGCATTCACAAAGCTGTCATTGCAGTTAGGAACCCTAATAGGCAATGGCTGAATTTTACTATTGCAGTGCACGTTCAGTTGGGTCCTAGACTGCAGTTCAGCGACAGAGTAAATTTAGCTTCAGGAGCCCTGCAGAGTGTAGAGGGGAGAGAAGGGGAAAGGGAGGGAGAAAAAAGGAGAGGGAGGAAACAGAAAGAAAAAATTGTATTCATTGTTTGGAGTTATTGAAAATATTTTTACATGTCCATTTTTTTACCAGCACACTTCATACCAGATCAGGTGATGCCTGAACTACCTTACTTTTATGCCTGATTATTTGTTGTCTGTGCTCCAATAGTCAATATAAAGGTACAAGCTGGTTTAAAAGCTGTTATCATTCCTTCTGGGTTATTCATTGGAAATGCAGACATGTGACCTTGCCCAGTCCAGATGGAATTTGTTCTACTAAGGGTCTGGTGGTGTTGAGATATGGTTTTAATAATTGTGGTACCATAGTCTAAGCAGTAGCTTTCAAGCATCTATAAAGTACAGAGCTAGGAAGGGGCATAGAGATGCTTGAGCTCAGTATTCTGCTTCCAGTCTTGTGCTGCTGTAAGGGCAAAGTATGGAAGGAGATGAAAATCAGAGTAGAACGAGCTCTTCCTACGGATAATCTGAAGAAATTTTACTATTTTTTCACATGGAACTGGAGGGTAGAGCTAGATGCAGAAGCCAAGCTTGACAGCGAAGTAATAATAAAAGACAGTAATATTTATTTATTTATTTTACATATTGGGACTAACATGTTAACACAATAAAACATTAAAACAAACTAACATTTGAGGATATAACTAATCTTGCAAATGATCAATATTTACTGAGGTAGGCCTACACATGTTCTTAGTGAGTTTTTATATGAAAGCTTAAGTTACCAGTCTGAAATTAATTCCTATTTTTATTTAAAAGCTCAGTGCAGATTTTAGCATTTTCCAAGTATTCTGTGTCTGAATGAGAACTGGTCTAGTGTCATGTGATGCAGTTGAAAAGTTTTTACAAGTGTTGGGATACATCGTACAGGTTTTTTTCAACTGTTCCAGAAAATAGATGTTGCTTGTCATTTGGGGAAAAAAAATTAAAGGTGTTCCCATTTTCCACTTCATTAAAGCTTGTGAACCGATTGGCGATGGGTAGATTCTGTACACAGAGAAAAAAATATATTTTAAATTCCTTTAGGAAAAGGCAAATCAGTGTATTGAAGCTGAACACAAGGAAAAGATAAAGTGCTTTCCTTTTGGGTCCAAATGACAACGTATATGATCTATTACAGAGCTTTGTGCTGGGGTAGCTGTAGGACATGAGCTTGGATATTAAATTCCCACATGGGAATTTAATATCTTTGAGCCTGATCCTTGAAGCTGCAATCCAGTCAACTGTTGCTTGTGCCATATAGCTTTCAAGAATTACAGCAGGATTATTTGGACACTTTTTAATGTGTAAGATTCTTGGCATGAATTCCAGTCAAGGTGGAGCAGAAAACCATTAGAGACAGCAGAGATTCCAAATGGCTAATTTTTTTTAAAAGGGAGAGCAGTAAATTCATGTAGTGTATTTGTCCCAGGGCAAAGGGAAACTTGGTGAACCCTCCCTTCCCATGCTTAATTTAATCAGAAAAGAAATTACTCTTATTTGCGTCTATTTATCTACCTTTACAGGGTTGTTCTGAGTGTTAGTGTTTGTACAGTGTTTTGAAAACACAAAATACTGTGTAACTACTACATATTACTTACCCATTTAAAACATCACTTGTATGGGAATAACGATGGTTGGGTTTTAAGTTAGAAGAAGGTCCTCTGTAGGAAAAGTATTTGGTGATGGAAAGAACCAGGCGTTGTTTGGACTTTTTTTTTTTTAGGTCTATATTATTTGCAGAAGTTTTGGGAAATAAGGCTGGCACATTCTGATTTGTGAGTGTCTGGATTTAATCTTTTCCTTCTTTACACAGTTGATTTGACGCTCCAGAGTCTGACCATTTGTTTCTCATAAACTGTTGGTCAGTAATATTCTAGCTTTGTCCTCACCTTTTTGTGGACTGCTGTACTATCTTTTCTGGCTCTTTGAATATTTTATTTCAGGGTTTTATCAGCTTCTCTAAAATGTTTCTTGCTCCCCCTCCTCCCCCTGCCTCCAGTTTTGAATCTATGAGAAATCCAGGGTTTTTGAGGAATGGCATGCACTGCTGCTGTTGTGCTGATATGTTTTCCTTTGTTAACAGTGTGATATTAAATACGTTCTCTCCCATGTTTTTTCTTGATGTTTTGCTATTCCTTTGAGCTCTGCTTTCTCTGGCAGTGTTCCATAGCAAAGGATGTTGTTTCCCCAAAAGATTACTTGAATTATGTATATAATTTAAAACCTGATGATCTCAAGGTCTGTTTCTTTATATCAAAATGCTGGTCTTTGTTAGACTGAGCGCACTAGAGAACATGTCTAAGAGGCACGTCTGAAGTCTTATAGCCAATGTGAAAGTAGGTAGGATTAATTTTTAGAAAAAAGACTCTCTTTGCTTTCTACCTGTTCTCATCCTGATTAGTTTTTAGTCCTTTTTGAAGACTGATTGTTTGACCTATTAAATTAATATACTGGTGTACTGTGGTAGTAGTAATAATTCAAAAGCAATTACTTGGGCAGCTGTCTGAAGGGCTCTGGTATTTTGAAAACCTTATCTGCTATGAATCATGGAGCAGACTTGGCTGTTATTGAAAATCCAGACTGCCCAGTGTTCCAAAGTAATGTTCTGTCTGGCATCTTCTGAGCAGGGCATAGCTATCAACAAAGCAGGAGAGATGGCAGTAATTAGAGCAAGTCCTTATCTCTGCTCTGAGTAGCTAACAATAAAGGATGAAGGAAATAAATGTACTCATTTTAATGCATCTGTTTAGGCAGCATGTCTTTAAAGCAGGTGGCGGTACAGGAGAGTTTTCACTCTTCTAGCAGACTTTAGCAGATTTTAGATTTTCTTTTTAAAGAATTAGCTCTTTCATAAACTCAGTGTTTCCATGTATGCATCTGATTTAAATGATACTGTTTGGTAATAACGTACTTCTGTAACTTTGGCTGAGATTCTTAGGATGAGAGCCTTTAACTCTAGGGCACATGATCTAACATCTCTCCTTGGCACCTGGTTCTCTTGAAAAGTTCGTTATATTAATGCCTGTTTAATCCCAAATCAATTAAGAATTTATTTTGCATTGAATTTTGTCCAGGGTTTATCTGTGCCTCATGGTTACATCATGCTTTCGTGACTATGGCAAGTTCACTATCTTGATAAAGGAAAGATTTAAGAGAGCTACTCTCCCTTGATGACTCATCTCCTAAAGAGTAACTAAAGGGCCTGACACAGGAATAAATTATTCTTTAACAGACAGTGATTGGTCTTGATGGAGATGAAAACTGTGGATGAAATAAAACAAGAATGTCAAGCTCATTTCATAAAAACTGTCCTGGTGTAATCAGCATGGCTTTCAGGGGTCAGGGTTCGGTGCAAGTCATGAGGAATCATAATTTGCACAAACCATGTCTTTTTGGTCTTATTGACTGTATCTTTTAAGAGCCACAATTACGCAGTGCAATTAATCATCAAGGGAGTTTGGGTTTATGGTATATATTCAAAGTAAACTTTTTTTTTTTATTGCTAGAGCTTTGTCTTATGTGCTTTGGCTAAGTGCAGTAATAAATGCTTAATTTAAAGGGATGTTGTCAACCTGAAACATACTCCTTTCTTATTTTACTTTTTTAGTTGAGAGGTGCCTCAGAGACTATGCCAGTTCCCTTGCCAGCATTGTGATTCTGTCCCCACTCTGCTTTTTGCTTTTTTTCAAGGTGTTTTTTTTTTCCAGCAGGCAGTAAGAAAATTGATTAGTCTATAATAAGCTTTATAAAATATGCAAAATGTAGGATACATAGAGTTAGCTATTTTGCCCAAGTAATAATTAATCTTGGTATATCTGGTGTTGTGCCCTCCTTATTATTATTTTTTAATTTAAGGAATTTCTGGACCTTCTCAGTATTCAGTTTCTCGATTCTTTTGTTATAATATGCTACATTCTCCAGTTAACCGAAATTTCGGTTTGAAATGTGCTATGTTAAGGAGCTGACGGACAAGCTCCTGCACATCCTGCTGCAGCAGCCTGAGAGGCTGCCATTCCCCAGCTGTCTGCACCGCCTCTGTTGGAGGCTGCTGTTCCAACAGATGCCTCTGCTTTAATTCTGCTTGGTGTAAAGCCCAGCTCCTTTTGTTTTAAATCCCCCTTCATTAGACGTATTGCCCTCCCTTTAGTGACCAGTAAAGAAATCCAGGTAGGACATCCAGAAATGCTTAGGCTCACTACTGCTAGGAATGCTTGTTCTGCCACTGAGGCCTGAGAAGTTTCCTATGATGCTCCATAGATAGTATCATGATTTCTGTTCTTGCTTAGATGCAGCCTGGATGGTCTATCATAAATGCCCAACTGAATCTTAGGCTCTCATTCGTTCTGAGATGATCCTCAGGTCCTATTTCATCCATGCTCTCCCTTCTTGTAGCCTGGCAGATAGTTTACAAGCCATATGTCTGCTCTCCTTCGCTTTCTTTCCTTCTTTCAGTGTGCGTCCCTCAACATCTGCGTTCAACTGGTCATTTTCCTATAGTGCCTGTTATCTGTGTATGCCATAGATGTGTGAATGCATAGGCTCACCAGTTGTTCCCATTGATGTCTTCTAAGTCCTAGCTGTGTTCTGCAGACACAGGTCCGTTGCTGTGAGCTCTTGCCACGCTGCCCAACGCTCTTCTGCATTGTAAAAGGTGTAAGGTAGTGGCTGCTTGAGGTCAGAGGCTGACTCTTGTGTTCTTTGGTTTAGAGCAGTATCCTGCCACTAACTGCGCTGAAATTGGGAGCAAAATTTCCCTGCAGAACGGAACAAGCTTTCAGTAGCATTTTCTGAATTTCGCTACCACAGCTGATATTGATGCCATGACAAATTCATTGAACAAAAGTAATCTTTTGTGTCTGATACGTTATTCAGTACCTGAAAAGACTTTAAATATGTCTTTAAAAAAAGACCCAAACAAACAGAAACAGACCTTAAATACATCTTTTAAAAAATAAAAAAAAAACCCAAACCAGAAAGTATCTTTGGATTTTTTCAAGAAATAAATTTTGAATATTTATGTGGGTTTCTGTGTCTGTGAGTGTATTTGTAAATACTCTCAGTTAAGACATAACCCAATACATTATTTGTATTGTTTAATTCTTGTATCGATGACTGGATCTTGAGATATTTCTAGTAACAGTGTATTATCTTGGTATTGCTTGCTATGAACTTGGGTCTTGAGAAGTGTCCATTTCTTTCCTCTTCTAATTACCTATTTGATCAGCTGTTTTAACAATGATTTTCCAGTAGTCAGTGGTATAATGGTGATTTAGGCTGACAGATATGGCAAGTAAGCCCTTTCTCTGAGTTCAGAGGAATCATACCATTCATTTCTCTTTGTTGGTCACAGTTTGTGTGTTGCTTCGAGGCTCCACAAGCTGTTCCACAGACTTTTATAACCACACACGAGTAAAATGTTCTGTTCACTGAGATTTTTGAAGTTTTGCTGAGACAAAATGTTATAGATTTGCATTATGCATTTAAAGTTGTAATAGGTAAACATAAAGTGAAAGTGTCATATTTACGCATGCCATTTATTTCGCTAGAAGGACATGGTATTGTGCCAACTATTGCCAGCATTTGCTGAAGTTAAAGTTTAGCAAAAAACGGGATGTTTTCGTCAATCCACCATCTCCTGCCTACTACACAGAAATGAGTACGTGCTAATACCACTCCACTGTAAAACCTATTGGTGGGGTTTGAGCACAGGTAAACATGAGACCATATAAGACACCATGGTTTGTAAGGAAGCCACTGAGGTTCTGGCAGTGTCCTCTGCTGACTCTGCTCTAAGAATGGCAACCTGCAGCCAGAAGGGGCAGCTGGAGAGCGGTAGCTTTGTAAATGGCTTCCACAACATCTTGTCTGAAACCACATTCTCTGCTAATGTCTCCCTTTGGTTGTGTCACTCAGAACTGCGCAGATGCCACGCTGAGGGGACTGCGTGGTCCGTTCATGCACTTGTGGGGATACCGTGGTTATCGACACCAGTGGAAGCGCTCTCGGGTAAATTTTTCTAGCTGTTCCTTGTTATGAAAGGCTTAATCCCAGTAGGCAAGCATCCTTTTCTTGGGTCATGTCTATGTCAGTGGGTTTGCTGACTTTCTGGATGGATGTGTCACTCATACTATGTATCCAGCATAATTATTCTTTGTCTTCTTGCCAATTTAAGTGCAACTACGTTAATGTTTTTGTCAGATCAGTTATGATAGCTGGAAACATGCTTTCTCTTTGCTGTTGGCTGAGGTAGGTGTGCTATCAAAACTCCTAGAGTGCAGACCTGATGTGGAATTCCCATGTATTTCCTCTACCTGAATGAGGAATGCAAAGATATGCTCTAACTTTACTTGGCAGTGCAGAAAAATACATTGATACCACAGAAGAACCCCCTCAGTTTCTGCAACAAGATCACTCTTCTTTTTTTGTTTCTTTATTTGTTTTGGTTTTCCCTTCCATCTAAATTGTACCAGATTTTCTGGAGATATTTTCATGGAGATTGGATATTTTGTGAAACCTTAGTCTGTGCCAAATGCAGATCTCTTCTGCTCTTTGAAGTTTTATGTTTACAGTACCTCTCAGCACCTAAACAAGTATGTGAAGGAAGCTCGATAATATGTTTGAGGAGATTGATTATGAACAGACTGCTAAAGTTGCAAAGGCCTAGGTGATTTTTAACCCTCTTTTTGTACATATTGATATGCCCAGCATCTTGATATGAGGACAGAAAATTTTTCAAATGAATAATGAGGTAGACACCTTGGGGGGTGTTATGCAAAATGCCTTACTAACACAAACTGAGTGTGCTTAAAATAAAAGCTGTTGGAGAAACTATGAATTAATACCATAGGTAGCAGCATGGCTGCTGTAACTTTTAGCCTGGCAAGCAAAAGTCTGGTTTTCCCTTAAAGTGTAGCATCCCCAATCTGTTGCCTATTTTTTGCATGTAACTTTTTGTCACCTGTTTTAGAATTTGTCTTGTATGACCTGGCATGCAGTTTCCACAAATCAGAATAAAAACTTCTCTTGTTCATTTGAATTGTTATTTTTCCAGCCAACCTCTGTCAGTAGCAGAAGAAAGAGCAGTAAAGTATTCCCAGTGTTTCTGGTACTTCACGACACCCTTCACACCACACCCCTTGCACTGCAAGGATCCCTGTGCTATACCAGGCAGAATGACTCTGTGAATGCAACTGCATGTTGGACCAGATAGCACATGCGTCATGGGGCTTGTAGCTTTACTCTGTAGAGTAAAACCCTCTTCAGACCTTTCTCTGCGGGGTTAAGTGTTGATGCAAAGTGTCATGATTTCAAGTGCGCTTAGTACTTTGATGCAAGCAAGCTCTCTTCCAAATGGAAGTCCTCAAACTCCTCTGTGAATTATCTCAACCTGGTGGATTTTTTTACTGTGTGTTAACTTAGGAATCTTTTCTTGTGCCGTTTACCCTTGCCACCAGAAATGTCTCCAGTCTATTTAAATAAACGAAAAAGAAATCCATTATCTAGCTCATATTATTAAATAAAATATAGATAATAGAGCTTGCAAAATTATTGTAGAGAAAACATGTCTAAAACATACAAAACCATCTGCTTTAAGTAAGCTGTTTCTGACATAGCATAGCTTCATTATACCAACATTTAATAAATAATGTTGATTTTATTTTTTTAAAACAGCAATGGCTTCAGCTGTTTGCATTCTATCCCAATAGAAAAAGCTAAGTCTGTAGCTTTTATTGACTTACTTTTTACAGTGTAGACATTCCCTTTGCAAGTATGCAGCATTTCTGAAAATAACTTCTAGACTCCAACGGACTTATTTCAGACTACTCTGATGTGGTTATAACATCTGCCAGTCAGAAGCGGGGGGCTTATTGCACTAAAGTAATCCCTGTCTACAGCAGATTCCTGAGGCTTAGAAGTTAATGGCATGAATAACTTAATTCTTTTCAGGGCAGTGTTAATATTTTCACTTCAGAACGTAGAAGGAGGGTTGAGTAGCTCATGCCATTAATACATTACTTTGAGACTGTCTTCTGAACAACAGTTAGCTTGCTCTATTAACATTATTCCGTAGCTTCCTCTTTTGCAAAAAAAAAAAAAAAAAAAAAAAGGGAAAAAAACCCCTGCAGGGACTGTTTTTTCCCTTATGGATTTTGCCACAAACTCACCATGAAGATCATAAGACGTTCTGAAGGTTTCCAGTCATCTTGGAAATACCCTCATGGGAGTTAAATACTATGCTCCTTGTACACTTTGAGTATCCTGTCCAGCAAAAAAAGTCCTAAGGTCACCTAGTTCTAGGGACTTCTCTGGGTCATTTCTTCCTGAAATTAACTTTCCAGCATTTCCATTTAGTATGAAGACTTGTATGTGCATGTAATTGTTTATTCTTGAATACCAATTTCCAGCTGTCCTGTTTACTGAAATACAAATTTCAGTAAAAAGATCACTAAAAAAGCATGCACATCAGTAGTTGCTTCCCTGAGTTCATACTAAGATCTGGGATTGTACAATGCATTGTACATAGGGACTGCGTCTTATATTTCCTTTGTCTTAAGGATTTCATAACATAATAAAGAAACCAAAAGTGCAACAGAACCACATGATAAAAATAATAGTCAACTCATTTATCCATTTGGCATTTTAGTTTTAAAACAAATGTTAGGAATTATTGCCTGGCGTAGGAGGGAGTTCAAGTTGCACATTTGTATCCCTAAAATGACTTGTTTAGGCTTAGAAATGAACTAATTTATCTAAGTAAAATTAATATTATGTATTTTATAGATCATAAAATCTATTTTTACAACTATGAACATGTATTTCATTCTCAGATAAACCCTGAGGAACTATCTATTTTGTAAATAGTGAAACTAAGCTATAGCACGTCAATTATGAAATTGTTCCTACTCGTCTAATTTTTGCTACTCTGAAGTTAAACACTGCTGCCAGTGATATGCTATTGCCTAATTCTCACCACAGCATTGCTATTGATTTTGTAAATAGTTTTAGTCAAATTGCTTAACTTCTGCTTCTGAATTCCCTCTTTTTTCATGGACACAGTATTTTTTACAGATGGTATTTTTTCTGAGATACTTACCTTTTATGTTTATGTTTAAGTGCAAGCATCCAGATGTGATTTTTTTTTTTTAAACAAACTTAAATTTTAAAGGGCAAGGGAGGAGCACAGGTTAAAAGCAGCAGTGTAGAATTAATATTAAAACTACTCCCTTCATTTAAGTGCAGGGTTCTCTGGGTTTTTTATTTGTTGTTATTTGTATTTTTACTGCTAGTAAAATACCACTGAATATGTAAAGCAGATACAGGAGAAAACAGCATGAACTCCCATCTGGGATCACATGAAGCTTAGAAGAAATCTCATGGATTTCTGTCACTCCTTTTTTTTTTAATCTGTTGCTTAGGGAAGCAGGCATCAGATATGGTTTAATCAAAAACAAGGGGAAGAAAGGAAAGACAGGACAGGTGGAAGGGAAAGCTCATCCTTTATATCTCACAGCTAGTTCAAAGTTATGTACAGTTTGTAGAGCCAAACTTTTCAAGTACTTTGTCTTCCAGTTCATTCATGCAGTCAAGTATGTCTGACCTTCAACCAAAGCCTAGCAAAACAGACCACTTGTGATACTAACCTGTACTTGCAGGTAACAAGGTTACTCGTGTGTTACGTGTGACTGTGATTTGCAGTGCATCAAGAGCAGCAATAAGAGATATAGCACTTTTAAGGAAAAAGAATTTGCAATTGGAGGAAGGAGAGAAAAAAGTGAGACTACAGTAAATGTGAATACACTGTCATGGTCTGAATGGGCTTAATTGTTACTAATGTGCCCGAGCCTTCAGCTGATGGAGCAGCAGAAGAGTAGGAGAGACAAGTAAGTATCTGTCCTCTTAGAGCTGAATCTGTTTAGTTCATAGACAGGAGTCCAACACAGTTGTGAATGGGAATATACTTCAGGTTTACAAAGTAGAAGTGTAGCAAAAATGGGGAAAGGCATTCCCATTTAGAAGTGTGCTCATGTAAGGACCTGCGCTAAGAAAACTGTAGTGCCTGTACATCACCCTCTATTACTCGGTCTTGGACAAGAGGTATACTGTGTGTCAGGTTTTCTTACTTAAAATGTGTAAGTTCTGCTACCCTACTGTTGTGGATTTCAGTTATAAAATTACAAACACGCACGCTTCCTGTTGCAGCTCCCCTGCTAAGGAACTCCCAAACCTCACATCCGTGAGCTGGTTTGCTACTGTGACTTTCAGGTATTTAGGCCATGAAATTAATTGCACATCCCTTGGAGGTACCTGTACCTCATCTGTAAAGTGTGCTTCATTGCTTAGGGCCATGGTTTAGTGGTGGAATGGAAGGGTTAAGTTAACAGTTGGACTTGATGATCTTAAAGGTCTTTTCCAACCCAAAAAATTCTATGATTCTCTATGCCAACAAGTACTAGAAAGGGCCTTCCAGACCTTCAAATGCTGTAGCAGTCCCTATTGTAATTTGAAACAAATGTGGTATACCTTTACAGCTGAGTTTTTTGAAAGAGTCTGTGGAAGCTAAATACCTAAATCCCAGGGAAATCAGTTTGTCCTCTGAAATTGTTAGACTCCTTGGAAGACTCCAATTTATATTTCTGGAGGCAGATTCCAAGGTAGTTTCTCTAAATCTGTGCAAGGCTGTAATCCTGTTTCAACTGAGCTTTCTTGACACGTAGCTTTTCAGTTCAGAAAAACGTCTTAAGTTGCCTTGTGACATTTAGGGAAGGTACCAATACTAGCCTCCATATATAAGCAAACAGGAAAGGTATTGGTGAGTATGTGCTCTCCTTTTCTCCACATAGCAATTTATAGCTACTAATGTATAAATAGCCAGGGGGCTACTTTGGTGGCCTAGAATACCTAAAGTTAGATGGCTAAGTACACTTTTAATGTATGTGTCTAATAAAGTCACAAAAACCCGTACATCAAGTCAGCTTCCCTCCTTTTCTTAACTTATTTCTTCAAAAAGCAGCCTATCCCAACACTTACCAGGAGACGTGTCTATAATGGTCGTCTGTACTCTTTCCGGTATTCCTCAGTCCTGCAAAATCTGTTCATCCATGTGAAGAATACTTTAACTTTTGAGCCGTTAGATAGTTCAAAATGATACCATTTCACATCTGAGGTGGTCCAAGTTTTTCTCTTCTTCCAGAAAGGCTACTGGTAGATGTAATCAAGTGTTAGAATTTCTTTGGCATTTTAAAGAATTTCTGTAGGTTCCCTCAATATCATGTTTCAGATGATGATCAAAGAGGTAAAGTAATACAGTGTACCTTTGGTTGGTGTTGCAGAACCCTTCAACTGTGTATTTTTTGAAGTCCATGTTAAGCAGTTTGACCTCAGAGCTTTGCTGACTGTGGTCTGCTCATTTAAAGAATAAACACAGCCGTCTTGTTTTTCCATAGTCTCCTGTGTGTGCGGCACATTAGCTAGTTACTGGTTACCCCTTGTGTGCCAGCCTGGCTTCAGCGTGCCTGGGACATCTGAAGCTGGGAATGTTCCAGTGGCGGCAGCAGCAGCAACAATTTCAGTTCTGGTTAGTGCCAAATCCCTTTTTTAATGATCATTCCAGATGACTTAGGTAAATAACTTCAATGGTATTTCCATGCAAGACACATCACCCTAGCTTAAGGGAGAGCTGTCATGCTGTGGGGCTGCCAAAGCCAGTAATTTTTGGAAAAGAGCTTAAGAAAGCCGTCTCTTCTGAAAAAAGAAGTTGGTGAGATTTGATGTTTGTGTGAAAAAAAATGTGTGTTCTATCATCTAGTGTAATTAACACCCTTGTGATGAAAGGAAGTAGAGCTATTCCCATATTATATGTGAGAAAACAGTAAGGGCTTGTCCACACAGGGCTGTTTTGCAGTTGTGCTCTTAGCCGGTGCACTGCTGTATTTAAACAGCTGTAATTATACTGGTAGAGTTCCCTGAGTGAGACTCTCCTCTGAGCAAAAACATGCCCTTTTCTGGTCTGAGGTGTACTGCTTTGGAAGCAATTTGAACTGAGCCAAAAAAAGACAAACAACCCCAACTTTTTGGCTAAATACAAAATAAGTCCAAATACACGGTACGTTATACTCAGTAACTATGGTGTTTTAAACTTATACAGGATGAGGGAAATGTTTCCTGGCTAAACAAGCCTTGGATAGGTTCATGTGCTTCTGTCACTGTTTGTCCTGCTTGTTAATACTGTATTACTGTTTCCTTGTGTCCGCTGTCTTCTCCCTGTATCATTTCTACATAGTTTATAGATCTTCTGCTTGGCCTAGAGGGACTTCTTTTGAAGGAGAGTTCATATGTACAACAGCACTGCAAAAGCAGACCTAAGGGCAGTATTCTGACCTGTATCACCTTTATTACAGGATGTGTAATATTTATTTGTATTAATGTTAGATGTTAAATACAATCCCATTAACATTCAGCTGAAATGAAAAATGGCTGTGTGGCAAGCTCTGAAGCTCAAGTCCAACCTGTCAGAAAAAAAACACTTCCAGGAAGCTAAAAAGTCTACTGCAGACTAAGCTAATTCTTGCTGATGATGTGGA
>NW_009258669.1:6205251-6219473 GCF_000687185.1 Egretta garzetta | reverse complement strand
CAGGAATTGTGTCTTAATCTATTTTTCTGTATTCCTTTGGGTATTTTGCTAATATGGCTAGGTTAAGTCACTTCAAATGTTCTTTGCAATCTAGTATAGCTGGTATTTTCGCTTTTGTTTAGAGGATGCAGATAATTTTTTAATGGTTTCTTGATGACTTGGAAATTATGTCAACTGGAAAACTATATGTTACAGATGGAAAGATCCATAAAATCATCTATTCCATATCTCTGCCAGTTTAAGAGTGCTTCCTAATGTATATTCTCTTATTGAATCTGGCTGTACACTTCCCAAGGCATGGAGTCTTTAGCATTTCCCTCAGGAGGTGATTATAAAACTGTTCTGAATTTTGTTGTCAGGAACACCTTTTTTTAAACTTTGTTTCAGTATTCTTTGTTTTACTCTAACATTCTTATATCTACCTTTATTTTTTTAACTCTCTGCATTTCAGTATTTTCATGTGCATAAGAGAGTTGTGACTTTTTTTTTTTTAAATGCAACAGTGATGCTAATGAGTGTTGTAGCCAAATTTTCAAGTTAATAACTTGACAATTCAGCTGCCAAGTAGTTCTTCCTGGGCGATCATTCATTCCCAGTCTTTAAACTGGTTTTGCTCATTTCTTTCTTTTCTTCTTTCCACCCTTAATATGGTTAAATTACATGGTTGCTTAGATAAGGTTCATGTACCTAGTAACATCTTGTAAGAGTAAATTAATGTTAACCCAAGTACTGTTCAGTGGAGCAACTTTGTCTCTCAAAACCGTAACTATTTTCTTGCTTTTTAGTGAGATTTCCCACCGTTTCTAAATGCTTGTGGTCATATTTTTCTTAATCTGCATGTTTGTTGATATTAACTACCACATCATGAACATGTACAAGCCCCTCACTCATAGGAAAATGAGCAAAAGAGCCTCTTCTCCTCCCAGTGAAGGGAGGAAAGTAGAAGTTAACTTCTTTCAACTCTTCTCAAGAGCTCTCTTTCACAAGGCAAGTGCTCTTTTTTTTTTTTTTCTGTGTCTGTGTGTGGCTGTGTACGTCTTTATGTCTGGATGCTGTTGGAGAAGTCTTTAATAGTCTTGCAGTCACGCTGTAAGAAGATAAGAGAAAGTGTTAGGCCAGAAGTCTTTCTTATGAAGAGAACTTACAAGTCTCGAATTACTCCCAGTGCAACTTCACCGTGGAAATGCTGTTCCGGTATATAGGCCAGAGAGTATCTTCTCTTCATTATTTTGTTTAGGCCAGTGGCTGAAAACCATTTTTGACTCATTTACATTGTTTGAAGGAGAAAATTGTCTTAGGACATCTTATTTAGCCAGTATGACTACAGTTAGTTTTCCCATTTTAGCATTCAAATACTTTGCATTGTATTACAAAACATGATGTATTGGAGAAGAGGAGGAATCTTCATTTTGAGCATTTAACATGCCTAAAATTAGGTTTAGTCATAATGTGATGAGCATTTGTGCATGTCAGTGATTTGCTTGTTTAGTTTCATAGATGCTAATTCCGTGTTTCAAAAGTAAAGCATATTTATTTATTTTTGCTCTGAGGTCCAAGTTCTGACCCGTTATAGGAAGCTGGACCTTTCATTATCATTACTGGAAATTATCAACAGGTCTACAAAAGAATAGTTTAATTATTATCTTTATTGTGCTTACTACTGCTTAAAAAACCCACAAAACCCAAAAACCCCACAACCAGTAGAGAATCCAAACACTGAGGCTTAAGAAATTGATTCTGAGGAAAGCTGTCTGGATTAAGAGAACATGAACAGCTACTACTACCTGTGGGCAAACTATCTTTGTTTAAGGAAACATAATTTACTATGTTTCTTCTTTACTTTTGTATCGTTGTTAAAATGCAAAATCCAGGGTGGAAAATAAAATATGATGTTATCTATACACTAATTTTTTTTATTTTATTTTTTTTTTAATCTCACTGCTCAGGGCTCACACACGCATATGTTACCTTGACTCATGATAATCCCATGCAGTGATTTGAGCACAATTTTTATTTCATGACTTCTGATATTAATCTAGCCAGAAGTAGTTTAGTGCTGATGGTATTTGACAGGAAGAACAGGAAATACTGGAAGAAACTTTTATTTTCCTAGCTCATTTGATTTTGCTGCTGTTGCTGAAGGGTGTGATTCAGATATGGGATGCAAGGTAACTGCAAGAAGATTTCCATTCCATTTAGCAGTCAGTAAGAATTTTTCAGGTTTTTGTTTAACCCTCACTAGGACACATGTGGCCTACACTGCTTTTTTTCCTGCTTACTTCTACATCTTTTCTTTAGCTTTCCTAAATCAATATACTTTGTGAGAAAGGAGAGGTCAGTGAGAGAAATGGTTCTCTCAAATTACATACTCCTCATATGTGGCTGTGTTTGTATGCATATTATAGTTGTTGCTTTGTCTCAATGACAGGTCTGAATCTAGATCATTTTATTCAGCCTCTGATCTCCTATTTTGAGACCATAGTCTTTAGTAAAATAAATGTAATACAGTCACATATATATAAAGAGAGACCTTAAAATCAATTTATGTTCCTTTCCAGTAATCCAGAGACCTAAAGTCATTTTGCTCTTACAAGGATTCTGCTCTTTCCTCTCCTTTTGTTCTGGCTTTCTTGAGTAGAAGCTGGCCCTTACTGTAAGATTAAAAAAAATCTTACCAAAAATAACTTTTAATTGTTTTACAAATAGTACACAGTGGGAGCAGTAAATAAAGCTTACTCTGGCAATCCATAAATGCTGGAGGATGTTTAATAAAATCTATTTATGCAAATACAGCTATCTAAAATTGGTTCGCATGGTTAGTTCAGCTGTTCACGATGATAAAATACTTCATGTTTTGCAGAAGATAATGTTTCTGTTGAACAGCTGCAGAATCAGTGACAAATGCTCTTCTAGAATTAGTGAAGATGGAGCATTGGCCAGCACCAGTAGTGGGTCAGATCTGTAGTGTGGAGAGAAGCTGTGCACAAAGGGAGCTTCTGGGGACTTGATTTACTGATGTGGTTTCCCTGAGACCCATGTAATGGTAGGAAATAACTGGACCAAGGATTCAGCAGTGCCTCTGCATGGGAGCTGGACTACGGATAACTGGGAATATTGGATGGCCTGGTGTTCAGGCCACGTTCAGATTTGGGACTGCCATGTTCTCAACCGTGGCTTGCATGAGGGCTTGTAGGCAGTTGTGAATCCAGCCTGAAGTGAGGCTGGAAGTGGCTTCCGCTTATCCCATGCTTCCAAACAAGACAAAGGACAAAAGTAAGAAGTTGTCCTTTTCAACTCTTCTGCACCACTCAGGGTTTTGAGTACTTGCTCAAACAATGAAGAGATGAGTGATTATAGATACAGGCTATTTTTTAATGATGTTTCAATACTAAGCCTGTGACAGCTGGTGGCTTGTCTCTGACTAAATTCAGCCAGGGTCTGTTTCATGCAGCAGAAGTTGTGTATCAGAATTATTCCAGCTGGGAGGGACCTCAGGATATCTCTAAACCAACTTCTTGCTCACAGCAGAGTCAACACTGAATTCAGACCAGGCAGCTCAAGGCTTTAGTCAGTTAGGTCCAGAAACATCTGAGGAGATTTCCTCTAATAGCATCTCTGGGTAAACCCTTCTGCTGCTTGGGTGTCCTCACAGTGAACAGGTTGTTCCATACATCCATCTGGAACCTCCTCTATTTCAATTTATTTCCATTCTCTCTTGTCTTCCTGCCATGCATCTCAGTAGAGAAAGTGGCTATATCTTCTTGATAACCTTTTCATATGTACTGGCAGGCTACTATGAGGTTTCCTAAAGCTGCATCATGTCCAGTCTGAACACGCCGAGTTCTCACAGCCTCTCCTCAAGTGCATCAGCCCCCTGACCATCTTGTTGGCCCTTGGCTAGACTTGTTCATTAACATTTTTTGTGTACTATGGGACCCAAAACTAAACACACATTTCCAGATGTGGTCTAGAGAGTGCAGAATAAATAAACGGGAGTATTCACCTAGCTTAATCTCCTGTCTGCATTCATGTTGGTTCAATGCAGGATGCTGTTAGTCTTCATTGCTACCATTGTGCACTGCTGGCTCCTGTTTAGCTGGCTCTCGACTGGCACCTCCAGCCCCTTTTCAGCGAGTTGTTGCTCAGTCAGTCAGTTCCCAGCATGCCCCATTGCAGAGTTTAGTTCATTTCATCTGCCAGACATTGCATTTGTCCTTGTTGAATTTAATGACATTGCTGCTGGCCCACTCCTCCAGCCTGTTTATGTCCCTTTCAATGGCAGCCCTGCCCTCAAGTGTATCATTGAAATGGAGGCCAGTAGAGATTATTAATAATGATAACCAAAGTTTAATCAAAGAAGGAACAAAAGATATACCGTAATCTTTGTATGATACCTTCTCTATTAAAATACAGCCATTTTTCAGGCACGGAACTACATTGCACCAAGCAGCTGTGAATGGTAAATTGGAGGGAATTGAATATACCTCTGTTTTCTCTAATAAGAGAAAACACGTGGTTATGTCGAGGCACATAGATACTTCTCCATTGTCACATAGCTTCTGTGTTATCACTGAATATACTTTGATGTTGGCTTCTGTCAGTTACTGGTTTTATTTTCAACCATCAAGTCATATACGTAAAGTACATTGCAATGTAGGAGAAACTGAGTGCAGGTTCCTACCTCATTCTTAGTGGAATACACTAGAAGATAAGCCTGGTTTTTAAATCCCAATGTGATACATAATTATGTGTGTATGTGTCATCAAAGCTTTATTTAATGTCTGCTTTCTCTGTCTGAAATAGAAAGTCATAAAATATAATGAGAAATTGAGAAAAGTAGAAAGAATGAAGAAATCTTCGGTAGATTACATAAAGCTTCCAGAGAAATGTCCCATTTTGGGACTAAATAATAAACTATGCTGTCAGAAATACATGGCTTACATGGAACAAAGTACTGCAAAGTATATTTTCAGGACATTTGTCCGGAGTAAAAGATCTGATAAGATTTTATAGATAATGAGAAATATTTCTGGAAATACTTCTAAAGAGGAACCACTTGTGCCAATGGGAACCTGAGATTGATTTATTTATTTTTTTTTTAAAAAGCAGTTAAGAAGCTGCTTGCTTTTATACATGTAGCCTGGGTGTTTATAGAGATTTATAAGAAACAAAGGTGTACTTAGAAGTAAATTGAAACTTTTTTATGGGTGAAGTATTGAGAGCATAGTCCAAGTATAGTTTAAAGTAATTCTGAAAAAGAAGGAGTGCCAGGAAGATCAAAGTTAGTAATTGTCCTCAGTGAGTGCCCAAGTTATATCCAAGTTACTAATACATATTTAAGTGGGGGAAAAGTGGCTAGGAGGCTTTTGTTGTTGCTGTTATTTCTTTTGGAAGGGTTTTTAAAAATCTTTGATTATATGGATCTTTTTGCATAAAACCTCTTTCCTCCTCTCTTATGGTCTATACCTTCTGCGAAATTCACAGGACTTGAATTTTCTTGTGCAGGGAATGAGTTAGTGGTGCATGTAGATTTTGCCTAAGATCCAGAGATGTGTTGTAGGATTTTCATTGTGACCTCCTGTGATGAATCTTTTTCTTTACTGATTAGGTTTCAGTAAAACTTTTGATATCATTGTAAGTTCTTATTTTGACATGTTAGGGTAGCATTACTGGGTTGTTATGGCATGCTGCCTTGGTTAATTAGCTTTGAAATGGCTTGCTTACCTCTTATTTTAGTTTGCCCACTAATAGAAGTATGACTGTAGAAATGAGCAGTTGATGTCCCAGTGTTAAGTGCTGTGTAAGTTGTAAATGTTGTGTAGTTGGCTATTGTTATTAAATAATAAAGAATGTTTTATTCAAATGGGAAGGGAATCTTCTACTTTGGGGCACTTCCAGAGTAACAGAAAACTGCTTTTACTGGAATTGCTCTCATAACTTTCTTAGTCTTTGGTGATGACTCTAGATTGTTCCTGGTAAGGTACCTGTTTCCCAGGTGCTATTTTTACCTTTGGTTGGAAGATGTAGTGTCTGGAAATTATTTTCAAAAACCACTACGTGAAATACCTTTTGCAGAATAAACTGGGTTTGGTCAACTGAATTTAAGTATCATTTCAGGTTTAATTTGGTAAAGATTTTGCCCAAATAAGTAAATAATGCCAGCCTTTATGAGACTTCTTATTTTCTGGTTTTTTTGAGCAGATCACAGCAGTATTCATGAACACATAGGGAACTACTCAATTTAGCAAGTCAACTGATGGAAGAGTTTGGATACATAGCCCAATTAAAATCCCTGTTTTTTAAATTACAGGAAAAATACTGAAGTCGAACCTCACTGAAAAGAAAGTCTACCTGAGTGCCATTTTGATATTGGGTGATTGGATGCTTTATCACTATTGCAGTTCTAGCCCTGTTAACTTTATATCAGATTAAGGACTGATTTTTAAACTACGGTAGTAACCTGGAGTTTGCCAGAGCAATTGAAGAATTGGATAAAGTATTTGTTGATGTGATGGAGAATGCTGAAGCTTGGCTATGGCTTCTCATGCCTGGATGCCTTTTTAAATTTTGTCAGTTTTACAGGGCATCATAAGCTTCTTGTGGTTTTTTGTTTTCTGAAGAATGAAAGATGCCGAAAATGACACGTGGTTCCTGGTGCTACCAGTGAAAATAAAATATTAAGACAACTGTAGTTTATTAAGCCACTTAAAATGAATGAAGAGTTCACCTCTTAAGTTTCAAATTTGAACAGGCTTTGCAAAGCATAATGCCAATTAATGAGTTGTTCACCATAGAAGAGACTGGACGTTTGTGCAAATAGAGTTGACAGGTAGTGTGGTCAGATGTAGCTTGGACATCGTAAGATATGCTGGCCAGGTTAAGTAATCTCAAAGTGAATTTAGAACAGAACGTATACTAAAACCTTCCTGATTAAACTCCACCTCTAAATCACAATCTCTCAAGCCATTCCTTTCAGAGTTACTGACAAGTTGGTGAGGATAGACTGAGCTACACTGTTTAAAGTTTCACAGCTGTCAAGAAAATTTGCCTGAAGTTGAGCAGGATTTCCTTCTGGAAATCAGGCTAACAAGGAAGTAGCAAAAGTGGTTAAATGATGTTTCGTAATGGACTTGGCTGCGCAGAAGGAATGTAGCAGGTAAAAGGTCATATCCTGTAAAAGAAACTCTCATTTTTCACTTGCCAGGAGCTAACCAATTGTAACCAGATACAGTGTGCAACATGGAATTTTAAGGGAAGACCTTAGTGGATTAATTGAATTCTGAAGTGCCTACACAAAACCATTTAGAAATCTTGGACTAGAATAGGGAGGCATGAAGAGTTTTCATCTCTTATGATTAGAAAGATAGTGCTGGTCTTGATTGTGCCACATCATTTGAGCGTTAACATGGGCAGGTCAGGCAGTTTCTTTGCTTCTTACAGAAAATAAGGCCAGATATAAGCAAATATTACTGTGACCTGGAAGACAGTGTAGCAATCCAGGGTATTTTCTCTGTTTCTAAGATAATGAAAATCTCATCTTTGACAGCAGTGCCACAGCATTGTCACAGTGAAGTGAATTTAGTCTATGCACAAGTGTTGCTTTTCTCTGGACCTGCTGTATAACATAATCCCTCCATGATGAGTGGAACTGCTTGGTGAAAAAATATGGACTGATTCACCCACTCATTCCCACAACCACCCCCTTTAGGACATTCTAGAAAGATACAGGAGGTAAGTGTGTGGTGGTGTTCTCTGATGCTTTGTGTGAGAGGAAGCCGTGTTCCACTTGTCTTTCTCTTCTGGGTGTACAAAACATACTGGTTTTAATCAGTATTACTCTAATTAAAAAAAAAAGGGGGAGGGGGGAGAATCTCAGTGTATCACTTCAGAGGACAATATTTTGTTTGTTTTGACAAAGTAAATCCAGTGATTTTTATTTTTTTTCCCTTCACTCCTTTTTCCCTCAAAAATAGACATTTCAGAAACCTGGTTGTATATGGATAGAAAAATTCTCTTGGAAGTTGGGTTAGAAGTTAAACTAGTTTATTTAGAATTAAGTTAGACTGAAGTTCATTCAGAATTGAATTTTAAAAGAGCAAATACTATACTGATGGGCACTTCCATATCCTGAATAGATCAGATGGATGCATCTACACAGGGTAGACAATAAACATTTTGATTTTGTAACTCCTTGCTGCTCTTAATCCGTTTATCTACTCTTCACTACTGGCACAAAGCCAGATTTCTTCTCTCATGACATAGAGATCTACTGGAACCCTGTGGCATTTAGTTCTATATGTTTGTGCCACTGCACACAAAATGGAATAGGCAACTGGAATAAGTCAACCTGCTTAGCTGTCATTTCCCCACAGGCTCTCAAAAGCACAGCCAAGCTGAATGCTTAAAATCTTCCATGGGAAGAAGACCCAGCCAAGCCATTGTCTCCCAGGAAGGAAGAGATGACTGCGTGCCCTGACCTATGCGAGTGCTAGCAGTTGCTAGGCTGATGCCTTTTCTGGACTGGGGATTTTAGGAGGCTGCTGGCTAGTTTTTTTTTGTGAACTCAAGTCTATTTGCCTATAAAAATAGTGGGTAAAATATAAGGGGTAATAAAACAAATATCAGCTGTCTCCAAGGGAAGCATGGTTTACGAAGGAAAAACATGCCTTTGGATTAAAAACAGGTTTTATGTTTTTCTGAGAATCCTTCTGTTGTCACTTAATATTTCTGTAGTTTTTATACATCTTGTTTCTGTTACCATTGGGTTTTTTTTCTCTTTTGGCTCTTGCGAGAAGACTGATTCACAAATTATTCAAAACTGAGTAAGATTCTGCAGACCAGAACTGAAGCAAGCTACGCAGGCCATGCTCTTGAGGGCATGATCTTGAGTATACTCACTAGAACAATGTTGCTAATCAGTATCACAAGGAGAAAATAAAGTACAGGTACATGTCTAAATGAGACCCTCAGAATAGTCCTTCTAAAACAAACATCTATGAAAAGAGAAATGTATCAAGCAGTATGAGTGTGTGGGCTCCCCTGGGTCCCTTTATGCTCTCTCCATCTCAGTGAAACTTAAAATAATGTCATGCTCTGTTGCAAAAAGAGAGATGGAGAATAAAAATAAAAGTCAGTATCCGATGCTGCTTCCTTTCTGCTGCCCCGATCAATTGCCATTCGCAGCGTGCGAGGAAGACTGCTGATCAATCCCCCATCAAATAAGCAGTGTGGGAGTTAATGATTCACCCTCTGCAAATCACTGCACCTAAACTACTTCCTGTCAGGGATTGGCTGCTCAGATCTCCCAGAACTTGAACTTGTCAGTCTCCTGACTTGCCTCTCCATCAATTACATTCCCATCACATTTTGCAGTTTTCACTGTGATAGTGACAACTGAAGACCAGTTACTACTTTTTAAATTTGCAACACAGAGGAGAGAAAGCACCTTTGCAAGGGAGCCAATGTCATGTTGGAGCTCACCATACTGGTTTCTGAGTGTTAATTCTCCCTTACAGGAATAACATCCTGAAGTTGCATTTTATGGGTAAAGGTTGAGTGTTAAGATCAAAGTCCCAAAGATAGCAGGGCTTTTTCTGAACCTCCCATTCAGTTAGAATTGTAATTTAGGCATTACTTTAGTTTATTACCTGGTGTAGAGGAAGTACTAGTGAACTGTCAGCTGCTGTGCTAGAGAACCAAGAAAGGCTCAGGTGCAGTGGAGTACCAAGTGGCAGCAGTGTGCTGTAACGGATTAAGTCAGAGGGTCTAGAACATTGGTGAGATAAAAGACATAAATCAGCTGAAGAATGGAAAACAGGGACTGGTATTCCTTTTCAGTATTTCAGTATAGCACGAAATGCCTTTTCTGTTCAAAGTCCAAGAAAAGAAAGGTGGATATATGCTTATTTTAGAAATGGCCTAATTGCATACATAGAACACTGCATCTATTAAACACTAACAGGCAAAAACTACCTATTAACCCATGTATGTAACCTATTGTTAAAATTAAGTATGTACCCAAATGCAAGGAGGACTGCCCAGTGAATATTACTGCATCACAGAGGTATAGCAGTCTTTGGATTCTACTAAAACAACAACACTGTTGGCATCTTAGAATAGAGTAGAATATTCCAGTTGGTAGAGACCTACAGTGATCATCTAGTCCAACTGACTGACCACTTTAGGGCTCACCAAAAGTTAAATTACTGAGGGCATTGACCAAAAGTCTCATAAACACTGACAGTCTTGGGACATCGACCACCTCTCTAGGAAGCCTATTCCAGTGTTTGACCACCCTCTCAGTAAAGAAAGGTTTCCTAATATCCAGTCTGAACCTCCCCTGCTGCAGCTTTGAGCCATTCCCGGGCGTCCTGTCACTGGATCCCAGGGAGCAGAGATCAGCACCTCCCTCTCCACAGGAAGCTGCAGAGAGCAATGAGGTCACCTCTCAGCCTCCCTTTCTCCAAACTAGGTAAACCCAAAGTCCTCAGCTGCTCCTCACAGGACATGCCTTCCAGCCATTCCACCAGCTTGGTTGTCCTCCTATGGACACATTCAAGGACCTCCATGACCTTCTTAAATTGTGGGGCCCAGAACTGCACACAACACTCCAGGTGAGGCTGCACCAACACTGAATACAGGGGGACAATCACCTCTTTTGGCCAGCTGGCTGTGCTGTGTTTGATGTTCCCCAGGATGTGGTTGCCCTGTTGGCTGCCAGGGCACCGATGCTGGCTCATGGTGGGCCTGCTGCCGACCAGCACCCCCAGAGCCCTTTCTGCAGGGCTGCTCTCCAGCCACTCCTCTCCTCGTTTTACTTGTGCCTGGTGATTACTCCATCCTAGGTGCAGAATCTGGCATTTCAACTTGTTAAATTTGATCCCATTACTCATAGCCCCATGCTCCAATCTATCTAGATCCCTCTGCAAAGCCTCCTGTCCCTCAAGAGAGTCAACAGCACTTCCCAGTTTGGTACCATCAGCAAACTTCCCTTCATCCACTAGGCGGGTGACCTTGTCATAGAAGGATATAAAATTATTTAAATGGGACTTTCCCTTTGTGAACCCATGTTGACTGTGCCTGATGATTGCATTATTCTTTAAAAGCCTTTCAATAGTCCCCATCCCTGGAAACATTCAAGGCCAGGCTGGACGGGGCTCTGAGCAGCCTGATCTAGTTAGCGGTGTCCCTGCTCCTGCAGGGGGGTTGGACTAGATGACGTCTAGGGGTCCCTTCCAACCCAAAACATTCTAAGATTCTATGATTCTATGATTCAACTCCTGCATCCAGATCATTGATGAATATATGGAACAGAACTGGTCCTAGGACTGAACCCTGAGGAACACCACTGGTGACTGGTTGCCAGCCAGATGTAGCCCCATTCACTACAACCCTTTGAGCTCAGCCCTTCAGCCAGTTCTTCACCCAGCACACCGTGAACCCCCTCATCCTACAGTTGGACAATTTGTCCAGAATGATGCTATGAGGGTGTGGTGGTGCCTGTCCCTCCTAAACAGCCTGTGGCCCTCCATCCCAGTACTCCAATTGTGGGACTCATTCCACCAAGGCTTACTAATATCAGTGATATCGTAGTTCATCCCGTTTGTTTCTCATACTGCATGTGTTGGTGTACAAGCATTTCCGATATGCTCCTGAGCCCTCTGTGCTCCCAGGAGCAGTGTAAGTGTTCCCACTAGCATTGCCACCCTCAGGCAATACTGTGCTAATCCTTGGCTTACCTTCAGCAATCCTCTTCCCCCATCGATTCTAGTTTAAAGCATTCTTGATCAGTCCCACCAGCTTATGTCCAAAGATGTGTTTTCCCCATCAGGACAGGTGGATCCCATCAGGCCCCAGCATACCTTGTGCCTCAAAGATTCTTCCATGGTTTAAAATCCCAAAATTTTGGCGAAGGCACCAGTCCTGGAGCCAGGTATTCATATCTTGGACTCACCTGTTTCTTCTAAAGTCTGTCCCTGTTATTGGGAGGACTGAGGAAAACACTGCTTGCGCTCCTGGCTTTTTTAGCATTCTTCCCAGGACCCCGCAATCTCTTGATCGACCTTAGACTTTTTGTTGCGACATCATTAGCACCCACTCCAGTTTCAGCTGGGACTTTTTTTTATCTTAAGGATAAAGACTGTTTTGAATAAACATTTGGTCTTAAGATTAAAGACTATGTCAAACAGAACACTTATCTTATGATACCCTTGAATTACATGCACAGTTGTAGAGCTGCTTGTCTGTGGAGTGTAGTACCGGTGTGTTTATAGCTTAGTTTTCTACTTTTACTCTTTCTTTGGTTCCATGCATATGTAGGAAATCTTTGCATAAAGAAATGGAAGTGAGAATTGATCAAAAGCAGTAATTAATTGTGGGTTTAGCTAGTACTGAGGTTGAAATTTAATAATTCAGGAGTGTTACGTTGAATAACTGAAATATTTTGGGCCTCTGATCCTGCTGTAATACAAGAATTTCTGGCTGTGTATGATTGTGTGTTACCTGTTGTATGTGTGTTTGCATGCATGCTTACTCGCTCGTGTTACAACTCTAGAAGCCGAAGAAATACCTGCTTTAGATATTGCTGTCCAAACTTTGCTAATTTAACAAATAGACCTTCTCTTGAAACCGCAAAGAGAATAGGTGCTCTCACAGATGAAGTATTATGTAATTTTAGAATTTTGTCAGATGCACTGCCAAGTCCTCCTATTTTCATGGTGTTTTTTTAAATGGAGATTTGGAGCTGGGACAAGAAGCTGTCTTTGTGAACAAAAAACCCTACGGAACATTTAAGCTGAAATCTGATGGTTAATACTTGCTACTAGAAAAGATCTTTTTCTTTCAAAATGTTCACCGTGAAAAGTCAGTGTCAGTATGTCTTCTCTACTTCTACTTGCATAATATCCTTCTCCTCCTGACACTTTAAACTTTGAAAGGTCGTGAACAAAATTAAGGAATTAATACTGTCTCACATATTTCAGTTTACTGGTGATTTACATGCTAGCTTGTTTCTGGAACAGTTAGTAATTTTGTATTTAAAATAGACATTATTTGGAGTTGCTTATGTGTAAGGCTAAGGTGAGCCTGGTTGAAGGAGGCCTTGCTACAAGTTCAAAAGGTTTTAAAAAAACCCAACACAAGAATTGAGGATTGTTCAGCATTCAAAATAATCCTTCTGCTGTTCTTTTTATACCTTCTTGTGATGTTTTTTCTTCAGATGATTTCCCTGATAGTTGCAAAATGCAAATACATGGGTAGATTTCAAAAAGCTGAATTTTCATTTACTGGTTTGTTCCTCTTCATGTAGTTGTTTTATACATGCATCTGGTAGTGTGTATAGCTTCAGTCACTGAAAATAACCTTAGTAATAAGCCTAATAGTTTAAACAAACAACAAAACAACCCTCTCTCCTAAGTTTAGCCACATTCACATAGCTGCGATTTCCACAAAATGTTTCAGAGATGGAATATGGGTAGAAATTTTATCATTTAATGTTTCACTTATTGATATTGAAAATCGTTCTTGTATTGCTCATTATGTTTTGTGATATGCGTGTGAGTGACCCTTTCCTTTTGGATGACTGAAATGCAGATATGCCAATCGCTGAACAGTAACTGTACATCTCCCTGCTGATGGGAGGTTGGTATCACAGGCTGCTAGGGACTGTCATGTCCTCCAGCAGAACAGTTCATCCTGCTTTGCTCCCAGCTCACACTGCAACGCCCCTAAGAAGTATGGTAGCTAGAAGCAGGCTGTGTGAACTGTTCTTGTGTCAGTCCGATTTCTGATGCTGGGAGATGGTCAGGAAATCTAGGTGTACACTCTGAAAACCTCTTCTGAGCTTTGTTTGATTTACTGGGCATGTCCAGAGGGTCTGTGTTGGGCATGGGTGCACACCCAGTGCCTTGGCAGTGTGTGGTTTCCTCATGGCATCATGGGAGTCAGGGTTGTTCTCTGCTGTGGCAAGGTTGCTCTGATGGGCATTGCCCTCTCCTTAAGTATTCACAGGGAGTACCATGCTCCTGAATACTCTGGGAAGCTTCAAAGTGATTTATTCGGCTTTGGTAAGGGAAAGATGATGAAGCTTGGTTACACTTGAATTCTATTCAGATATGCGCTCAAACATATCATCATTTGTCTGCCAATATCTTGGTGCATAGGTGTGACCAGTACTCCCTGCTCCCAGCCCCTGGTAATGTGCTCAGGATAACTAACGCCATTTT
>NW_009258669.1:6190013-6205211 GCF_000687185.1 Egretta garzetta | reverse complement strand
TTCCCTTTCCCTCGCCATCAGGCCCTGAAGGTCCTCTGCACCAAGCAGACAAACCCAACAGATTTCTTCTTCCCCTCCCTGCCGGCCTCAAGGTCCCTGGGCACACAGCCAATTACTCCCTTCCTTGCCAGCCTTGGGGCTCTCAGGCACCCGGCCCAGCCGGTGGTGGTGATGGCCCCGACACGGAAGAGAGAAGGACAACAGCACCCAGAGCAGTGTCCGTAAAACCAAGCAGTTACGAGTCCCAAGTGGGGAACCTGGACCGGAGCTGCTGCCGGTGACCAGGGCCACCTCCGCCGTCATCTGCTTCTTCAGTGGACCAGGTGAGTGACTCCTGGTCTTCTACATGATATCTGAGCCAAGATTATGACTGTTATGATAGAGCAACGCACATGTTAAGATCTGACCCAATCTGCAGAGGGTCTCAGTGATTAGAAGTTGTAAGTTAAGTTATGATCTAGCTGACTAGAAATTGTAAGTTAAGTTTATTATAAATCCTGCATTATGCTACCTGTAGATTGTAGTGATTCTGCTTGTCGAAATCTTGTGCCATTCTAATAATAATTTCTGTGCTATACCAATCATAATACCCTGTCACGATTCAGTGCCATCATCATTCTGCCAAGGATCCCTAAAAGAACTTGTCTGTCCCCTCAGTGTTGGGTGACAACAGATGAAAATATTTCATACACAAAATGCTTTTGAATTGTTAGTTATATTAAAGCTCATGAAAACGTATGTCTGTGATCTTGAGTTCACACGAGACCATCAGCAAAAATCTCTGCGGTAACTTTGTTTTTCCCTTGAGCTTTACGGACTGTCATTATGGACAAGTATTTCCTTCTTTTGAAACAGACTTAATTCTGTTTCTGCTTGAAAACCTTCATTGCCAACAGAAGGTTCTGCCAGCATGTCTAGTTCAATCCTTCTCCATATTTTGAATGTTTCTGAATAAAAGTTGGTAGCTTCTTACCTTCTTTGGGTCATTCTACAACTTTGTCTGTTGCTTTATTTTGGGAAGCGATGTGCAGAGAGAAATGGATAAGTAGATAAATGGAAACAAATATTCACACTTCTGATGTCTCATGCTGCTGGCCATTGATGAAAGGATCCCTCTGCTTCTGTTCTCACTTGAGTGCTGTTGTTCAGTGTTAATGGATCATTGCTGCTGTCACAAGGTGGAAATTCTTTTAATGACAGAGTGTTCATGTGATGTTTAAACTTCTGCTGATGCACTGCTACACACATGAAAAAAATTTGACTTTTTAAATTTTTGGGTAGACATAACTTTTCTAGGTCTTGAATGTTTAATAGAACAGAGATTTAGCTTTCAGTTGATCCACTTCGGACTGAATTTTGACTGGGGTGTAAACCATAGGGATTCACAGTGCTGTTACATAGCTTACCTGACCACGCTAATAACATTACGCATTTCACATTTCAGCTGCAATCCTTTTGCTTCCAGGAGTACTTCTAACAGTACTAATCTCGTCAGGGCATGATACAAATGGGGAACAACCAAATTGTTCCTGATAGCAGCAGTAGCAGTTCTGGGGACCTGGTTCATTAACGGGGAGTGAAGGGCACTCCTCTCTTATTCACTGAGTCTTGATACCTGTGTTTTTGCTGCTGAGCTGCTCTGGAGAAACCCATGTCCAGAATTTGTCCTATATGTCTTTAGATTCTCCCTCGCAGCCCTGGTTTCTTTGGCAGTGGAAAGAAACAGTACTGTTCTTAGCATACCAGTGATCATTTTCCTTCTGTAGGCACAAACTTCCCTCTCTGGCCATGTTCACAGGGTGGTACCATCGCCAAAGTGGTAGTTGAGACTGCAGCTGGATGGAAATACCTCTGCTGCCCATCTCTCCTCTCTTTATTCCCACAGTATTTTCTGGACTCACTCAAATGCAGGTTGTTTAAAACCAAGCAGTCCTTTCTTCCTTTGCATGCTGCTTTCTTGGCTGATTTAATGTATGAAATCAGTATGATGATGTGGTCCCAGCTTCAGGGATTTTTAAACTCCACAAAAATCCCAATCTTGTCATCCATGTTTTGCAGTCTCTGTTAATTGCTCTGAATTGCATTCTCCCAAGGGAAAATCCTCCTTTTAAAATTACTTTTTTCCCATTCCCTTGGAGTTTTACTATTAAACTTATGTGCTGTTTAGCTGCCTAAATTCCAAAGATACCTTGGTAAAACCTCAGTGTGCATGCTTAAAGTGCTCTCCTTGATGACTGATCACTGATCTCATCACCTGCTTCTACTACTGTGCTCTGTTGGACTTGCACTTCCAGTCCTCAGCTTCAGTTTCCTAAAGAACTTCTCTCCATCTGTTTTCCTCTCCTTTTCCTCTTGCTCTTTGTGCTCTTCCAGATTCTTTTCCTTTTTAGCCTATCCCCCTGGAGTTTGTTAATGTTAGTGAAAACAAGCAGCACTGAATTTCAGGGGAAGTGAGGTAAAAGAAATTGTTCTTGCCCACTCAGGCAGCAGCCAAACAAGCTGGCATACGAGCCAAACAATTTGGCGTGGGTGAAGATGTGGAAGGTTCTGGGCAGAAAGCAAGGAGCAGGTCTGGTGCTTTCCTGTCCTGAGAGGAGGGTTTCTGTTTCACTAGGGTATGCTCTGCTTCTGGAGGCTTATGCTCTTCTGCCTGCAAGGCACAGAATCCTATTTGGGGTGAACCAGTGGGCTGCACACACCGTGAGGGTCTGGAAACAAATTTCTGGAAGCAGGACCAAACAGCTCCATGTCAAAATGGAAAATAATAAGGAAAATAAGTTTTGGGGAGCTGTAAAATCTAAATTGATAAATAATTTCTTAAGCCATTCATAAGAGCTAAGCCCATACAATATCAGACCAGAAGTTCAGCTGCCCCATGGTCTGGTTTCAGATGGTGGCTGAGCATAGATGCTTTGGACAGTGAGGTGCTGCTGTGCCCCGCCAACCATGTTGAGCTAGAGCTGTTTTGGGAGTAGGCCATTCTGCTGAACGGTTTTTGGAAGATTTTTCTTGCGTTAATGGAAATGTTAGTTCTTTGGGTCCATGTAAATTGAAAATATCAACAATGTTTCAGGGTAGTGGTCCCAAAGCCTGATGGCACATTGTGTGAAGGTATCTTTCTGTTTGTATTGAACCTGGCAGCTGATCCTTTCCAGCGTCACAACTTTATTTTTGTATTATGAGGCAATAAAGAGTCATTCCTTGATTTTCTTTTCCTTAACAGTCAGGATTTCCTTAACAGTCAGCTCTTTTATCCTCTAATGACTTTTCTTGTTGCAGCCTTGCATTGTCCTTGCCACCCATCTTTGCTTTATTTTTAGCTCACTAATGTCTTTGCATACCTGAGTTTGTTATCATTTAATGGCCTCACCCTCAGATTAGCGCGTTGTTTTTTGTGTTTGTTCAATCCTTTTCCCAGAAATATTTTTAAAACAGATTTTCTTAACATTTCCCCCTTCTTTTATTTTACAGTTACCAGTATTTTTTCTTGCCTTAGCATGTGATTTGTCCACATTAATTTTTCATTCTTGTACTGGGCCTGGCTGGGATGGAGTTAATTTTCTTCACAGCAGCTTGTGTGGTGCTGTGGTTTAGACTTTTAACCAAAACAAGTGCAGATAACACACTAATGTTTTAGCTGTTGCTGAACAGTGCTTGCACAGGGTCAAGGGTTTTTCTGTCCCCAGTGAATAGATCAAGGGGGTGTGCAAGAGGTTGGGAGGGCACACAACCAAAGAGATATTCCATGCCCTATAACGTCATGCTCAGCAGTAAGGAGGAAGAGGAGGGGATTTGAGGAGGTTAGCTATCTTTTTCTCAGGAACTGGCTGGGCATCAGTCTACCTGTGGGAGGTGGTGAGCAAATGCCTTCTTGGAGAATAGAGCATGTTTGTGTTCTGGCTCTACAGGCAGTGGCATAAAAAGGGGTTATGGGTCAGACTTGCAAGTGCTTCACTGTCACTTTCATTAAAAAAGAACAAGAACAACATTGTTTTTAACTATAAAGATTAAAAAAGGTGAAGAATTATTTGCTGCATCTGCTGTAATATACAGTGATAGCTGAAAACCTCTAACTAGAACCAGTTATTAACATTTGAATTTTTAATGTTAATTCCTTGATTTTTAGTAAGCTATATTATTCAGATACAGCATTGCAATATTGCATGTCTGTAGTTCACCGGAGATCACACTGCATCACTTCAGCATTCTCCCTAACAGCTTTGACACAAACTGAAACACAGGAGGTTCCTCCTGAACATCAGAAAACACCTTTTCCTTGTGAGAGTGTGTATTGGGTTTGCATGGCAAGGTTTTGGTAACGAGGGGGCAGAAGCTGCCAGAAGCTTCCCTCATGTCCGACAGAGCCAATACCAGCTGGCTCCCAGACGGACCTGCCATTGCCCAAGGTTGATCACATCAGTGATGGTGGTAGCACCTCTGGGATAACATATTTATGTGCTGTTTAGCTGCCTAAATTCCAAAGATACCTTGGTAAAACCTCAGTGTGCATGCTTAAAGTGCTCTCCTTGATGACTGATCACTGATCTCATCACCTGCTTCTACTACTGTGCTCTGTTGGACTTGCACTTCCAGTCCTCAGCTTCAGTTTCCTAAAGAACTTCTCTCCATCTGTTTTCCTCTCCTTTTCCTCTTGCTCTTTGTGCTCTTCCAGATTCTTTTCCTTTTTAGCCTATCCCCCTGGAGTTTGTTAATGTTAGTGAAAACAAGCAGCACTGAATTTCAGGGGAAGTGAGGTAAAAGAAATTGTTCTTGCCCACTCAGGCAGCAGCCAAACAAGCTGGCATACGAGCCAAACAATTTGGCGTGGGTGAAGATGTGGAAGGTTCTGGGCAGAAAGCAAGGAGCAGGTCTGGTGCTTTCCTGTCCTGAGAGGAGGGTTTCTGTTTCACTAGGGTATGCTCTGCTTCTGGAGGCTTATGCTCTTCTGCCTGCAAGGCACAGAATCCTATTTGGGGTGAACCAGTGGGCTGCACACACCGTGAGGGTCTGGAAACAAATTTCTGGAAGCAGGACCAAACAGCTCCATGTCAAAATGGAAAATAATAAGGAAAATAAGTTTTGGGGAGCTGTAAAATCTAAATTGATAAATAATTTCTTAAGCCATTCATAAGAGCTAAGCCCATACAATATCAGACCAGAAGTTCAGCTGCCCCATGGTCTGGTTTCAGATGGTGGCTGAGCATAGATGCTTTGGACAGTGAGGTGCTGCTGTGCCCCGCCAACCATGTTGAGCTAGAGCTGTTTTGGGAGTAGGCCATTCTGCTGAACGGTTTTTGGAAGATTTTTCTTGCGTTAATGGAAATGTTAGTTCTTTGGGTCCATGTAAATTGAAAATATCAACAATGTTTCAGGGTAGTGGTCCCAAAGCCTGATGGCACATTGTGTGAAGGTATCTTTCTGTTTGTATTGAACCTGGCAGCTGATCCTTTCCAGCGTCACAACTTTATTTTTGTATTATGAGGCAATAAAGAGTCATTCCTTGATTTTCTTTTCCTTAACAGTCAGGATTTCCTTAACAGTCAGCTCTTTTATCCTCTAATGACTTTTCTTGTTGCAGCCTTGCATTGTCCTTGCCACCCATCTTTGCTTTATTTTTAGCTCACTAATGTCTTTGCATACCTGAGTTTGTTATCATTTAATGGCCTCACCCTCAGATTAGCGCGTTGTTTTTTGTGTTTGTTCAATCCTTTTCCCAGAAATATTTTTAAAACAGATTTTCTTAACATTTCCCCCTTCTTTTATTTTACAGTTACCAGTATTTTTTCTTGCCTTAGCATGTGATTTGTCCACATTAATTTTTCATTCTTGTACTGGGCCTGGCTGGGATGGAGTTAATTTTCTTCACAGCAGCTTGTGTGGTGCTGTGGTTTAGACTTTTAACCAAAACAAGTGCAGATAACACACTAATGTTTTAGCTGTTGCTGAACAGTGCTTGCACAGGGTCAAGGGTTTTTCTGTCCCCAGTGAATAGATCAAGGGGGTGTGCAAGAGGTTGGGAGGGCACACAACCAAAGAGATATTCCATGCCCTATAACGTCATGCTCAGCAGTAAGGAGGAAGAGGAGGGGATTTGAGGAGGTTAGCTATCTTTTTCTCAGGAACTGGCTGGGCATCAGTCTACCTGTGGGAGGTGGTGAGCAAATGCCTTCTTGGAGAATAGAGCATGTTTGTGTTCTGGCTCTACAGGCAGTGGCATAAAAAGGGGTTATGGGTCAGACTTGCAAGTGCTTCACTGTCACTTTCATTAAAAAAGAACAAGAACAACATTGTTTTTAACTATAAAGATTAAAAAAGGTGAAGAATTATTTGCTGCATCTGCTGTAATATACAGTGATAGCTGAAAACCTCTAACTAGAACCAGTTATTAACATTTGAATTTTTAATGTTAATTCCTTGATTTTTAGTAAGCTATATTATTCAGATACAGCATTGCAATATTGCATGTCTGTAGTTCACCGGAGATCACACTGCATCACTTCAGCATTCTCCCTAACAGCTTTGACACAAACTGAAACACAGGAGGTTCCTCCTGAACATCAGAAAACACCTTTTCCTTGTGAGAGTGTGTATTGGGTTTGCATGGCAAGGTTTTGGTAACGAGGGGGCAGAAGCTGCCAGAAGCTTCCCTCATGTCCGACAGAGCCAATACCAGCTGGCTCCAAGACGGACCTGCCATTGCCCAAGGTTGATCACATCAGTGATGGTGGTAGCACCTCTGGGATAACATATTAAAGAAGGGGAAGAACTGCTGTGCAACAGTAGCCAGGAGAGGGGGGTGAAAATCTGTGAGAGGAGCAGCCCTGCAGCCCCCTAGGCCAGTGCAGCAGGAGGGCAGGAGGAGCTCCAGGCACCAGAGCAGAGATTCCCCTGCAGCCCCGGGTGCAGCCCATGGTGGGGCAGGCTGTGCCCCTGCAGCCCAGGGAGGCCCACAAGGGAGCAGATCCCCACCTGCAGCCCGGAGAGGACCCCACGCCAGAGCAAGGGGGTGCCCAAAGGAGGCTGTGACCTTGTGGGAAGCCCGCGCTGGAGCAGGCTCCTGGCAGGGCCTGTGGCCCCATGGGGAGAGGAGCCCAGGCTGGGGCAGGTTTGTTGGCAGGGCTGGTGACCCCGCAGGGATCCATGCTGGAGCAGTCTGCTCCTCAGGGACTGCACCCCATGGGAGGCATGGACCCATGCTGGAGCAGATCGTGAAGAACTGCAGCCCATGGGAAGGACCCATGCTGGAGCAGTTCATGGAGGACTGTCTGGTGTGGGAGGGACCCCAGGCTGGAGCAGGGGCAGAGTGTGAGGAGTCCTCCCCTGAGGAGGAAGGAGCAGCAGAAACAGTGTGTGATGGACTGACCCCAACCCCATTCCCCATCCCCTTGTGCCACTCGGGGTGGGGAGGAGGTAGAAAAGCCAGAAGCAAAGCTGAGCCCAGGAAGTGGGAGGAAGGCGTTTTTTACATTTGTTTTTATTTCTCATTATTGTACTCTGACCTTTGATTGGCAATAAATTAATTTCCCCAAGTCGAGTCTGTTCTGCCCACGACGGTAATTGCTGAGTGATCTCTCAGTCTCCTTATCTCGACCCACGAGCCTTTCCTTACATTTTCTCTCCCCTGCCCAACTGAGGAGGGGAGTGATAGAGTGGCTTTGGTGGGCACCTGGCATCCAGACAGGGTTAAGCTATGACAGGGTGACCGAGCACTGGCACAGGTTGCCCAGAGAGGTGGTGGAGTTTCTGTCCTTGGAGATAGCTCAAAAGCCATCTGGACATGCTTCTGGGGGCAGCCAGGTCCAGGTGACCCTGCTTGAGCAGGTAGTTGGACCAGGTGACCTCCAAGGGTCCCCTCCATCCTCAACCATTCCGTCATTCTGTGATTTCTTTTTTAAGTGGTTAATGTTATGAAGAAATACTACCTTGGTTCATATTAATCTGAGGAGCTGCTTTTACCATTAGTAAAGATTTTACCAGACACTCCTGGGAATGTTGTAAATGAGAACTGCCTAGCAGTGAAAGAAATGAGCAGTAGGGGTTAATTTTGTCAGAGAGCTTTAGGAAAATAATTTACTTTTCACTCAAGATGTAAGGTTGTTCCAATGAAGGATAGTGATTCTATAAATACTTTTTTATTAAAATACTCCCGAGTTAAGGTTAATATGACTGATGATTGGAGGAAATGTTTTCAGGAGCCAGGGTGCATCTAAGTGTTAAGTTTAGTGCATGTGCAGGCAAATCTTTTTTACATGTATGGAAGTACTGAAATAATTCTGGGAAAAGTTTTGAGACAACAGAAGTGGAAAATCCTTGGGGAGATCTCTCTGTAACAGTAATTGTACTCATGCAACAGTGTAAAAAGGAATAATTTTGTGACACCAGTGAGGAATTGACTCTAAAATGGGACTATCTGTAATGGGAAAATATTTTGGCAATAATAGTTTTGGGTGACAAAATTAATGGCTTTGATTTAGGCTTAAATTTAGACTAGAATCCGTTATCTCTGTGATGTTTATACAACAGGAGTGTAATGGACCTGAAAAAGGTACAGAAGCTATCGGGATCTCACTTTTCAGTAACAGTAGTAAATAAGGAGTGTAAGAATCACCTCTGATACTGAAAAATGCAAGTGTAAAATTTATGCGATTACTATTCTGTTATCTCACACCTGAGTAGACCACGTGATCTGCTCTTTATATATATGCATACAGTGGATATGCATCTGCATACAGAGAATGTGAACCTCTTGGAGGAAAGTCAAAAGAATTTTTAGAAGAGGTTGCCTTGAGCTCTCAGTCACGCTTTCAGGCAGAGGGAGTTTTTGTGGCCAAGAGTGTCTGGCCGTTGTTACCGCCTTTCGGTAGGTAACCTCCTGTCTGCAGGAGGCCTGGCTCAGCTGGACATCAGGTGGGCTCCTCAGCCGCATCGTTTGCGCTGTTGTAGGGTGGCGCAGCCAGAAGCTGGCTGTGATTCACACCCACGGCGATGGCTGCGAGCTGCAGTGGCTCAGGAGGAGGTATGTATTCTGGAGGTAATTGGGAGAGGTCGGCGTGGGGGAAGAACTCTTCCTGGCAGTGTGAGTCAGAGCTATTGGCTGTGCCTCCTGATGGAAAGGATACAGCTGCAGTTTTTGTTACAAGAAGAAATGTTTTTGCATTTCATTATGAATTCCTAATGGAGAGGAGACAAGGTTGTTTTCACAACAGCTGAGCTAAACCCCTGCAATCACCTGCTATAACCCCCCTTACCTGGTTTATCTGGTGATAAATAAAAAATTCAGCGCGAGAGTTGTTACATGTCAATTTTTCTGAATGCCAAAACGCATCCTTTTTGTGCTTAAGATGATGACACTGACGTCCGCACAACCTTGCTTTTTCAACCGTGCATCTGTTAAAAGTTATTTCCCCATCTGAAATGTGGAAAACGGTGTGATTATCATGGAAGTATGTAGTCAGTACAATTTAACAGGATTAAAAAAAGGAGAAGTCGGACGAATACTTGAATAGCTTTTTACAACTAAATCAGTGACCTGTGATCAGAGCATTCTACTGGAAACTTCTCCCTCAAGCCATATTGCCTGTTGGCCCATAAAACCACATATCTGTTTGCTTGAGGATTATGTGCACTCTGTCTCTGTATTTTTATATAAAAATTAAAAGTATGACAGCGGTATTCCTGCATAAAATGTTTTATGCTGACAGTGTTTGCCCTAAAGGATTACTGTATTTGGGAAAGAACAAACACAGCAGTTGTCTTTAGTTTATACACTTGTGATTATTACGTGCTTAGGTCTCTGATAAATGCTGGAAATGTTCTTCAAAAAGTTATGGTGGACCAAGTCTGATGTTGAACAGGGATTAGGCAGAAGTCTCTCCAGAACACAGGGACCTGAAATGCTGCGTCCCTCGGTATGATGGGTGTCAGGTTGGAAGCTGCCAAAAAACATGCCTACATATCAGTAAAAGAGAAGAGCCCTTGTATTTTGTTAAGGATTTTATCTTTGCACTTCTGTGTCGGTATTAAACATCTAGGCCATGTGTGTCGCTCAAAAAGAAAACCTGGAATGTAAAAGGCAGAGGGTGGTTTTGTTCCATACCTTGAGGAAATACTTCCAGCTTTTAGAACTTGACTCGTGGTCTTGTTAATGATAAATGAAGCAGAATTGAATATGGTAGCTAACTTATTAGTTCATATAGCAACAGAAAAAAAAAAATCAGAAGAAAAAGCCCGTTTTCTTTAAGAGTACAATTCAGCTGGTGTTACCTGAGGAGGCAGAAGGAGAAGGTGCACAGAGCTGAAGGGTGCCGTTACAGCACGGTGGGTTTTCTAACTCTAATCGCGCTTCAGCTGTTTTGCTTCCACGTTCCAAGCGATTTGTAGGGCTGCAGCTTTCCCCAACATTTTTTATTGTGTGAAATGACTAGGAAGATAGGCACAGTACGTAAAAGCTTTCTGCCTAATGCTCGATCTGCTATAGGTTTCTGAGGTAGACCACGTTGGTTATCTTCTTTTGTTCTGACTCATGATAAGTATTGGAGGAGCGAATCTTGATCAGAGAACACGTGTAGGTTGCAGTCAGGAGGCAAATGTTTTTCTGGGAGAGTTTTCTCAGTATTTGAATGTCCATGGGTATAAGGAATGTATTAAATTTAAAAAAAAAAGAAAAAAAAGGCAAGCATTTAAAATCTTGTAGATTTTAAAAATGTAACAGTTACATTAACTCATTGGAAAGTCCTGTGTTCTAAAGAAAGCAAGAGTTTAAAACTCAATTTTGAATATATTTCTCTGTATATGGGCTCAGGCTGTCAAAAAAATGGGTTGAAATAATCGTATATGAGATTAGGTATGTACAAAACCTAATTTAATGAAGAATATGAAAACTTGAAATACTTTTTTCTTGTCAATCTAATCAGTTTTGTCTCTGTGGCACAAAAATGTCTTCGTACTTGCAAAACATACTTGCAACGTAAATCTTACTAAAATGTTTGTGTCGAAAGGGTTGGTGTCTGCTTGTGTATCTGGACAGTTTATTTGACAATGCCAAAACCAATTAGAAGTTGAATGAATGTTTTGCTGGGCTTGCTTCATTTAGTTAGGTGTTACAGCTGTGGGATACCTTGCTCTCACAAGGCTTGTGGAAGCCCCCCAAAGCCATGCAAGAGAACTGCCTTGTGTCACCCCAAGGTGTTCTTCCTAAGGCAGGGCGTAAGTCCTTAGGCTAAAAAAGTGCATTTGGCTTCACCTGCTGCCTGGAGAGCTGTGAGCTTGACAGATGCAGCTGTTGGTGCTAATGCCAGGGTGCTGCATCCAGTGCGTGCATGCCATGAGGCACTGGGCAGGTGATTGCTCGGCTGTAGGGTGAGCTAACTCGGCTGCTTTGTGCGAGGTAGCGAGCGACTGCACCGTCAGCACAGCCGTGGGGTGGTAACGTGGGGCAGTAATCTCTGGATCCAGAAGAGGACATCCCTCTGTCTTCTGGGAAGCGTGTTCGGGAGGTGCAGAATCTGCCTGATGCAGCATGCTTCAAATTAGCATTGTAGGTGACTGTTTCAAAATGGATCTGGCAAAACCAGTGTTGGTGAGTTACCATATCAAACTTGTCACAGAGGCAGGTAATTGCTAGGTGGGGTTATACAGCCTGTGTTATGCAGGAGGTCAGATTAGATCATCACTGTTTCTTCTGGTTTTAAATTCTGTGAGTCTAATGCAACCAGTTGTTCCGTGCGATCACTGTCCATACTTGTTTATCACCGACACACCCAAATCGGCTTGCATCCATACGTACCTCACACTGTAATAGAGCTGTCTGTTTTCCAGGGCATGAAGAGCTTTCCCATAGGTCAATGTGGTAAGCAAAATGGAACTTTAAAATTATATACTTGTGTGACATGGAGTTAATTCAGGGGGAGAGACGGGAATTGAAAATTACGGAATTTTGAGTTAGAAATTCGGGTATTCTTGTCTAACTTAAGCTAGATCAGTAGAATCTGTTTTAAACTGTTTCACTCTCATTTAGAAACAGGAATAATAAAACCACAAAAAGCAAAATTGTGTGTGATATGTCTGTTATTGTTATGTATTGTGTATGTTATTATATATTAGGTATATTATAGCACATAACATGTTGTATATTATTATGTTCTTAATGGAGAATTAAGGACAAAGTAGATGGGTCAGCTTGCAGTAAACTGCTCTTGCTTGAAAGCCTTTTGTATGATGTTGGCTGCGTTCAAATGAACATTTAGTCTGTTCCCATCACTGGCGTTTTAGAGTACAGGTCAGGATTGGCCAAAAGATTGGTTCAATCGAATGTATTTGGTATACTTGAAAATACACCTTTTTTGCAGTTCAGATATGTGTAAGCAGCCCTATACTTGTTCTGGCAAATCTTCATCTCTCCCTTTATTTTTGCAAGTGCTGGTTACAGGCATAAATTTACCTGTGCATGCAATTGTAGGCCAAATCTGAAAGCCTGAGTAGCAAAAGTTTAACCCTGTTTGCATGAGAATTACTGAGAGAGAGATATAAAAGGCTGGGTTTTCAGATACAGTTTGCATGCATGAAATACATAAAAGCTGCCACATAAATGTACATATATAAAAATACTAAAGAAGAAACTAATTGTTTAAAGGGTTGGGTTTGTTGGGTTTTTTCTTACATAAATATGAGTTAAGTTTTAGTTCTGGAGATTGAAATCTACTGGTTGTATTGAACTGGTTAATGTTACTGCAGTGCTGTCTGCCGTGTTTGTGAGATACAAAGCTTCTCCTCTCCCTGGGTTCGTTGCTTCCCAGAAATAATTGGTTTTGCCAGGCACATTGCTTTTTGAAGAAGGGAAGAGAAGGCACGATTTTCAAAGAAGGACAAGGCTGGGATGCACGTCAGAGCACTGCTTTCATTTTAATAAGGTTTCGGTCAGCACCACTTTATGCACTTACTGCCCTGCCCCAGTTTGTCTGTCTGTTAGAATACTTCATTTTATTTGGAGCAATTCAAATGGTAGAGTTGCTATGGGTGGAGTGACTGTCATGTAATATTAGTTAGTTTGCTGGTAACTGTAGATTTCCCTCCTTTCTGTGCAAGGCCTGGGGTAGGACGATGAGTCTGTGGATTCTTTTCCTCAAACAAATACTGCATTTGGGGTGGTATATAAATTTTACTTGGCAAAGCTCATTAAAAAATTACTGAGAAGGCTTATTTTTAATGGAAAAATTAATAAATACTGCACTCACTGTTATCTTTTATATGTTCCAAACATTTTTTAAATGTCTTTCCGACAGATGGTCTGCATAGCTCTTCTCCGGAATCAGCTATGCCCATTAAAAGAGGAAATATAAATAGGTCAGATGAAGCTGCTAACTGTTCTGATGTAATTCAGGAGCACTGGGCATAACACTGGCTTTTGGTACAACAGCACATCTTTCTGATTATTGTCTGAGGAATATGTTGCAAGCTATCCAAAGGAAATTTGTGTATAGAGCTGTTGTTTTTATTGTATTTTTCTCTGATACCCCTTGCTGGTTTTGTTTATATGGTTTGGCTGGATATTTGGTGTGGTTTGGCTGGATATTAATTTAATTTCCCTGAAACAAAAATACAGATTTAAAAAGTGATGATTAAAAAAATCTTTTTAAAATCCAGTTTGCCTTTAGTAGACAGGAAGAAGGTTTAAAGGCTGAAAGGAAAAAAGAAGATTTGCTACAGAGGCTATTTTTGAGTTTACCCGTTCTGCAAGGTGCCCAGGGATTACTCTGGTGTTACTATTATACTTATTTGTTGGCTGTAAACAGATATATTTTGGGTAAGTGGGGAGGTGGTTATAGCTACTTACAGCTTTTAGGGTTATCATTACTTATTGGCAGGATGCCTGTCTGTGTCTTACGTCAAATATTTTCCAAATGTGAGTGCTTCAGAGGCTGCCCTGCCATAACCCACACGCTTGTGTGCTTGTTGGCTTCGGCCGTTTCAGTGTGCTACAAATGTGAAGTTTTTACCATTTTCCTTCAAAAGTTCCCTCTGATAGTACGAGAATTGGTTTTGCCTGGTAGTATAAACCATTGTCAGAAGCACCTACTTCTGGTCTGATTCCCTCAAAACAGTTTTATTGAAGTGCTTTAATGATGTCAATGTGTTGCTCAGAACTCTGTGTCTTTGAGGATACATTTAAATGATGGTATCAGGGAGAGTTTTTTATTTTAATTACTAGGTAGCAGTTTAAGCAACTTTATTCAGCCCATTTCAGTTGGTTTATTTATTTATAGCACAAAAGGGGGGGAAAGAGAAGGAAACCTTTGAGCACACCAAGTGTCTGAAGCAAGTAAGTCCTGAGAAGCTGCACATCATCTAAACCACCTTTTAAAATACCACAGTTTTGACGATGAACCAGAGCAGCTCCTCAGGGTTACAAATGCGTGCTGGTGTTGCTTATGAGGAAGGGAACTGGAAGCACAACATGACATGCATCAGAAGCGCACAACTCAACGGTGGTATGGCACTTGGGGCAGGGGCAGAGTCTGGCACAGCTTTGGAACAGAGCAATTATAGAGAAATGATGAAAATATCATACCTGTGCACTTAATACTGGTATAGCAGAACAGCAGAACTGTATGGACAACATTGTATTTCTGGGTGGTTTTTCTTTTTTAAATCCTGTAATGGTAAAAGCTTGCAAGGCGGGACTGTTGTGGAACATATATGGAGACAATGACTTGGAGAGATAAACCTAGAATGACTACCCATGCCGTTCACCTGGTGGGTGAGGTTGGGAGCTCTGAAAACAGTGTCCAAGGAAGCTACGTGTCACTCAAGACAGCTAACAGCCATTATTTATGGAAGTATTGTCGAATAATTCACTTTTGTTTAAATGTGTTGTTCCAATCTTGAAGTAATGAACAAGATTTAATTTTCTTTACAGTATTCAATCAAGTTTCCGAATTACTGCTTATAACAGGAACATGTATCTATACAAAAATATTAATGTATTCCAGTGTTTAACTCTGTATGTGCGAGTGTATGTATTTAGGGAATTCAGTTTTCAGTAAAATAGCTCAAAACTGAAATTCGTCATTCATATTCAGACCAAATGTGTGATGAAATTTATCATCTAGCCACGTAGTGCCAACTAATACAGAATTTTTTGTGGCAATTTGTGCAAGAGGTGGGCATCCTCCTGTAAATTATTGACTCTAAACTTCCATA
>NW_009258669.1:6187618-6189954 GCF_000687185.1 Egretta garzetta | reverse complement strand
CTGACCAGTAGTTAAGTCGCCTTTCTAGGCAAAGGCTTGCAAGCAGCAGTGACAAATAACATGTGCATTTTCATTTCAAATACAAGGCAACATATGCGGATAGTAACATGACAGTCTACATTGCGACGTAGTGAAGTTGACTGTGTTGTTAGGGTCTGCAACCCAGAAATTTATTTGGAATGGATTTTAGTGTGGTGACATTCGTAAGCTGAGTATTGACAATGATATGCGTTCATTTTATCGGTCTGCTGCTGCGCTTTAGGGTCCACATACATCTTGTATATGTCATGTTTTCATGGTTTCTTACTTTTTCATTAATGATGATGACAACTATAGATTTAGGTTTAAGCACTCAAATGCTTCACAGAAACAGGGAATATCTCCCTGTGTGCTTTTACACTTCCTACAGTACGTTCTGGATGCCCCTTGAATGGATAAAATGGTGCGTTTTGACTTGCCTTGCTAAATAATGTAGTAGTTTTGTCGAAGTGATATTTAGCACTGCAAAAACAGATGAATCTGCATGTCTTTAGATTAAAATAAGTTTCCCTTTCCCCTCTGTTTCTAAGCAGTGACTTCTAACCTTTTGTTGAATTGTAGAGTGTTTTGTCCTCTGTTGTTGTATACCCAATGTTTATTACTGTAGGCTTGTTACTTGGAATTTTACTACAAATGTGAGCACCTGAAAATAAATCCTTTGCCCATCTGGAAATGTGATATGCAAAGGGAACGCTCTCCAGCCTCCAGATAAGGCCCACAAAGTACCATTGAGACGTAAAGTAATCTGTGGTTTGGGTCATCCTGAAAGCTCTTATTGATACGAGATGAGTCTCGATGGAGAAGTCCTGCTGTCACATGTTCACCATATACCGATTGAGAGCAGGGGGATCGACTCAGAGGGAAGGCTGAAGCCGAGATATTTCCCATGCTGCAGAGACTGAGAGTGTGAAAGGAGCTAACGCTTCATCAAGCTGCACCGATGAAAAAATTGCAGAGTTTGTTAGTCGTAAGGTGCTCTGTTCACTGCTAATGGGACGAGTAAGCAGTTTATTAAGGTAAGGGCATTGTTCTTCAGAAGCAGATATGAGAAGCTTTGTTTATTGTGTATGTGGGGTTTTTTTTAAAGTGCAGTTTGCCGCTTTGCTATCGGGGAAAAAAAAAAAAAAATTGGCTGCTCTGTAACATAGCATTGTCAGAGAAACAACTGGAATGCAGAAATGCCTTTGAACTCAGGATGGATTTGTTTTTGCTTCCCAGGCAGTCAGCATCAGTGTTTTTAACAAAAGGGAGGAGGCTGATTACCACAAGATTTCCTGTTCATGTGGGTAAGGAGCTTTCATACAGAAACAGGAAAACAGAAATTCTCACAAATAATTGGTATTCTGCCGCATTTTGTGACATTCTCTACCAACTGTAAGTGAGGCAGAAATAAGTATCTGCAGAACATGGAGGGCTGTGCGGAAGGTACTGAGAGAAAAGAATGGCCAAAAATGCAGAGTTATGCGAAGTGCCTCTCCAGTGGTGGATGTGGGTGCTGGGAGGTACTGGGGTGAGAGGTGTGTTTGGAGGGTGTTCCTGCTGGTCCCTACCAGGGGATACAGGGTGGCCTGAGGTTTGTAAGGTGGAGAAGGAAGGGGTAGAGCAGGAGGAGGGTTTCCTCCTGCTTGAGGAAAGCAACTTCACAGCTCTTTGGGGAGCATGGCAGGTACTCGGGGTGCCCCTTGAAGGATGAGTTTTTCGAGCTGGCCACTTCTCTCTTCCCGGGCATGTTGCTCTCGCCCCTTCCTCTCCCAGATGTACATACACAGGGGTGCACGAACGAGCAAGAAGGGCTTTCCCAGTGAAGGGGGCTGTTGCCGGAACAACTCCTAGTTTGTGCGTCGGGCTCTTGCCCGGGGCGGGGGGGAGTTGCTCAGCGGGCAGGATGTGGGGGAGGCCCTGCCGGCACCCCGGGGCTCGGAGCCGTTCGCGGCTCTTAGAATCACAGAATCGTTTAGTTTGGAAAAGCCCTTTAAGATCAAGTCCAACCGTTAACCTAACCCTGCCATCCCACCCCTAAATCTTGTCCCTAAGCACCTCGTCTGCCCGGCTTTTAAATACCTCCAGGGACCGGGACCCCACCGCTTCCCTGGGCAGCCCCTTCCAGTGCCTGACAACCCCTTCAGTGAAGAAATTTTTCCTAATGGGTTGTTAAGCATCGGAACGCGCAGGGGACGGCGGAAAGCCCGCAGCCAGAAATACAACTCGGGGAGGAGGGGGAGAGAGGGGTGAGAAACGGACCCCAAAGTGCGTGTCCTGGGTGAGTTCGCGGTCCGTTCTCCTTGGAGGCGGTGGTC
>NW_009258669.1:6175576-6187542 GCF_000687185.1 Egretta garzetta | reverse complement strand
GGGGTGGGGGGGGTGTGCTGTGTGCTGGCAGCTGTTTTTTCTGCAAGAAGTGGTGTGCTGGGACAGCCCTGGCACCGGCCGTGGGCGCTCGCCGCAGGACTGAGGATGAGAGACCCAGGTAAGGCGGCGGGATGGTTGGTGACTGGGTGCAGTTTTTTATCTCCTTCCCCCCTTCCCATTTTGTGCAACTAAAACTTTTTCCCCGTGCTTTATAACGGGACAAGTACCTCGGGGGACTACAGACAGGTGCCAGCCTGTGTGAGCAAAACCTATCTTTTTTTTTTTTAATCTACGTTTAACCCAAGAGTGTTGGACTTTGGGTATTAAATGTTCTCGTCCCGCGTGCCTAACCTCTGCGTGGCCTTAACTGGGAGGAGCAGCAACTTAAAAGACGATTCTGATTTTTTTTTTTTCCTGCACTGTAAATACCTTTATGTTCGCATGAACGTGGGAGCGAGCAATGAACTGCCCCGGCGTTTCAGGAAGGGCTGGGAGCAGCCTTACAAATCACGGTCTCCCTCAGTTGTGCGCCGAGATTGCTCGCCTGCGTTTCAGAGGTAAATGTGAGTTACGTGGAGGGGGAGTGCTGGTGGTGCTGGGTGGTAATTAAGCAGCCTGGATATAAAGATTTCAGGCATGTGAGATGCTGGCAGTGGGAGCTCCAGCGAAAGAATTGAACGCAATCACATATTGGACATACAGGTGAGATGAATTAGATGACTGAGCTGGCCGTTGAAACTTTAAAAATGAGAACTTACTGGGAAGGTTAAATTGGTGAAAGATCTGGAGAGTTACAGGGAGACTTCGTGCTCTTAAAAAATGAAGCCAAACAAAACCTCATGTTATAGTACAACTATTCTTTCCTTTGATATGAAAGCTTCTCTGTAGCTTTTAATTGCCTCCATCCCCACAAATAACACAAGAGAAATAATTAACAAGCTTATTTTCTATAAAATGTTCAGAAAATTTTTGCAGCGGTTATGTAGTGGAAATCAATACAGCATCTTGAACTCCTTAGCTAAAAATGTCTTTCTTTTATTTAACAAATTCTGCCTGTGCTTGTGTTTAAGCACCAATTTTAGTGAATTTGGTGTTTGCAACATTTTAAAATGGCTTTCTACCACATTTTACCTGAGTGTAAAGAATTTATACCTCTATATTTTGATGGGCATTATACTTGCATTGCCAGCTGAAAACATGGCAGAGGCCAGCTGCCAGAATAGACCTGTTTTCAGTTATCAGTCCTTTTTAATTCACATCAGTGAATTTATTCTAATACCAAATACAGGTTGGTTGTAAATGATATTTTGATGTAAACCTACCTGGCAGTACAGAAGAGCTGGAGACAAATAAAAAATACGAGATAAAACTTAATTACAGTAATCATTATCGTTTAGACCACACATCTGAATACACTGTATTTGAGGGAAACTTAATTTCTGCGCACTCTAATCTAGAGGCTAAGCTCTTTTGGACCAGACTACCTAGGTGTTTTCTGCGTGTGGCAGGGCCTACGCAAAATGGCCCATTGCAACAGATAATGGTAATAAAGTTTTCTGGTAAAAACCATTTCTTTTCAGTAAGCATTTCCCTTTAATCCCGGTCATTGTATAACAACTATTGTTACAGCCCTAACCTGCTTCCACATCTTTGCATACATTAGGTTCTTTTACTAGAAGACAAAGCAAACCTCACCAGTCAGCTCTCGTGCATGCTAGTACAGGTAAGCCCCAGCAGCCTGTATGCATTTGCTTTGTTTCCATCTTATGAGAAAGGGCGCAAAGGGCCGTGGCGAAGGCTCCTGGAGCCCTCCCCAATTTAGTACTGCTGTGAGAGCCAGAGAGCTCGTGAGAATCGGAGCAGGTGTAGGAAGGGAAGGAATTGTACCTGATTGCTCAAACAGGAAAAGTTCTTGCTACCAAGTCCATGATAAGAAGGGAGAAAAAGGCAGTCCATGTCGCTCTTCCTTCCCTCTGTGTGTTAGGAGTAACGGACGTGCCTGTGCTACATCCAGGGTTGTTTCTGAACCTCAGTTTTCACTCTGAGTTGGCCAGCACTTCTGAAGAATGCTGCAAACACTACCTCTGCAGTGTTAAATAATTGTTAACTTGCTTTGGGAGGCTGGGACAAGGCAGAAAGGATTTATAGTGCAGGATCCTCTTCTCCGCTTACTTCCCGGTGCCTTAGCTACTTTCCTGTTGTTGAGGAAGTTGGGAGGGAGCTGTGTTCCAGAACATGCTCTTGGGAAATCTGAAGAATCTTTTTTTCTTTTCCAAAGCTATCTATGCTTTAAAATAAATGTTTTTTTTCCCAGCCTGGTTCTCAGGTTTGAAGGCTTTTTAGCAGTTACAGTAAGAGAAAGATGTACATCAGCCTTCCCTTTTGCTGTGCGGTTGTTTGGCATCTTCTAAGTAACATTGCAAATGAATCTTTCTTTGTTTTATGCCTAACTTACTGGTTTTTTGGTGCAGGCCTTTCAAAGTGTCTGACCTTGTTTGTTTGTTTTCTTTTTTCCACTTCCTTTGGGGTGTGCTTGGGCTGGTTTACATTAGCACGGTGTCCATCCTGTGTGAATCAATGTGCAACAAAACTTCACAGATAGAGAAGAAGCCATCACCTGTCTTTTTTCTATGTTTCCTTTTCCTCCTGTTAGAGGAGGGTCTTTCCAAACTTTGAGTAAGAATGCGAGGTATGGTGGATACAGTGCCCTTTGCCGCTCTGGACATGGAGAATTCACATTCCCCGTTTGCCACTCTGTTATTAAGTCACTTCTCCACCTTGCATCAAAGTTCAAGTGCATTATTCACTTCCTTCATTGCTATCACAAGGGCAGCTGTTGCACAGACAGGACTCAGGTGTTTTTATTTTTGGCAGCACATTGTCTAATCCTGCTCAATATCAGAAGATGACGTCGTATAGATTACCTCAGCCCAGATGCAGTAGGGAATAAGGAATAATAGTAATATTCCATGCAGAGTATTTTGTTAACTATGTAAATTTTACTAGCCTTGTTTCCTCCAAAATGCAGGATTTTAGTCAATACTAAAGACAGCACCTCAGATAGGTTGCTTTCCTGATCCAGTGTGGTAAATCCTCTGTTTCCAGCCAAAATATACACATTATTGTTGCTATTAGAGACCTCCCTTCCCTTCCTTTTGTCATTGTGTAACATGATAGCAAAGTGAACAACGAGAGCTAGTATGTGCAGTCTAAACGTTCGCCCATGTCCACAGGCCTTCCTCATCCGTGTTCTCCCTCTTCCTTGTTTGAACTTGTTGCATGCTTTACATGTCCCAGTGTCACTGGGACACTTGTCCATGCCTGGAGAGGCTGGTGTGCACGTCTTGATGCTCTTGCTTGCTCACATGCTGTCTCTGACTGTCTTCTGTTAACAACTGGACTGCCAGCCCAGTTGTTTACACAGGCTGTCACTCAGAGAGCAGATAAATTTCACCTCCCCATGGACAGGATGCTCTGGGAGACATAAGCAAGCATCTAGATGCTGAGAGTGAGAGATGACAGCCCAGCAGCAGACTTGCTCATTTCTCACTAGGGTCGCCATTCTGCTTTTCAGAATGCGGGTGCATCACATTTATTTTTATACTGTTCATTTTCAGATGAAATTTGGGGAAATCTCTCACATTCCTGCTTTTTCTGCTTACCTGACAGCTTTTTTTCCTCCTGTAGGGTATGGCTTCAGTAATTCAAAAAACAGGCAAAAGTGAGGCTTCCCCCATGAAAGTTTATAAACACCTGAATAAAACACCTGTGAAGACAGGGCCAAAAATTTGCCACAGAGACAGTGGAGGTGTTTTGAGAGGTGGTACAGGCTTCACAGGATGTGAACACAACAGCATTTTTCCATTACATTTTAGGTATTCTGGGGGAATTACAGGGATAGTCAAGATGCCCAGAGTACAAAGCAGACCTTTAACGATAGAGGAAGGGAGCAGAGAGGAAGAAATGACAAGCATCAGGAAGAATCTCACTGTGCAACGAGCAGTTGGCCCTTCTGTCTTGCTGATGAGCATTGCCAAAAAGATGGTGCTAGCTTTCCCACTCCAAGGGAGATGGAAGTCAGGCAAAGAGAGAGGTCATTGATACATTCCTTATCAGTGGTGTGGACAGAAGGCACAAGTAGGCAGTGCGATGTGGGATGGGCTCCAGACACAATGCAGGTTGGAAGTAGCAGCATAGATCTGTGGGAGCATATGAAGGTGCCGGTACACACCAAAGAGATGGCAGTAACAAGGACCTCAGCTTAAGCTGTGACCCATTGAGTTTCCTAGTGACTCATGAAGGATGGTCGTGAGGGCTGAGAAAATACGGTTTCCTTGAAGTATCTCAGCTGAGAGAGTCTTGTTCTCTTCTGGAGGAACCTTTCAGAAGGAGAAAGAGATGCCATTCTCTGACAAGGGAGACAGCATTTGCCCCCTTGGTCTTTACACTGGGACTTGTTTCACTAGTTCTGTGCTCTTGACTAAGAACCAAGGCTTGTGGTCATAGAATCTCCTGGGCTTGCTATCTAAGCAGAGTTTGCTTGGCTTCCTCTATGATTTTTGACAGCGTTGCCATCGTTTTTGTCCAGTTTGTTCTTCTGTTAGAGCTTCCGTAAAAAACAGGGGTTTAATTGTAAAGCATATGGAAGAATTTCTATGGCCATGGCCTTTTGTCTGTTTTCACTCCAACAGAAGGAACCTTTTGGGTGTGGTAAAACTCATTTCAGATAAGTTCTGAAAAGCTACAGTGCATGTGACCCCTGTGTGTATACCCAAAAGTCGCTTTGTGTTCTGGTCATTATAGAATAAGGAACAGATTGGTATTTGACGATTTTCCAAGTTGCTTCTTTTCGAAATTAGTTGTGCATTAGTCAGACCCGCAGAGGCAAACCTCATTCTTGCTGAGTTGGATTACAGCCAGCATGAAAGCAGCAAAGTCAGAATCACTCATTTGGAAGTGAACTCCCTCATTTTTTAAAAGCTATTTTTAGGCAATTGTTGAAGTCTCCTTCTCTGGCACAGAGTATATTTTTTCTCTGTTTCAGTGAGTTATATAACATCTCACACAGGTTTCGGAACATTCATTTTAACAGGTTGGATTAGTGCATCTTTTCAGTTCTTAAGTTTAGGTAGGTTTGAAAAGAAGTATTGCTAGACTTAGTTACTTCCTGCTTCTACTTAGTCATTTGCCCCCTTTGTCGTCGTCGTTGTTGTAATCACGTACAGAACTAAAATTAGTCTTCGGAATGTGTTTGGGAGACGGGGAGGATCGAGGTGCTGTAAGTGATGTGGGTTCTCTCACCGGGGAGCACGCTGGGTCATGCAGTGCTGCAGGGCACCGTGGTGGGTTGAGCCCCTCCAGCAGCCGAGACCCCAGCCGGTCACTCACTTGCTGCCCCATGGTGGGGTGGGGGAAAGAATCTAAAGAGAAGACATTCGGAGGGTGTCTTCTGTGGCGAGCCAGAAATAACGCCAATCAAAGCTATACTAGGCTATCCAGTTAATGGATTTACATGCTTTCCTGCAGTGTTGCTCATGAATTCTAAAGAATTGGGGCACAATTCTTCTATTCTTACCAGAGATGTATTTTAAGAGATGATATTAGCTTATGCACAAGAGGTAGTAATACAGTAATAAAGATCTGTTGGTATAAATCCAGTTGTGCTGGTTAAGTTTGCTTTGATCAAAATGTAAGTTATATTCTTTAAGGCTTTTATGGAAAGAGTTATTTTATGCTTTTGCATTTTGGTTTTTTTTTCTTTTTTGTTTTCACATATACTTTTATGTTCTAAAGACAAGAGATTAAGAGGTCTAAATGCAAGGACGGTTTTTAAAGGTGTCATAGGATATTAGCTGTGGCAAAGGTGTTTTGCTTGGCTGTTGCAGTTAGTGTAGGATTTCTCTCTGTTCTGTTCCTAATGCTAGTGCTTGGTGTACCTTGTGTATATCTTTGTCTACTACTACTGTGTAGTATTTTAGAACCTTTTTCCAACTCTTCAACATGTTTTAAATAATTGAAACTCAGAAATGTCTCTTGGGAGATTGTTCAAATTGAACAGAATCATATAGAAAAAAAATCATGATATACACCCCTTTCTTATTCTTCTGTATCTAAATTCTTCTGGGCCAAAATGCATTTCCTCATTGGGTCCCTAACCTAGAATCAGCTGCTAGTGCTCCTTGCCATTTACCCAGTTATCTATTTAAAGGTCATGTGCCTCACAGATGTACAAATCTGTTGTGATGAAGATGGCAGGTGAGAGTAGGTAGACGGACACACAAAGCAATCAGGTCAGCAGCTTCCTCCTTCTCACTGTTTGGTTTTTTTTCTAAATTTCCCTCAATACCTCAGTCTCTGCTTGGTATTCAGTTGCTGAGGACTGAATGGATTATTCCAGATGGCTTCTCACCTGAGCTGCACAGACAAGAGCTGTCATCTTCTTGACTCCTTAATAAGACCCCTCCCGTAAAGACACAGTTCTTTCTCCTGCTGCTTCACTTTCCTTCTGTGCCTCCCTCAGGGCCCTCCTACTTGTTAACCCACTCTTAGTGTAATATCCCCTCATCTTACATTGTCTGGCTTTCTTCCAAATTCACTTTAATTTCCAAACCATCTTTTGTAGGTCTTTCGTATTGTTTCTCAGTCTTCACTGGTGTTTCCAGCACCACCCTGTTTACTCTCATTTGCAGATGTGATTAGTTCATTTTTAGTTCCCTTTTATAAGTACTGAACAAGTTAGATAAGAGGGGCTCACTGGTTAATACCTCTGCACAGCTTAGCACCTTGTTTGTTTACTGTATTGTGGCATTGTTTATGTCCAAGTATAAGTTAATTAAATTTGAAATGAAGTTTTCCTGAGGCACCTGAAGTTTCTACTTAAATTGAATGTATTCTGTGGTTGCAACATCTAGGCTTTTTTGTTTGGGTGTTTGGGAGCATTTGTTTTGTTTTTTTAATAAAGTATTGGTGGCAGAATGGAAGTAAAGCCACTTCCTGCTGTAGCAGTTTTGCATTTCTATAAGGGCGCTTGTGAAGACTTTTTTGTTGGTTTTTTTTTTTTACCTCTTAGCAGCTGGGCGTTATTGGTGAAGCTGTTTTAGCTAACTAATAAATGTTTTTAAATCCATTGTGCCTTGTACTCTGGATCCATTATTTTCTATGCCCATTATGCCTCTGCATCCAGTTTGGGGCCTGCCAGTACCATAAAGATGAGTTGAAGCCAGTGGAGCGCTGCTGAGGTGATCAGGGGCTGGAGCCCTTGCTGTGGGAGGAGGCTGAGAGATCTGGGCTTGTTTGGTCTGAAGAAAGGATGACTTCAGGTTGATGCAACCTGTGCCTGCAGGGTGGTTATCGTGGAGTCAGGCTCTTGCTGCAGTGTGCAGTGGTAGGGTGCACAGGCAATATGCATAAAATGAAATGAGGGTTAACTGAATATATGGGGAAAAGCTTTCCCTGTGAGGACAGTTAAGCAAGGGAACTGATTACTCAGAGAGGCTGTGCGGTCTCCATCCGTGGAGGTTTTTAAGGCCCAAATGTACAACAAGTCCTGAGCAACCTTGGTTCTGCTGTGAGCAGGAGATTGGGCTAGAGACCTACCATCCAACATGAATCATTCTACAGTTCTGTACCATTCATCAGCCTTATACGACTGCTGATCTTCCAGACTGTTCATGTCTCAGGGTTCACTTCTCTGTTTAAGTAACAGTAAGTACATTGGATTGGCTCTAGTTTCATAGGTATTTTGAAATCCAGGTTGCATTTCCAAACATACCTCTTACATACGCTGACACATGTATTTTTATCTACTGGTAGGTGCTTTGTAAAGAACTAATTTGGTCATCTTTTAAAATGAGGGTAAGAACTCTTGTTTGTCAGCTGGTCCTGTATTTCCATGATGTCTGACAGCGGAGCACATTACTATGATTAATTTATAATGGAAAACAGGGCGTTCTGAAACAACCGCAGGGCTTCCATGAAATGTGAACAAGTTGGAACTAACATAAGCTATATCAATTATTTCAATTCCCATCTGAGGTCCTGCTTTATTAACTATAAATAATGTACAGTCCCTTTTACATACTCTGTTCTGGATGCTAGTACTCAGTGTAGTTTGTATATATCTTTCTTTGCTCCTTTTTAGTTCACTTTCTCCTCTGCATTATAGCTGCTGCATTAAAATATTTTAAGGTATAGGATGATGATCTATAAAGTCTTTTTGGTTTGTTGCTGGTACAAGGCAGCTGCGTAAGCTTTTCTTGTTTCTTTGTCCAGGAAAGACAGATTGAAATATCTTGACTTCAATACCTACTACACAGTTTCAAAAAAAGTGTAATCAAATTTTAATGTCTACAGTGGGAAGAAAACCTCATTTCCATATTCATTGTAATACAACAAGAAAAGCTTTTCTTTCATCCCCTCCATGTTTTGGCTTCAGATAGGTAAAATCACCGGTGCATTTGTGGGTTTATGTGAATCAAATGTCTCTTCTCAATTACTATTTCAAAACAAGCTTGCCAATTCCCATTGTCCTAATCTAAAAATTCATAATTTGTCACCAAAAAACTGGCAATGTCACCTCACTTTTCGTTTTTTTAAAAAAGAGTATTGACTTTAGAGTTTTATCAGTTTCTAAGAACTAACCATTTTTATATCAATACTGTAGTGTATAATTCATGCACAGTAGAATAGGATAGTGAGCAGTGTTAACACTATATTGTGCCTGCCAAAATATATTCATAAAATTCATTGGGGGCCAAGATGGTTGAATGATTAGAGCACTGGTCTGGGAAATGAAACACCTGGCTTCCAGTGCCAGGTCTGCCATTCCCTGTCTGATGTTTGGAAAAGGAAAGCAATCTCATTTATTCTTGTCTAAGGAGAGAAATATCATTACCCACTTCTTTAAAGTGTTTATAAGATACTTCTCACTCAAAGATTTTTAAGTATTATTAATTTTGCTTTCTGCCTCAGTTTAGGAAATCCCAGGGATCCTTAACCAGTAGCATGTGGTGTTTGCAGGCTTTAATTCAGAAGAGTTGACTGTAATAAGCCTCCCAACTCTGTCTTTAAACATGATACACGAGTTTCTGGATGTTATGTTATATATTGTTGGTGCTGGTTGGAAGGTCAGACTAAATGAGTTGGGCTCCAAGGATATGAAATTATCTGGGTTTTTTTTGTTGCTGTTGTTTTGGGGAGATAGGGGGAGGTGTTTGGTTTGTTGTAGGGGTTTTTTTACTGTCACATGTAAACTGCATCAGTTGAATGCCACAATGCTATCTTGGTTTTACCCATCTGAGAGACTTGGGTGAAGGGCGATTGAGGACTTTTGCTTAAATCTCTGCCCATGTAAAAATTTTTTTAATTGTTTGAAAGATCATAGTGCAATTCAGTCACACTGGGCGTGGAAGGGTCTCCAGTCTTCCCGTGGTCTTTGGGGAGTGTGGAGGAGGAGGATGTAATAGTTTCAAAGTGAATGATTCAGACTTGTGGGAGAAACAGCTCTGTCCCATGTGTAAGGATTAGAAACCCAAAATCAGCTGGGATAGAAATTAAGCTACAATGTGTAAGGCCTGCTAGGATTTCAGAGGGCTGGGACATTCCCATCTGCATACATTCTGCCTGTGGCTGAGGAGTGGGTTGAGCAGACAGAGTGATTGATTCTCACAGTTTCCATAATTTTTGTTGGCAGTTCAGATCTGTCCATCGACAGTCACATAGCTGAAGATGTAAAACAAAACCTAATTTTCCCTTGGCTGATTGTGCTGCATTTGTATCTCCTGCAGTATATAGTTCTGGGATATGGGGTAACACTGGAACCGTTAAGTCAGTAACGCTGCAAAAATGTGCGTGAGTTGTGCAGAAAGATGTTTATGTTTAAGTGTAATGTTCTTGCCTAGAGCCATCTGGTTTATACTGTCCTCAAATTCTTTTCCAGATCTCTGTCTTATTTTCTGATTTTGTAATGTAATGGAACATTTGCTATTAATTAGAAAAGAAAAGCCCTTAATGTCCTTACTCAAGAAAACCAGCTAACTCAAATCTCAGGAAACTCAAGTATATTAGTTCAGAGCAGGGTGGTCTAATTCACAGCACCATTTACAGACCAAGTCCACAGAGTCTGCCATCACAAGCTTTGGGAAAAGGGGGAGTGACTACGGGGGAAGCATATGTAAGCTATACAACTGAATATCTCCCTAGGTGCTTGTTCACAGCCTGATAAGGAAGCACTGAGCTGCTGTTGCTGCATCCTCGTATGAGAAGGAGGACAAGGCAGAATTGACAATTCCAGAGAATGGCTGGTGGACAGCACTGAAATATGGAGCTGGTTGTGCCTACCTGCAAGGGGGGCCATAAAATAGGTGTTACGAACCTTCTGTCACCATTAGAGAGTTCTAACAGCAGCCCAAACTGGCGTTTATTGTTTTCCAAATGTGGAAAAGGGAGGAAGACTGGGGAGATAAGGGCTCCTGTGGTAGCCCACACTTTGCGATCTTGTAGACTTAGTCTTGAATCTCATGCTTTTGCCAGGCACTGGAACTGACCTCAGCAAAAAGTTTTAACTAGGTTAATATGAATCCAATTTTGACCCACACCACCTTGAGGAGACTGTGTGATGTTCTGCTGGTGCAGGGGGGACTGTTTCAGTCTTACAATGTGTACATAGATGGAGCTTCAGTGGAGGTTTTGAGTGTGTATGTACTGTGCATGATCAGAGCTCAGAGAAGCAGGTTATCAATTTCTCTGGTTGTCTGCTATTGAGACTGGAGAAATGGAAAATCTCAGTAACAGGATTAAAGAGCACTACAAATTACATTTACAGAAATACTCTGCGGGAGTAATTTGAGAATACCACCTAGCTGGTGGACACAATCTGAGGAAACATTTCTTCCCTTCTTGCCCATCACCTCCCTTCCTTCGAGAAATACCTGCACTTAGAATTTGACTGGATGTAGATATATGATATCTTAGGAACATGAAAAATTGCCTAGAATTTACATATCCTTGTGAGTAAACCACACTGTACCTGCAATTACACTTTTGCAATTACAGTTTCTTTGAAGTGGGAAGAGAACAGTAGGACTGAGGCTCATTTTATGTCCACTGTGCAAGTTTGGTGGAATATGTTTTTTATACACTTTCTGTCTCAGTCCAGGCCTTAGAAATTGCTCTTTCAGAATGTGTCCTAGTAGAGGTTGGGACCTTTTTACTCTAGCAATATCTAGTGCATATCAGTAGGTTTTTATTTAGAGTGGCACAGACTTTCAAATACACTGCCTGGTTCTGGAACCTTAGAACAAGAAAAGAAAACTACTTACTTCCCCGCTTTTTCTAGGTCAAATCCAGTTTTATTTTTTCCTCTGTTAGTGTTGGATTCCTACTGATTAGATTGCCTTACAGTGATGTTGGAGCAACTAAGTTGGCAGAAAGATTTGCCATTGTGTGGCTCAAGTAAGAGCAAAGTCACAGTGGCATTTGTAGCTCTTTTACCCTTCCAGGTGTTGAGACTGAAAGAGCGCTTTGCAGAGTGCTTGTTGATATGCTCCATGGCTGAAATTGGACTATGGTTGGAGCACTAAGTTGAGAACCCAAGATAAGGATTCTTCCTTCGGAAGGAAACTGTTGGCTTGCTTTTAGTTTGTTCCCCAGTCTTAGCGCCCTCAGAAATTTCAGTGTCTGCATGGCTAGAGGAAAGAGTCCCAAATACAGTCTTAGGTTCACTTAGAGAAATTGAGTAAACAGTTAAGCGTGTGTTTCAGAATCAGTCATGTGTTGCCAAGAGTTTGCTCCCCTGAGTCCCAGGTTCCATAGTGAGACGTCCTTCAACATGCAAGCAGTAGGGCCTCTGGAGTGATTAGAGGAAGAGTAAAATAAACAGTGATGGTGGACGTCTGTTGCTAGGACAGCAAGCCTTGTACCAAGCACAAAATGCTATCCTGTTACTGTTCCCAGGAGTGTGGGGAGAG
>NW_009258669.1:6160027-6175566 GCF_000687185.1 Egretta garzetta | reverse complement strand
CACGTTTGGCTGAGCAGGGTTTGGTTTGCAGGCACTGAGTGGCTGCTGCTTCTACCCCCAGGTAGTCACTTCCAGCTTTGCTGCTTGTACTTTGGAGAGAGCTGTGCAGATTGTTTCAAGATGGGCTGTTTTTTAATAATAGTTTTGAGTAAAATTCAGTCTGGGTCTATCTAATGTCATATTCAACTTCTGAGAACTGGATGAGACGCCTGACGCATGGCTGTATATGAAAGGTAGCCAGCAGTACCTTCTTGTGTAGATTCTTCGAACAGGCAAAATGCTTTTATGTTACTTGAAAATGTAACTGAGAGAAATGGGGGGTGGGGTTGGGAGGAGGAGGAACAACCACCTTCTTGCAGAGTAAGAATATCCTTGTGAAGAATTAGTTACGGCTTAATTAATGTTGGTTTTCTAAGACTATCATTTTTTTAATAAACTTATTTGACTCAGCACAGTTTTACAAGTTTGTTTTCCAATATATTTTCCAAAATATTCTGGCATGTGATTTAGCAGTTAGGTGTATTTCAGCTAAGTTAAATCACGAAGCGTTCCACAATTTTGAGCAGGTTAAAAAAAAAAAAAGAAATGGCAGGTTACTTTTTAATGTTGCTGCTCTTTTCCAGCAATAACACATTTAGACTTTGCCCTTGCTGTTGTAAATCTCAAACTTGTCACAAAGTCTTTTTTTAAAATGCCTGTTTATCGACTTCAATTTCTAGAAAGAGGCTTCGAGATTTTATGCTCTCTGGGGCTTAGATATCTGTGGCAGCTGAGAGTGCTGCTTCTGCATACTCAGCATTGCAGCTGAAATAGGCAAAAATGGTGCCTGCAAACAAAGACAATATTAATTGCTCCCTGCAATTAAGTAAATAGCTGCATCGGTGCATAACAGCAGGAGGGAGAGGGTTAATGAGGGGCTAATTCCGTCCTCAGAGGGACCACAGGGCTGATTGGAAACAGCTGCTGTACCGAAGGCTCTCGGCTGCACAGGGCGATTCTGCGGTGAGCCTCACAGCTTTGGTGAAGAGAAGAATGGTATGTAGGGAAGATAATAAACAATCCAGAAAACAAAGGACTTAGAAAAGTATTTGAGGCCTGGATCCCTGAAGAGATGAGAAGTCGTAACAGGCAGGAGGGAAAGAAGGGAGACCTCAGGCTCCGGTGGAGGGGGTGCAGCCACCTGCATGCCCTTGACCTCCCTTGTGCAAACGTGGAGGCTTACATGTTATAGTGTAGGTTATAGTGTAGGTGTAGCTTGGATATTAAACAGCACAGCTGTATTAATGGCATGCTTAGCTGAGCTAGCGGGCTCTGTTAGGAAGTGGGGGAATGTCGCCCGGGATGGGTGCTTGGCCATATGTGGCAGTGATTCACCAGAACTGCACGCTTCTGGTGGCATTTGTCAAAATATGAATGGAAGTAGGAGTTTGGTTCACTGACGTCAGCAATACAAGAGTCCAGTTATCCACAGCTCTGTAGGATACGAATAATTTGGGTAATTGTAATCTCTGGTACATACCGTAATGTCGTCACCTGAAAGTTGGCTTCTTTCTCTTTCTGCACCTGTCACGTGTATGGACGTCTTGCGTTCCTACTTACGTACCAGTAGCTGCTGCCAGTATTCATACACAAAACCTTTCAGCAGATGCCTGTGTCTGCATTTTGAACTGATGCTTGCTTCTGTGACTAAGGATACTCATTAAAGCCCCAGAAATGCCTTAGCTTAAGCCGGAACCTACCCACTTCATAGAGAGGAAACTGCTAATGCCTTTCCCACTGCTTTCCCCTCAAGACAAACATCTTTTCCTGCAATTGATACTGTTAGCCTGGGGAGGAGGGGGAAACAACTTAAAACTTCTCAGCATAAAGAACCATGGGATATACTCGGAGATCTACTTGAGACACAGGGATTGCTTATATGCAGACTAGACTGACCCAAATGTTAATATAGCAGAGGCCAGTGATGTAATATATGCATAGATTTAGGTTGCTGAGAGCAAAAAAAACGGTTAGCCATGTCAGCTGTGCGGCCACAGGGCTGTAATGTGTTGAGCACCAGAACCGTAAAACCAGAGCGCTCCAAGGAAAGGCAAAAGGGAGGATCAAAAGTGAAAGAGCACTTTCTGTTAAATAGATTAGAGCATGTCAGCCTCAGACGATAAGGGAGAAAAAGGGGTGCATGTTTTGAGAAAGCATTATAAATTCATGAGTGATACGAAGAAAATAAAAAAGGGACAAAATTTATCCTTGAGGTGCAAAACGTGCAAAGCAATACCCAGGGAAGCATTGCAAATGTGTACACAGTTCTTAGGCTTTTTCTTCAACTTCTGTGATTCACTGCTCTCAGAGTCGGGACACTGGACTGTCAGCCTGTGGTCTGGCCTGATACAGCACTTCTTAGGTATGTTCTTTGAGACAAGAAGCTTGCTTTAAGGTGGGAAAAATATTATCCTATTTTTTTTTAATTGATATTTCTTCAGTTAGATCGGAGTGGTTACTGTTTCATTGTTAAAATTATGTTAACAATAATACTTTTTATATGTTAAGATTTTAGAGCCCATGGAAACTATTTTTGAGACTGTAGGTTAAAAATAAAATAATGTAGCGATGTAACTCTTCACCTGAATTGTGAATTATCATGTTACACAAATGGCGAAGACATGGAATATGAAAAAAATTAACATCCACTTTCATTCTACCGAGTTATGTGAATAATATGCCACATGCTGTATAAAGACACAAATGAGAATGCTGTATGAATGCTCTGTGAAGAATTAACACAGAGTATCTTTGGTATCAGCAAGCATTTGGGCCAATGTAATGTGCAGGGGTGAAGAATAAGCCATGTGTTAAATGGATTAATGCAGTGTTGATCCTTTTCTGTCAGGACAATTAACATGAGTAAAATATTTGCCCTACTTTAAACAGATAAGGAGGTACTGTATTGTATTCCTTTTAAGATTAATGTTCCTATATGGGCAGCAGAGAGCACAAGATTTATTTCCCAAACCTTATGTAGATTTATAGCTGTGCCAGTTACTGCCTGAAAGCTCTTTATGAGCCATGTTCACAGCAAGTCTTTTTCTGTGTATGTTAGTGAAAGTGGTCATACGATGCAGACATTTTGAAGTGTTAAGTGGGATGTCTGACATGTACAGTGTCTTTAAATTATAAATTTTGTTTTGTCATGAACCCTGATTTTCTTTTATATATATGCATATGTGGGCATGCATTTGTATGGTATAAACATAAAATGTGTATTTTATTAAATGCATTAGAAGTAACTTTCTGTGCTGTCCTGACTTCCTTAGAGAATTAGTAATGTTTTTTTGTGTTATTATTTGATGATTTAAAGCAAAGAAAATTACACTCGAGGAGGGAATGACAATCTCATGGGATGTGCACTTTCCATGGAACCGTGCTGTGGACTCATAAATATCTATGCAACTCCTGTTTATTTAATAGGATTGCATGGGTGAAATATGGGGTCAAATTTGGCATTCAGGGTCTGAAATAAGGAGTGAACCTGCCTTGGGCTTAGTAGAGACAGGCACGTAATGGTGGAAATACTATGTAAATTAATCTCAAAATGTAAGAGCAATTGCTGTTTTTAATTTTTGTTTGACTAAAGCTTTCAGCTTTGTTATTTATAAGCATCGGTAATTTAATTAAGTGAAGTTAAATTCTGAGTGTGTGTCTATACAGTGAAGATTAGTTGTCCAGTAGACAGTCTAAAACATTTAAATCTTAACTTTTATTCTTTTTCAGAGAAATTGCAGGGAAAAGTCATATAAAATGAGTGGTCTTAACCAAAATATATAGTAGTCTTGTTAGAAAATGTCTTTTCTATTTGCAGGAATTTTTGACATTTAAGAAAGTTGTTACACACTTTTTCATGACAAACAAGGGAATTTTTTTTGCATCAATTGAGAAAGAAAATAGAGGCATCCTCATTTAAAGAAGAGCTAAAGCTCATCTGTCAAGTCCCTGCATCTGAACTTATGATACAAAAGAAGAAGCATGAGCTCATTTTGGGAAGATAGGTTATGAGAAAAAGATTTAAGCTTATGCCAGGGTTTACTGGACACCTTTTCTCACCCATGAGTTGTACAGACAGAGCTGTGGACTGTACTAGAATCTAACCATTACATTAGTGAATGACACTTAGTTTTATTAGCTTCGGGTTTGTATTTACTGGCTATTTGTACCTTTGAATTACTTTTGATGCTATCTTTACAAATTGCTATCACCAGTTGACTCAAATGTTTTGTTATGGTTTTGTCATGCTACAGACACCCAATTCTCTGCAAATTTTACAGCTACTTGCTTTTATATCTGGAGAGCCTTCTAAATAAATGGTTGAAAAAGTATGAAGCCAGTTGAACAAAATGTTATACCTGATACTACAGACAAAGATACTATGTTGGATTATTAGTCCAGTGTACAACAAAAGAAAGTATTTCTTCTGAATGGAACTATTTATCCAGTTGTTACCAAAATACTAAAAAAAAACCCCAAACCTATCTACATAAATGCCTATTCAGTAAACAGATTGAAGCGTGCCAGCTGTGCAGACTTGTCTGTGCTAGTGCAATTGATAATAAACTTTTATCAATGTTTTATTTTGACTGTTTCAGTTATTTGGGCACTGGAGGTTCCATTGCTTAAAATATAAGCCCTATAGTGACTTAAAAGAAAAACACATTCATGCAATTGAATTTGTTTCAAAAAGTCTGGTTCACGAATGGTCTATCTCTGTGCTGTCTGCTTCCTGCTAAAGAGAGTTGATGTCAGGAAGGAGTTTGAGGCATCATGCAGAAATCTTGCATATGGTTTTCTGATGGTAAGCACCAGATGTGAACATGCAAATAACTGATAATCAGAGGAGGACGACAAGGTGGTGGAGGGCATTTTCACTTTCTCAGTCCTCCGACTTACTGCTTTGGTCTCGCAGAAAAAAACCTAGTGGTTTTCACTAATGTAAATTTTTTTTCATGTTTTTCCAGAAAGAGGAAGAGGTTTTAAGTGGAATTCTTCAGTAAGAGATTTATTTCCGATGAGTTATACCATAGAGAGCGAGAACTTGTTTGGATAGACTTATGGACTGTTTGTAGAAGGAAGGGAGTTTGTTAGGATAGAACGTAGAAATTGTGCTTGAGATTTTTCTTTATTTAACTTGTTTTCATCAATAATTAAGATTAGTTGTTTATCTAAACATACATAAAAAATTACTAGCTACTGATGTACTAAAAGCCAGCTAAGCAGATGTTTTTTCAGCTTTTTCGGTTGCAAACGAACTCCTAACAGTGTTGCGGTAACTCTCTTTTTGAACCTTTTCTTTGTAGCATGCTCATTTTTAAAGCTGACTCATCACAGAGCCTTGGGAAGGCTGTATTTTGCAACAGTGATTGTTTTCTATCCAATTTGTTAAAGTTTCAGTAATAACATCCAATGCAGTGGGAAAACTCAACAGGAAGCGATGCAAAGTCCCCTGCAGTTTGCAATCCATTTGCAAAGCTTTCAGTAAAATCAGTCAGCTTTTCCCTGGTGTACTGGCCAGGTAATAAGAAAGAAAGGGCAACGAAAATTGCAGGACTTGAGAAGTCTGGAACTGCCAAAAGGCACTAGATGTTGCTTATGAGTGAAATACTCAAAGATGACTTCTACAAAGGTTCATGGCATGTAGCTAGAGGGAAATTATGGAAGCTTCCTGCAGGAACTGAAGTTACAGTAGCATAGGTGATTTTCCTGCCTAGGGATTTGTATTAAGTTTGAAGAAGTTAATTCCCCTTGGGGAAATAGCGCATCCAGTTTTGAACTGGTTGGCTGGTAAAGATTGCTAGGCAAAAGAACTGAGATCTGCCTAAAACGGCAAGTCTGACCTAGGGGACAGTCGCTTGTGCTAAGAATTGACCTGCAGTAGTGAGTCACTGACCTGAGGATGTAGCACAGACAAGGCTGAGATTCACAGCGAGGAGTGTAAAAGTGGGTGATACTTGGTAAACCATATACAACTTGCGTGTCGCTTATAGTATGTTATCTTTCTAAAAACATTTTAAAACCCCACTACTTTCCTGTAAGCCGGGAGGTCACTGGAGACCTCAACTCATTCTCCCCTTGTTCTCCACTCACCCTGGAGAATGTGTAACTGGTGGGTGCAATTACAGGTGTAGGGGTTTCTGGAAGGAGTGGCCATCAGAAGTCCTGTGGAGAGGGGATGGCTTCTAGCCTTAAGCTAAAGAAGCAAGGAGGGGAATATGAAGATCTCAGAGATGCAGCTAACCTTGGAACAGTGAAGTAATTAAGAACTGAATTGAATGTCTTAAGCAAGCACATGCTCATCCAGGGAATTTTGCTGCCACAAATGGGGTGTCTAAAGTTGTTTAGCTGCTTTTAAAAATTGTTTTAGGGCTGTAGTTTTGGAAGCTACTTAATGGACGTTCTAATAAAGCACTTTGGGGCATGAGCTGCCTAAGAAAAGCTGGGAAGATGCTTTATTTCTATGAAATTCAAACAGTTGGACAGGTACATTCTAGGGGGTTTAGCTGATGGGTTTGATGGGTGTTTTTCTGAGTTGTTTCTGAGGCTGAGTTGAAATGAAGACAGTATTCTGTACTGAGCATGGTCTCCCCACCACCCCATTTCCATCCCTTGCACTGCTGTTACGTTGCTCCCTCAGTGGGAGTGGAAGTGGCCACAGGTTCCTCCTTTGGAGGGCAAAAGCAAGGCTGAGCTAGTGGAAAAGCCAGGCTATTGGTGTGGACGTGCGGGCTGCCCTGCAATGGGACAGTGGAGGTTCTGATGAACCCCGAAAGAGTAAACTTTGCAAAGTGTAGTTGTTTTGTGCAGTCTCCAGATTCAGATGTTTGGTTACTTCTAGGTCTTGTTTTTAGGCTTTTCTTCTCATGTCACCTACAATTTTCTTTTCCATGAAGGGTAAATGTCTGTTGTAACAGAAGCAGAGCCATTAATCTAGCCCTCAGGCACACTCAGAAGTACAAATTAGCACCATGCTCCATTCATCAAGTGTGAATTGTCAGATTAATTTTTCAAAGGAAGATCTTTTCCATGATTACTCAAACTTTTTTTTTTTTTTTTTTTTTAATGTTCTAAAACTGATCCTACTCACTGGAATAGCATTAGATTACCTGTTGCATGACATCTTTTGAACAGTCCTGTAGTGTATTTTCTTTACCCAATACTTTTTACTGTGAATAAGGTGGGAGGGGTTTTTTGTTTGTTTTAAGAAATGGTTTCAAATATTCACAGGTGCCTGCAAATGTTAATTTCCAGTTTAAAAAAAAAATCTCAGTGAAAATTGTTTATAAATAATGCAAACAGATTGAACACATTTTCTGCAGATTTTTCAAATTAAAGTAAAATATGTCTTACAAACACTTGGTCTTTGTTTTTCTAGAATTTGAGTGGCTCCGTCCTGGCTTGTGTTGGCACATTATTTGTTTAGTATTGCACAAGCATATGAAGTAACTGTCTAACGTCTAATATGACAATAATTGCTTCAGCAACATAGACACAAAATGTCCATTTCGTATGTCACTCTAAAAATTTGTAGGCTTTTTATAAGTACATAACAGTTATTTCAAACATATAGTTTCAGGGCAAATTTGTAGGCACATCCAACAATTCAGCAGTACCTTTTTTTCAGTAATTTTGACTTTGCCTTCGGTAATTACTTAAAGAGCTGTTGTCTGTGGTATTTCAGGGCTACGCTCTAGAAACCATACAGCCGAAATTGTCTGGAGAATATCAAGCTGCCCTGTCACCGCTTCTGGGAGATGGTTGTTCTTTTTAAGTTTTTCCACTCCATCTTGTCAGTACATTCACAGGAATGGACTTTGATTACATTTATTTCATCACTTGGACTATGAAAATGCACCTTCCGTGAAGCGTGGCCAGGAAAAGGTGGCATGAAAATTGTGTGGGACTGAGAAGAAAAATGGTTGAGTAGCTACACATTTATGTAACAATCACTTCAGAGTAAGTGTATTATTTGCAAGTAGCGCTGATCTGTGCTCCCGATAAAATGTAAACTTGGCAACACCTTTGAGTTTTTACGTACAGCAATGTCTGTAACACAAGTTTGTACCTTTAACTGCTCTCTTAGAAAGTTTTTTAAGCTTTCACTGGATTTTCCTTTGTTTTGAATTTTTTTTTAAGGTGTTTCCTGGCTGTGTGAACCTGTGCTATAACTTCTTTCATATTTTTTGTTCTGCGTAAGTTTTTTCCTCTTGTACCTTTATTACATGTCTTATGTGTATCTACCCTGTGTTAGCAAGACAGTTTCTCATTCATCTGAGCAGATGAGTGCCAGCCTCGTCTAAGCTTTTCCTGGGCCAACCTTGATACTGTTCTCTACCGCTGTTAATGAAAGTTAGCAGTGCACAGCACAGTCACAGCCCTAAGGTTCCTGAAGTCAAAATCCAGGCAAGGTTTTATTATTCTGTGTCTTAAAATGTGTTCTTCATTACAAACTTACATTACCAACCTTTTTATATCCTTGACAGCAATGGTAGGTTTTAGTCATATGTCACGAGGATGGAGCCAGACTCTTCTCAGTGGTGCCCAGCGCCAGGACAAGGGGCAGTGGGCACAGACTGAAACATAAGAGGTTTCAGTTGAACGTGAGGAAGAACTTGTTTACAGTGACAGAGCACTGGAAGAGGCTGCCCAGGGGGATTGTGGAGTCTTCTTCTCTGGAGATATTCAAAGCCCACCTGGACCATGTCCTGTGCAACCTGCTCTTGGAGAACCTGCTTTAGCAGGGGGGTTGGACTAGATGATCTCCCGTGGTCCCTTCTAACCCTTGCGATTCTGTGATTCTGTGTCCCTCTTTCCTTTGAAGAAGTGGTGTGTCAGAAAATAGGACATACAGGCATTTGTGGTTGGTTTGTCCTTTCTGCAGTTTTAGCTGGGATTCTGGCTGCATTTCCCATGCTATCCTATCCACCTCCCATCTCTCATCTTAGAAAGCAGCTTGGTTTTTCAGATCCAGTGTAGTGTCCAGTGTCATTTGATAACAAAAAAAAATGGGGGGCTTTTCAGAGATGAGGCAGCGTTCTGAACGTTTGATCAGATGTTTTTGTGTATACTGCCTGTCACTAAAATAAGTAGTAGCAATATGCAGAAAACATCTGTGTTGTGGGCTGTTTGCACTAAACCATGCAAAATGCAAATGTGATGCAAAAGAGAGGAGAGAATGTTGGAGCCCAGCACTCTCTGAGCAGGTTCTTTTAGATATTCCACAGGTGGAGGGTGTCACGTTTAACATCAGATTTACTTATTTGAAGATGATTGATATTACATGAGATTTCTGACTTAGCAGTCATACAAACCATACTGAAACATGATACAAATGCAGAATACAGCAGTTGCAACACACAGTTCAATCATGACGCCAATGTGATCCCCGTTACCAGACTCTTTAACACGCTCATTGTCACAATGCTGGGCGTCCCCAATCTTGCTAGGAAGATGTGCATCCATGGGTTGAAGCCAGCTCAAGCCCATTGTTCTTTCTGAAATTCTTTGTCTAGTTTTCTGGGTTCTGTATGCTATGTTGTGCAGAGCCACACATACACCTCCCCCTTGTTGGCCTGGACTAGAACAAATAAATGGGTCTTTTGGTGTTTGGCTGCTTTGTATTGGTATATGGGTTGGTATTTCCTTACCACGATCTTGATGTTTTTATGGCTCCCTTGTTATGTCAGGGAACATTTCCAAACATCTATCTGCAAGCTGATGTGCAGCAGTACTGTAGCTGAGGAAGGCAGGAAACTAGAGGAAAAAGATGAGATAAGTTCTTTAATTTCCCAGAGAACAATGTGCTCAGGTCCTTTTTGTGATTTCTCTGTTGAAAATAGCAAACATATGCAGTGAATACAACTGGGTTTAGCAATATGGTTTAACTAGTCCGATTCCAGGACGAGGAAGAAGAAAAGCGTGGATCGGGCTTAGCAATGAGGATCACAGTTCACAATGGCAGGGAAAAAAGCTGAATATAAGAGTAATTGTACTGCTTTGCTGTGCTTTAACCTTAACCTATCGTTTTTTCAGTACCGTCCTTCTTTGCCTTTTGCATCTTTCTCTTGTTTTGTTCCTGGCCTCAGAACATTTCCAGCAATATGGACTACAGACACATCAGTAGTCCCCTGCTTCCTTGGCATTCAGTTCATATTACTCTCCCATCCACTTTTGTATTCTTTTCCCCACAAAATTCTTGAGAAACCTGACTGCCAGCAATTTTTTTTTTTTAATTGTGCCCACATAGAATATTTCACAAAGCCCAGCACCAAAAGCAGTGTTTAAAGCACTGTGCAAATGATACATCATTAAATCATGTCTACAGTATTGTATGAGGTGTTCGTAGAAGCAGGTATAATGGGGAGAAGACTGGAGTCATAAAGATGGCTGGAAAAGAGAGGTCAGGAGGTTGCTTTTCCTAAGCTTGTGCCTTTTTTTTTTTTTTTGGTTATTTTATCTTTCAAAACTTAGCTGTACAGTGGTTTGCATTTTAAAGATAGCATGCTCTGCACAGTTTGTTATTTTATGTTAATAACAGGCAATAAAAAATAATAATTGTTATTAAATATTTTATATGTGAAAACCTGGCAGGGTGGTATTGGGCATAAAATGTGGTGTATATGTCTTTCAGTAAGTCACCCACTGTTGCCCTTGCAGAAAATGTCATAGAAATTGTAGCTTCTAAGTTAAGATAGGTGATGCATTTTTTATTAATACTGTGCATGTAATTTCTTTTTGGAAAGAATTCTGATTTCCTTGGATGATGGTAGGGAAGCAAGTTGGTTGGCTTGCCTGATGCCTTTTCAATCATGGCTCTCGTGTGTGTTGACCTTGCCTGTCCATTGGAGAGTTCGGGTGCATCAGCATCACATAGTGGTTTTTTTCCTGCAGGAATTCAGTACTAGCTCCATTGGATCAGTATAAAATTTATGAACAATACAGGCTTAGTCAGTCAACTGTTTTCACTGTATGAAGTGGTTCTTTGTGGGAGCTGTTGCTTAAAGGTCCAGAGCAGTATGTTGTACAAACAGAAATCTTTGTGGTGTCTGTGTTAATTTTTACAAACTACAGAGTTTTTGGTCTGTTTCATAACCTTGTGTCATTAAGAGGCAGCTCACCTTGAACTATAAATGTCTGTAATGAATGTTAGTGACAGTAACCCTGCCTTGCCTGTCACTGTTTGCTGAGGGGAGAAAACCAGCGGCATGCCCTATGGCTACCTCCCTTCTCCTCTCTCTTCCTCGGTTGTCATATCCTGTAGTGATTCAGTGCTGCAGAGTTACAGTTGTGACTGACCTCCTGCCTTCCCACTGAGATTTTAAAATGGAATATTTCCAACTTTAATAGTTCGGGTTACTAAATTTGAATTCTAAATGTGACCTTTTTTCCCCCCCAGAATGACATATTTGTTGACTGTAGCTCATTGCTCCGATGTTTCCTTGTTTGTGTTGCAGCAACATCCAGAGATCCATGTCCCAGTTCCCACCCTGCTGTGTGCTATGCAAACACACTGGGAAGCATGGTCTGCGGGAACACTCGCACCTTAAGGGAAGATGCAGCAATACTTTGTAACACCTTTTTTAAGGAACTGGGGAGGAGAGTTTGGCTCTGCCAAGAATACACAGCTACGCTAGCTGTGTTAACCTCATTATGTATTGCAGTAGTAGCTGGAGGCACCGCCTGCATGTGACTTACTGCTGTGTGCACGGGTACATACATGAGCATCCCAAGAAGCCCTCCTCTCTGTACGATAACTTCCTGTTGTCTAGTTTGCCCTTTCAGTAACTTTTTTTTTAATTATTGTTTTATTAGTAATTGGAAACTGGACTGGTCCAATTTATGAAAGGAAAAGGTCATTTTGGGTAGTAAAAAATGCAACAAGCTTTCCTTGTAATTGGTAAAGAAATCCTTTGGTAACCTGGAGAAGAGAGACCCTGCGTTAAACATGGAGACTGATGTAACTCGGGTATTGGAAACCCTTGTTTGGCAGGAGCTGCCAGGCCAGGCAGCAGTGTTCCGGTACAACTAGACACAATTCATGCTGTTTCTTACCCAGTTTGGGGTGTGCTAGGGGAACGTGGAGAAGAGCTGAGCTGACTGCAGGCTGGGAAGAGGACAAAGACAAATCCATAGGAAGTCCGCCTCATTAGTCCCACTGTTCAGAGAACAAGTTGGTTTTCCATTGAGATTTTTAAATTAACGGTGTCCTTTTATATTCCAGCACCATGTGTGTGGACATTATTGGTCTGGTATTTAATTAAAACCACAGCTGGTGATCATTTAATTATAGTGTACAAAAGGGAATGCTGCTTACTTGACTAAGTAGCATTGTTTATTCAATTTAGAGAATTGAAGCCATTTTTTCATGTATTATTTGAAAGCTGTGGCGAAGGATGCAAGATCTGATGAACAAACTGATGAGCTTCATTGCAACGCTTCCCCTCTGTTAAGGGAATGAGGTGAAACAGTGGTTTATAAATTCACTGGCTTTCCTGAAAATTGGAAGTCAGTTATGAACAGATTGGTACAATTAGGCTGGTTCTTGTTTCTCCGCACTGTAAAACCAGTGCATAGTTTCCTGTGGTAGGAAGGAAGGACTTCTGCTGAAGGCTGAGAATAATTCAAGATATTCAGGGTGTTTCTGGCTTTATTAAGAGATTTCAGCATACATACTTGAAAGAAGTGATGTAGCATATGCCTGTAGCAGGCCTGAATTACTGGTTTTTCACTTGCAAAAGGAGGCTGCCTCGAGAATTTTAAACCTACTGCAACATAAAATTATGTATGTGAATATTTACACCGAAATGAATAACTGCACGTGTGTAAGACATTTTTGTAGCTGACATAATAAAAATGCTTTTGACTGAACTTGCAAATGAGGATGTCTGCAGCTTCTAGCATAACTAGTTACACTGCACTTAAACTGCAGTATTTGCATCGAAAAACCTTTATAAAATTACACTTTCTGTCTTGAAGCCAGGGGTGGTCTTTTCCGTAACAATGGGAGTCCTGTATGTGAAGGAGCTGTTGCCAAATGACCTAGTCTCTCTGCTGTCACACGGCTACTTTCACACGTCAGTATGTGAAAACGCCTATGGTTTTGCTGGCTTCCAGTATTGTAAAGGTAAAAGTGATATCAGAATAGGACTCGTTAGCAGATTGACTGGAAATGGAACAAGAAAAATAACTCAAAAGTGACCCGCCCAATAAAATGTCCGAGTGAAGGTACTGAAACTGGCTGGAGGACTAGAAACAGGGTCTGCGTTTCAGTCTGAATTTTGGCAGCAGAGCCCCGCGTTTGCTGCGTTGCTTGGTCCGGTGTGAAAGGTCACTTTTGTTTCCTCACCCAGTGTAACCTGGAGTTGGTGCTTTACTATGACAAAGAAAGACATGAGTATTAGTGGCTTGTTTTCCTCCTGGACTTTTTGGTTGTAACTGTCAGTATTACAGAGTGTTGAATTCTAGCTGATGCCTTCAGTGGGACGATGAGTGGGGATACTTAAGGATAGGGAGAGGGTGTGAATTAATTAAAAGTGTAAGATTCTTTTAAGAATTGTTCTTGATTCCTAAGTTATGCAGCTAACGTAATCTAGGTGCTGTTAGTTATCCTAGTCTGCTATATACTTCCACATGCCATCAGTTAAATGTAGCACGTATCTTTCATCAAAAGGATCTACTGCAGAAAGAAAAACAGATCAGGTTCTTGATGTGTGACTTCAGTAGATTAGAATCACTGAAACTCACTGACGTGGGACTAAGGAGAACAACAAATGCAAAGCAGTAGATCAAAGTGGAGCAAGCTTTAGTTGCAAAATAAAACCAAGTCCTGTGCTTGGAGTTATTCCCAGCACCAAACTGATAACTTCTATACATCTGAAGGCATCAAAACATGGGACACCTTCTTTTATAACACAAAACTGAGTCAACATTTAATGTAAGGCTTTATAACACAAGACTCAAGCTACTTCCTGTTAAACTAACGTTAGAACCAATCTACCCATTTCCAGCTGAATTATACTTCATTGTATTTATCCATATAATGTGTTTTCTGATGAAGGAATGAGTGTGCTGTCTGGAGAGGATAATTCCATGTAAAAAGTATTTAGTAGCACGTGGATTTCTTTTAGACGTTCCTTATACTGAAGGTCCTATTAACTACTGCAGAAATCTACAGATATTATAGCTGCTGTATGTATCTTCTTCTAAGCGCTACTGCTACCTGGCTTGTGACTTGGTTAATTTGTTTCTTCCTTTTGTCTTCTAGCTTCATCTAGCAGCCCTGGCTTCATTAAAAGGAGACATAGTGGAGCTTAATAAACGTCTACAACAAACAGAAAGGGAGCGTGACCTGTTGGAAAAGAAATTGGCAAAAGCACAGGTGAGCAATAGTTCAAGATTCTGAAGACGGTCCTCGGTTTTGTATTGTCCTTGTTCTTCAGAGAGGAATATGGTATGCAGGGAGCGGATGAAATATCTGAACAATGTCACACGTGCAAGCCTGCAAGAAACATAGCTGCCGTGGGTTTTAAGTCTCATGTGCTGATGACATTCTTCTAAAAAATACCAAGAAAGAATTATATTAGTTTTGTTTTGAAGCCAATATAAACAGTGACTGCTTTGGAATATTTTCGAATATAAAAACTGCAGCACTCTCAGTGGATTAGGTAACTGATTGCAGAGCCTTCCACTCTTGGGTTGGATTCAAACACAGCACAAAGTAACACTGATCAAAAGCCATTGCCTATTGGCAGTGCTTTGGTGGCATATTGGAAATTATTTGTGATCTCAGTCTAGCTTCTAGTAAGCCAGTTTGTGTGTATCTGCTGTGGAAAACACAGTCAGTGGAAATCCAAGGGATCAAATAAGAATAAGGTGTGAACTCTAATGCTTTCACAGCTCTTAAAAAAAGGAAAATCTTTTCAGATCAAGGTAAATGTAGAGAGGCAAATGCAAACAGGGAAAACTGAACTATTGTTCTTAATATTGCTCTCTTCTCTAAGTGAAATCTCTGTTTTCACATACTGTCATTCTGGAAAATAGGTTTTATAAGTACTTTATGTTTCAAAACTAATTCAAAATATGTTCTCATTTATACTGCATAGAGACAGTCAAAGCATTTTGTCCTGTGTAGCATCTTATTTGTTGCCCAGAGAGGTTGTGGAATCTCCAACCTTGCAAATACTCAAGCCACCTGGACCTGGTCTTGGGCAACCTGCTCTAGGGGACTTGTCCTGGTTTTGGCTGGGATAGAGTTAATTTTCTTCACAGTAGCTAGCATAGTGCTGTGTTTTGGATTTAGTACCAGAAGAATGTTGATAACACACTGATGTTTTCAGCTGTTGCCAAGTAGTGCTCAGACTACTCAAGGACTTTTTGAGCTTCTCCTGCTCGGCCAGGTGCATAACAAGCTGGGAGGGAGCACAGCTAGCACAGCTAACCCAAACTGACCAAAGGGCTATTCCATACCATATAACGTCATGCTCGGGGGGGGGTTAGTT
>NW_009258669.1:6138583-6159870 GCF_000687185.1 Egretta garzetta | reverse complement strand
AGCTCCTCTTTAGAACATAGTTTGACATGAGGGTGCATTTGACAATCATTAAACAGTCGGATGGATCCACTGTATCCAAATGATCCACATCATTCTGCGTGGCTACACTGACTTTGTTGTTATTTATAACTCTGCAAGTTCTTGTGGTAACCACAGGTTTTTGTTAGTGTTTTAGTTTTATTTCTAGATCTTTGTTTAAAAATACATATGCCCATGAAGGGTGCCTGGTAGGTGCTCCCATACGGTAATGAATCCCCACTGATGGGGACGGGGATGAAGGATCAGTCCTTAATCCCAGTTAACATGTGCTCTGTTAGCACGAGATTGTTTGGTGTTTTCTTTGATGGGTTACCAACTATGCACGGTGTATGTAGTGCTTGATTTGTGATGCTGAGGGTTTTTACATGATCCTGGGCTGTGTGCTTGTGAACACAAGCGTAGTGATGACTGCTACCCGAACCGTGAATAACACAAAATCAGAATATATGAAGGCTGGGTGCTAGCTAGCTTTCAGATTAAAAAAATTGCTTTTAAATTAACAACTTCTATAAAGTTTTAATGTTTTAGTTCTCTTCAATTGTTTTTTTTAGTAGTCCTCAAGTAGATAGAAATTTTTTGGGGGTATATATTAAATAAAATACAATCTTTCTTAAGGAATGAGGCATTAAACAAGCACAACTCATGTATTCAATGTGTTGATTGCGCATATATAATCCTTTAGACATAAACCGTTGACCAAGTCTGGGACTAGGATTGGATCCAGCCTCACCTGGACTCCTCTCTGAGGGAGTTTAGAAAGCAAGGGGATCTTTTCTGAACCTCATGACTCAATGGGAGGTTCTCCCTGACAGTCTTTTCTGACCCTGTCCTCTGTGCAGTAAATAGCAAAGTGTACCTCGCCATTGAATCTCATAAACTATTGTCGCATTTAACACTGAACTTTGTTAACTCACTGTTTTACTCCAATAAGCCACATTATTTTTGCCTCCCTCTCACTCCATCCGCAGGAAGAGGATACCATCCACTGAATTTCATTCCTGAAATGAGATCCAATAGTATCTATGTCATATGTTGTCATGGTATCGAGCTATTATTATTCTGCTGGAGATCCTTCTGATTATCTCGTAAGGGAAATTAAATCAATGTAAAGAATGCATTCTGCCTATGTGTCCTGGTTTCGGCTGGGATAGAGCTAATTTTCTTCACAGTAGCTAGCATAGTGCTGTGTTTTGGATTTAGTACCAGAAGAATGTTGATAACACACTGATGTTTTCAGCTGTTGCCAAGTAGTGCTCAGACTACTCAAGGACTTTTTGAGCTTCTCCTGCTCGGCCAGGTGCATAACAAGCTGGGAGGGAGCACCGCTAGCACAGCCACACCACACAGCTTTCACAGCTCTTAAAAAAAGGAAAATCTTTTCAGATCAAGGTAAATGTAGAGAGGCAAATGCAAACAGGGAAAACTGAACTATTGTTCTTAATATTGCTCTCTTCTCTAAGTGAAATCTCTGTTTTCACATACTGTCATTCTGGAAAATAGGTTTTATAAGTACTTTATGTTTCAAAACTAATTCAAAATATGTTCTCATTTATACTGCATAGAGACAGTCAAAGCATTTTGTCCTGTGTAGCATCTTATTTGTTGCCCAGAGAGGTTGTGGAATCTCCAACCTTGCAAATACTCAAGCCACCTGGACCTGGTCTTGGGCAACCTGCTCTAGGGGACTCTCCTTGCGTTGGGGAAGGGTTGGATGAATGACCTCCAGAGGTCCCCATCAACCTCAGCCATTCTGTGATTTTGTGAATTTAGTCTCCAGTATTCAGTGCATTTTGGTAGGGGCTTGTATCTCTGTGTTACTTAAACTCAAATGTAAAAATATTTAAGCAGTCCAGATTTTAAGGCTCTTACTTCAGTCCTCTAACTGTATTTTGGCCATTGTCCGCATTCCCTGATGTTTTTTTCAGCTACCTTTAAGGTTTTGGGGCTTGTAAGTGACTCTTACTGCAGACCCTCAATGCAACATCCAAAAATAAGAAACACTTTAATGTTTTTATATCCCTCGATATGTGAGCCAGAGCCATGCTGGGAGTTAACATTGTTTATCAGCTATAATCCTGAGAGCCTTTTCTAATCTCTACTGCCCTCTGAGATAGACTCCTCTTTATGACATAGTTTGACATGAGGCTGCATTTGACAATCATTAAACAGTCGGATGGATCCACTGTATCCAAATGATCCACATCATTCTGCGTGGCTACACTGACTTTGTTGTTATTTATAACTCTGCAAGTTCTTGTGGTAACCACAGGTTTTTGTTAGTGTTTTAGTTTTATTTCTAGATCTTTGTTTAAAAATACATATGCCCATGAAGGGTGCCTGGTAGGTGCTCCCATACGGTAATGAATCCCCACTGATGGGGACGGGGATGAAGGATCAGTCCTTAATCCCAGTTAACATGTGCTCTGTTAGCACGAGATTGTTTGGTGTTTTCTTTGATGGGTTACCAACTATGCACGGTGTATGTAGTGCTTGATTTGTGATGCTGAGGGTTTTTACATGATCCTGGGCTGTGTGCTTGTGAACACAAGCGTAGTGATGACTGCTACCCGAACCGTGAATAACACAAAATCAGAATATATGAAGGCTGGGTGCTAGCTAGCTTTCAGATTAAAAAAATTGCTTTTAAATTAACAACTTCTATAAAGTTTTAATGTTTTAGTTCTCTTCAATTGTTTTTTTTAGTAGTCCTCAAGTAGATAGAAATTTTTTGGGGGTATATATTAAATAAAATACAATCTTTCTTAAGGAATGAGGCATTAAACAAGCACAACTCATGTATTCAATGTGTTGGCTATGTTTAAGTACTGAGGCAGACTCTGGTGAAACCACTCTACCTTTTTTTTTTTTTCCCTAAGAGCATTGCGTCCAAGTAGATGCTCCACTTAACATAATTTTTTGAACTTTTCCTCCCACTCCACAGAGATTCATCCAAATTTGTATCATGTATCATATCGTATCATTTTTTTCCTCTACAACCTCTGCCTAATGCATTTCTTCCTCACTAATATGAATCAGAGGTTCAGAAGGCATAAATTAAATAAGAGGTGTTTGAGGTTCTGCATAACCATATTCAGATGCTAGTGGGTCAGTATTAAATCTGTATTCTGCACCTGGACTATACTTACAAAGGCAGCACATGTTTCATTTCAGCAGGCATAGTAAATGCTCTCTGGAACAAATAGCTCTTAAAACACATTTTTGGTAATATCTTTCACATCATTTCATGAGGCATGTGAGACACTTTGGAAGAAAAGATTAGCAATTTGCAGCGCGACGGTGATTTGGGGAACCACAATTCAGGTAATAGATGACAAATGGTGTGAAGAAAGATAGCTGGATAACCTGTGCTTAAAATTTTGTAAAAGGACGTAATTGATTACTGTTGTATAATGCTCATTTCCAAAACTGCAGTCTGTGGAGACCTGCTATAGCATTTGCCTACACCCTTCTATTATTTCAGTATGACGGCAGATCTCCTTGTCTCTATGTTTGTATCGGTGCACAATTTGGCAACGGAGTGATCTCCTGAATGAAGTTTGCTGTAAAATACTGGTCAACCACAACTGATGTCTTCTTCCAAAAATCATTCTGTGGTTACGAGAAGTAAAGTAGTGCTTTCAACTAGCTCTGTCTGGCACGGTATCCTGGCTTTGATAATGATAAATAGTGGATGTCTGAAGGGAGAGCACAAGAAATGCGTATAGAGAGTTGTCCTCCTTCAGACTCCCCACCTTTCTGCCAACATCTGTGAGCAGGAGGCTGCATCACATTTAATAGTCCTCTATGGTCCTATCCTTCATGGATTTATCTAATCTTCTTTCTAATCTGTCTACATTCTTGGCATTTCCTACATCCTGTGACATTGAGTTCTGCAGTTTTATGATAGAACATGGGATTTAGTAACATGCTGAACGTTTCAGCAAATACAACAAGAATAGACAATTCGCTTACTACGTCTTCCTTATGGTTTCATCTCCTTTCACAAGGTAGTTCTGCTCTCTTGTTCTTTGTCCTCAGTCCCTGTAATTTTGGAATTTTATAACAGCTCTAGATACAGGGTTACAAAGACTGTGCTGCGTCATTCTGGATCCTGTATCACACGGCAGTAAGTCCCATTACTGCAGTAATAATTCTTTACCATCCTCTTGGTTATTCAGAATACGGGGAGGGACAGCAGAATAGCCGTATAGGAATGAAACAAACACTGCAGGCGTATAAGAACAATGTGAACTTCACAGGAAGGCTTCAGTTTCTCATTTAACAAAGTAATTTGACATAGAAATGCATGGTGTTCAGATGAATGTTGAAATTACTTGTTCTGTTGTGTGATGTCCTTACCTCACATGGATAAGTGCTGTGTACTTGTATTCTTCTTCCACATCTAATATACACAGCAAATACCAGCAAACAATTAATTCTGACTATGACCAATTCACCTTCCTGACTGAGGATTTGGCACGGTGGACTTGTATTTATGCCTAAAATCAGATTAATGGATTGCCACTTTAAAATCTGCCACTCCTCTTAAATTGAAATACTGTATTAGTTGGGCGAAGATTTTTTAGCTCCTGTGAGCCTGTTAGACAGGTTTATCATTGTGGCTCATTCAGGTGATGACTTGTATTCTTGGTGAGCAATGCCATAGCCAGGGTTTGTCTCTGCAGGGCCTGAGGCACTGGGGGATCTCTCACCGAGGGCTGCTGATGGTGGCTCTCTTTTTGTCCTCTGACTGAACACTGCCAATTTAGCATAAAGGTTTGCAGTGGTAGTGTTTCTTGCGCTAGGAATTTGTGTAGATTAACAGGCAGTAGAAGCATGTGTCAAGACAATATCCTTGAGTTAAAATGCTTTCTCTTATCATCGTTCTCCCTCATACTCTTCTTGCTCTTGCGGTTGTTTACCAGCATCGAGAGGTCAAACAAAGGTGTTTCCAGGCATTGTTAATTTATACTGTAATTGAAATAACCTTTTTAGTCTATACCAAAAACCAGCCAAGGGTCACTTACACTGAGAACTGCTGGAAATTTCTCGCCTGACCTCAACAATTGCTCGTTTTTTGCAGCCTCTCAGTGGATTATCCCCATGTTTGCTTTCTCAGAGAATTAAAGCTCTTAATGTTTTTGAACAGTACTTAAGTATGAGGCTGGAGGAGGGATAAGGAAAGGGTGTAAGGTATTTATCTTTAAAAGTTTGTGTGACTGGCATACAAAAAACCTGCAAGAGCTGAATGTCTACACCTTGGAAAGCAATAGGAACTGGTGGCAAATCATTGTTCTCGGGCTCAAAGGACACAGAAGAGGATGATGAACAGGTTCAACATCCCAGAAAAAATCTTTACCAATCGGTACCAAAACATGCATTTCTTTCTTTTCCCTTCTAAGCTTTGAGATGAACGTGCCATAATAAGGAGCAATCCTGTCTAACCAGAAGAATTTTCCATTGCTGCATTTTGGGATTCGTGCTGAACTGTGTTTCCATTGTCCGGATGCTTTTGCTTTTTTTAGTTGAGAATTGTCAAGGCTGACCAGAACAAATGAGACATAACTCTGTACCAAGGCACAAGACTCCTTCTTAGCATCATGTCCTGTCTTTCACAGAGGTTCCCTCTCTGCCTTTGCCAGTTACTTTTGCCCAAGATAATCCAAGAGCCCTTTTAAAAAACCATATGTGAAGCTCTTGTCTTATATTGCTTGTTGTTCACAAAGTATGTCTGTCACTAAATGATGGTTATCCTGAAAAATGGTGACTGAGAAATGGCTGGAGAAAACAGAAAGCAAGTCTGGTAATGTGGCTGAGGTCCATTAGCAAGGGTCCATATATCTTCAGTCAAGATAAACAAATTCTGCTTTTCAGTGCACAGCTTAGAAAGACAAAAATTGTTGTGATAGGATTTTTATTTATTGTCTTAAAATAATTATTACACACTCCATCTGAAACATCCTTTCGGTTTAAAAGCAAAAAAACAGTGCACGTAATTGATTGATCTGGGTAATGCTTAGGTAATGTTTGTGGGTATCAATGTGTGTCAGAGGAAATTTAGATTTAGAAAGGCAGAATAAGCAACTCTTTATTGCACTTAAATCTGTTCTGAAGCTTTTGTTCAACATTTTCTCTCTGTCATTTCTGTACTTTGAAAGTCATGGTAGTTCTTCAGACAGATAGGATGTTAAGATACAGTAACATTGTGGAATGATCCTACAATGAAAAGTCATTATAATACACATGTATAACCATGTCAGTTGCCAACATGAAGTCTTAAAAGCCAGATGAACAGTATCAGTCTTCTAAAATGTGACTCTTCACTCTCTTCAGTGTGAGGATATGGTCTGTCTGTCTTAGTGTAGGTGAAAGTGCTTTTGACTCCAGCTGGAGTAAGAAAGTATTTTGTGGTAGTCTGTGGAAGGGTGCTCTAATGTGTGGGCTACCTTTCAACATGCATATTCCTGGAACTTAAAAATATTGAAATAAATTTTATTTAAAATTTAAAAGAAAAATGTTATTGAAGCTCAACATAAATTTTAGTTTTCATGCAGCTTTTTATGTAGATAGGAAAAACTTCTTCACTGAAAGGGTTGTCAGGCTCTGAAATGGGCTGCCCAGGGAGGTGGTAGAGTCCCCATCCTTGGAGGTATTTAAAAGAAGGATAGATGAGGTGCTTAGGGACATGGTTTAGTGGTGGGATGTCAGGGTTAGGTTAAAGGTTGGACTCGATGATCTCAAAGGTCTTTTCCAACCAAAGTGATTCTATGATTCTATGATGTTCTCAAGCTGTGAATGTGAGTGGCCAAAAAATATGAGGGCAAACCATGAGAATTCTGGCATACCTACTAGTTTGGGTATAATTTCCATATTTATGGGACAAAGGTTGAGCGAGTTACCTCTGTATAGAGTGTTTACTTGATTTTAAAAAATAAGTTTTTGATGCAGTAATGTTGGGGGACCTCTTACATTACTATAAACTGTAGCCTTTAGAAATGCTACTAGGAACTTGCATTGCAGGTCTTCAATGTGGGTTTTATACTGTCAGCTGGCTTGTGAGTTTTCTTTTATTGACAGCATAGTACATACCATTCTGTGGTTGCAAGGAGGCTCGGCTGTTTCCTGCAGGTGGTCAGAAGCAAAAAGTTAGAAGTCTTGCTCTTTCCAGCCACTACCAAGCATAACTTCAATCAGCATACACTGTTGGATTGTAATTGCAGTAGATTATAATTTTTTGCTCTAATTGAAGTAGAGTGTTTGCGGGCATGAAGAGTAAGCCAGAGAGGCTGGATTTAACATTCTGTTAGAAAGGAAAAGGAGGATTTTGTGATATGTGTAAAAAAACAAGCAGCCATATGTAGCCTTTAATTGTTCAAATAATAAGCATTTTATTTTAGAGGATTAAAATAATAAAAAATCTGCTATGTTATCTTTAAAGGCTAATAAAAACAAATACTTATTCAAGAGAAGAAGTCATAACCTTAAAGTGCGGTTACTTTTCCTTACTATAATGTGGTTTCTGCCTTAGGACTTGTTCTAATTCAGACCTCATTGGGAAGATCCTTGAAGATTCTTGATGCATCATGAATCTCACAGTTTCAAAGTTGGGATATTTATAGCTGTTTTGAGTTGCAAATGGCGTTTTATGTTCAAGCAGGAAGGGCAACTTCTGCCGTTTAGAAAAAAATAGTAATAAAAGTACACTTCATAGTCTTTCAATTCCTAAAATGTTGTAATTGCATACATTTGTGTACCTGTCAATATTTTGCTTCTGTCCTTTTCTCTTGCTAAGGCAGTGTTGGTCTGATGAGTAAGAAGACCATTAATAGTGTGCACTTCTGCCTTGTATCTGATCTCTATGCAGTTATTCATAAGACCCTTTCTGTTCCTTGCTTCTCTGCTTTAGTGTGAACAATCCCACCTAATGAGAGAGCACGAAGACGTGCAGGAACGAACAACACTTCGCTACGAGGAAAGAATCACAGAGCTGCACAGTATCATTGCTGAATTAAATAAGAAAATTGATCGACTACAGGGAACAACAATAAGGTACAGCAACTTCCTGGAAATTCTGGCCCAATGCAAGAATGGTGCAAAACATGGCATGAATTATACTCTTAAATATAATTCTATGATGACTTTAAGGTAGCTAGGCTTGTTATGGCTGGTGCTGAGTAGCTGCCCGTAATGGAGGTACGTGTTCTGCAGCATATCATCCCAGGGCTCAAAAGTGCTACATTCTCTGGCAAAATCACACTTTGCAAAGCCTAATGAGCACTGCAAAGAACTGCACTGTACCATCTTAAGTATTCCTTTAGCATAACGTACATGCCAGGGTACCAGATAAGTGATAGCAATGGTGGAAAAAGGAAGGTGTAGCTACCTAGCCTGCACTTCTGCTTTTAACTTCATTTTGTGGCATCCTGTAGATCACCTAAACCAAATCACTTGTTGTGAGAAATATGGCTGAAATGGATTTCAGTAGGTTTTGCATCTACTTGTACTGGTATTTGTGACAAAACACACGGTACAAATCACGTTGTTGCCTGTCCTTGAAGCAGCAAAGCTTGGGGTATTACAGAAGGTCATTACCTGTTACTGTGTTAAAATAAACTTTACTTCTGACAACAGGAAAACACTTTGTTTTTCCTTACTTGTTTTACCCATGTTCTCAACCTGGAGAAAGTTGGACTAGGACAAGGAAGGAGCTTCTTAAAGTTTAGCTTGCAAGGGTGCAACTGAACTACTAGAAACTATGGATTTGCTAGTGAACATCAAATTAGATTTGATACTTTTGTAGGTAATATTGACATGGGCCTCTACCCATGTAGCCCACTTTCAGTTTGCCTTGCTTATTAGCTCCAAGTTTTTTTGATAACTGCTTCGTTTGTTCTTCCGTGTAAACGTTTCTACTACCACAAGTTGTTACAACAATGCTGTTACAACTACTCACTTAACCTTTCACAAAAATACTTATATACAAAAAGGTTTAGTGCACCATAAATAAGAGAAAGTATCATCACACATTTATACCACTATAAAAGCAGTGATAGAACTACATTATGTTAATGTTATTTAAGAAGATAAATTCTGCCGACTCTTGAGATAATCATAACTAGAGATGATAGTGGTGAGATTTTTCAGGTAAATATTTTCCAAACTGATAGTGCTTCTCTGAAAAAATCCCTGTGACTCCCTTGTTCATTCATGCTTGAAACCTTTGCAGACAAACTTCCCATTCATCTTGTTTCGAATCACCTTTCTTTTCAGCATGACACTGGCTTCCCATCCCGCCCTCCTCTCCGGTAAAGCTCTACCAATTGAAAAGACCGATTGAAAAGCAAAATCTGAGAAGCATGAGAGCTGCATTGATTTTTTTTTTTTTTTTTTTCTTGAATGGCAGAAGAACTCTGTGACATTTAAGAAAAATATTACATAGAATCCATAAAAATTGTTTGCTTGGAGTCCCTGTGGCAAGCTAAATGCCAAGTGGTGTTCAGTTACAAAATACTGGAATCGGGTGAATACCGTGAATGTTTAACCATGTCCATAAGCAAGTCAGCTGTGGCATGCACGGAGAGGTGAGACATAAGAACTGAGCTTGATGGGAAGTGCATGCTGCTTCTTGTGAAAAGTGTGTTTTTGCTGCTTCTTTGGGGGGGGGTGCGGGCTTCTGAAGGTATCAGAGCAATACTGCTGCAACAGGTGCTGCACCGCTGTCATGCCCCATCTGTTTGGTCTGATCGTATGAGAGCTCGTTTTGCTCAGGCAGCTGGGATGCCTCCTCTGTTTTTGTTTGTTCTGGTTTTACTAGTAAGAACAAAAATGTTTATTAAGTTAGTGCATTTTTTTTATTTCCTTTAATGATTGGAATAGCCTGTTTTCTTTGTCAGGCCAATAATTTGGTGTCTGGGGAGCAGAGGAGTAATGTTCCTCCTAAAAATGTCAAGCAGAGGTAGAATTGGAGGGATTCCATAGCATTTGTAAGGACAACTGAAAGAAGAAAAACTGATCCTGCCTGCTGTGACTTTCTGTAAATGCTCTCTGGGATCTACTGGCGTCACGCTTCAGAAGCTGTTGCATCCCACAGAGCAAGGGTGGTGCAACTGCTGTCCTTGCTGGGACAGGTGTGACTCACAGCACTCCACCCTTGGCTGTGGGGACTGCGGGCCTGGGAGCTGGAATAAAACCGTCCGGAGGGAAAGGGTTCCGGGAGCATAGCCCTGCTATGGCCTCTCCATTTATGCTTTCCCCTAAACCAGAACACAGGAGGGATTTTAGTTTTGGTTTGACTCTTGGGTACCTGCAAGTAATACTGAGTGGAGGCTTTACTTGTGCTATCACAAAATTTAGGCCGTCTTTCTGGAAAGAGTTTTCTCGAGTTTACGTTAATTGCATGACAGATAAATGTTTCCCAGTGCTGACACAGAGATTTTTCAGTATTTTCATGTATCATTTTTAGCCTTTCAAAATAAACAGACATGTAGCTTGATGCACTGCTGCTTTATAACATTCTTCATGGCTCTTTTCCAAAACCCAAAAATATTCTGGAAACAATTAGAAGAAACCAGAGTTTCAAGGAGGGTATTTGACTATCCTCCTCAAGCTCTATTATCTTTAAATTTGCAGCTCTTTGTTTGCATGTGAGTAATACCCTCAGAAAGTAAGCAGAAAGAGCGTTTAAATCTGAATAAGGTATTGCAACAGTTTGAGGGGTTTTGGCAGGCTGTATAAGCTAGTTAATATTCTCCATTCCGAGAATTTTTCTCTCTTCGTTTTTTGGTCAGTTGTTTTTTGTTTTTTTTTTCCCTTTCAATGTCAAGGGTTTTACAGAGTTTGAAGTGTAATGGCTTTTTCTCATGTGGTTTAGTAATGCCAGCTCTAGAAGAGAGCTTAAGTCACACATCAATGCATGTGCCCCTTCCCAGGTATATCTGATATGCTGATCTTGGTAATCTTACAGGAGTATTTTTAGAAGTTTCAAGAATTGTTCTAGGTTTGCTAGCCATTTCTTGGGTACAAGTTCCATGTGTGTGGCCACATGAAGTTAGCTCCTGCTCTTGCACTATGTTGTTCCAGCATTCCCTGAGGAAAATGAGGTCACCCTGGTTGTGGGAGCAAGCCAACATTCATCTGCAATTGTCTCATCTCCCTGCTGCTGCTCTGGACATCCCAGCTGGTTTGGAAGCCCAACCTCACCAAAAAAAAAGCTGAAATACAGCTGTAACTGATCTGATATTAAGGCTAAAAAGAGAGTTGCTTATACTCAAACTGTGCAAGTAGATGAACCTCTTGCTTGCCCAGTTCTTTTATATGTGACGGTGCAGAATTTACCCACTACCAGCTCAAGAAGGTAGCAATTTGGAAGCAAAAAGACACTAAAGAAGTGGCCCACTAGGATAAGGGTGCTTTTTTTATTTGAACAGGCTGGAGGTGTAAACCTTGGCTCTGTCTTTTCTTGGAGAACTATAATTTTGTGACAGTGTCTTACTGTTCTTATCTACATTATTGGGGAGAGAGTGGGAGAAGGTGGCTAGTATTTTGCTTAAGTTCATTGTAAAACTCAAGCCACAGGCTTTCGTCAAACTCTGCAAGACTTTTGGGCAGAAAAACCTATGATGACTGTGCAGAGCATGTGTTGTCAGCTTCTTTAAGAGTGGACAGGTTTCACTGAGTGGTACTAACTTGGGACTCCTGTTAGCATGTCAAATGGATACCAGTGGAAGTGTTACCCCTGCTTTTGTTGTTTCAATTTGTAGCAGACAAATTTTTTGCACTGCAAAGGTTCTCTGTCTTTTGACAAGGTGTATGCCTACTCCCACTTTCTCTCCAAGTGTGTATGACTTAAAGACAGCAAAGCCAATCACATGGATCTTACCAATTGTAGTCATATTTTAAATACTTGGACAGCAAGAATACACCTCATAACCCTGAAGCACAGAAAGGATTTACAAATTACACAGTAGTGTACTAAAAGGGAATTATGTCTGTGTTACAGGTGGATGTTCCTAACTTCAGAAGCTTTTAGTATTGCCTTAGATTCCTTCAAACTCAACTCTTTTTTTCTTAATCATGTCTTTGGCTGGCAAAATCTTGGTTTTGCAGAAACAACTTCGGCCTATGACTTGAGGGTCTTTCTTAGATGGAGGTTCAGCAAAAAGAAAAAGGAAGAGATCAGATTGCTTTTAATTCTAAACCAGTGGCTGTTCAGGTACACCTGTGCAACTCTAAAAATCATATGCAACTTTAACAATACCATGCAGAAGTATACTCCGTTGAATATTGGTGCGTGCTAAGGATTATTTGAAACTTTGTCAAGAAGCTTGTAACCCACTGCTATAACACTACTTAGAACCATAGAATCATAGAATTGTTTAGGTTGGAAAAGACCTTTAAGATCATCAAGTCCAACTGTTAACCTAACCCTGCCATCCCACCACTAAACCATGTCCTGAAGCACCTCGTCTGCCTGTCTTTTAAATACCTCCAGGATTGGGGACTCCATCACTTTCCTGGGCAGCCCATTGCAAAGCTTGGCAACCATTTCTGTGAAGAAATTTTTCCTAATGTCCAACCTAAACCTGCCCTGGCACAACCTGAGGCCATTTCCCCTCATCCTATTCCCTGTTACCTGGGAGAAGAGACCAACACCCACCTGACTACACCCTCCTGTCAGGCAGTTGTAGAGGGCGATAAGGTCTCCCCTCAGCCTCCTCTTCTCCAGGCTGAACAGCCCCAGTTCCCTCAGCTGCTCCTCCTAAGACTTGTGCTCCAGACTCCTCACCAGCTTTGTTGCTCTCCTCTGGACATGTTCCAGCAAGGCAACATCTTTCCTGTAGTGAGGGGCCCAAAACTGAACACAGTATTTGAGGTGCAGCCTCACCAGTGCTGAGTACAGGGGCACGATCACTTCCCTGCTTCTGCTGGCCACACCGTTCCTGATACAAACCAGGATGCTAGCTGTCAACCAGTACCCCCAGGTCTTTTTCTGGCAGGCAGCTTTCCAGCCACTCATCCCCACGCCTGTAGCGTTGCATGGGGTTGTTGTGACCCAAGTGCAGGACCCGGCACTTGGCCTTGTTGAACCTCATACAGTTGGCTTTGGCCCATTGATCCAGCCTGTCCAGGTCCCTCTGCAGAGCCCTCTTCCCCTCGAGCAGATCAACACTGCCACCCAGTTTGGTGTCATCTGCAAACTTACTGAGGGTGCACTCGATCCCCTCGTCCAGGTTGTTGATAAAGATATTAAACAAGACTGGCTCCAGAACTGAACCCTGGGGGACACTGCTTGTAACCGGTTGCCAACTGGATTTAACTCCGTTGACCACAACGGAGCCGCCATGAGCCGGTCTAAGCCATGAGCTGCCAGCTTCTCTAGGAGAATGTTGTGGGAATTTGTTCAGACTTACAGCTTTCAATCTGAAATATATTCAGGATGTAGATTGTGCTGGAGTTAATGAGGAAGAAGGAGAATGAATAGGCTACCTCATCACAAGAAATAACACATGGCATTTATAGTCATATTTATACAATGACTGGAGGTCTGATTCTAGCTTTTAAATATGTGCTAGGTGGAAGCTATCTGGAGTCAATTCAAATGGTAGCGTGGGTGTAATGGCATTGGCTTCAGCACAGAATGCCCAGCCCCACCTGCCTTCAGTGATTAATTCCCATGTTGTCTCAAGTGTGTCGCTATTTGTTCACAAGCGAACTACTTCAGAGGGACCTCAAGTGTGTATACACAGGGAGCAATCTCTGGGTTGCAGTGCACATACACCTGTAGTATTTCCTATCTGAAGGTCTTAGAATGCTTTAAAAATACTTGTTGAAGTAAAATGAAAGTTGATAAACTGCTGGCACCTAAAATGTGAAACTATGCACTGCTTGCGGCTGGGAAGAGAATGTGCACCTTGCCAGCGTCCTGGCAGAACTCATCAGTGGTGTGAAAGGATGCTGAAAGCGTGCCATTTTGCTCACTATTTGATGAAGTTTTTCTTCGTGACTGTGCAGCAGTTGTGATCCTTGGTTGCACCCCAATGTGAGGCAAGCAATAAGTGCAGACATAGCTGTAAACCACACTTTTTTTCCTCCAGCATTGATTCCAGGGCACTCTGCGTTTGGAACAGCTTGATCTGATCTTAACTGCCTCTGACTCACCATGACATTCCAGCAACTGGGAACCACCAGGGCCCGTAGGAGAACCGACACCTGCTTTCTCCAGCCAGGCCCTGGGTGGTGGCAGCAACAGGGCAGTCATAATGCTTCCACCTTCTGTGTGGTGTGGCAGGAGTTCAGTGCCTCATCATCATCAGCTGTTGAGCGCCTTGCGTTTCCAAAGCCACTGGAGGGTCTTCTCCTGTTTTGGGAAAAGGGGTGTTTCAAATAGTATCTTCTGTTGCTACCAACTTCAGTTGTAAAGACAGAATTTATATTTGTGGTGCATCGCTCCCCTCAAATTCCCCCTTTGTGTTTTTAGCCTCTGTCTGCCCCATATGAGACTAGTGGTGGAGAGGCCGATTGACCTTGCTGTCACTTTACCAGAAATGGATTTCTGATCTTCCTGGTCAGGTCTTAGAAGCATTAGATCATTCAGAAAGTGACTTTTGGCTTGAGACATTGGAAGGGTGTCAGTCCTGCTGTGTGATGTACTTTTCACCTACCCCAAGATACTGAGGGTGCTTAAACTGAAGAAACAGGACTAGTGCTAGCTAGATGAAGCTAGAAAGCAGAAAATCTGTGAAACAAGAGCAGAAAGAAGAGTGGTGAGAAATCATTATTGTGTGTGGCATTGTTTTATTATCAATATGGCCTCATGTCCATTTGCAGAGGTAATGCAGGTTTTTAAAATGTAGGACTAATTGTTTCATAAATGAAAAAATGAGTTACCTTCAGATCAAAAAAATTGCAGCTGTTTGAGTGCTTGGTAATTGTTTTTGTCTAAAGCTAATTACTACTGGCTTGTGCTGTGGCTAATAATAAAACAAGTTCATGGAACATTAACTCACACTTATGTGTCTTCATTACACTGTTTTAATTCCTGCTATTCATGATTTAGTTCTCACACTTTCTTAAACATGTATTTTGTGGTACCTTAAAGACCTTTCTTTGATCTAAATCTCAATTTTAACCAGCTGACCTGCATTTTTGTTTAATAGTAGTCACTAAGTGCTTCTGATAAAGTCAGATGTTCTTTGCACTGAAGGAAACGTTAAGGGGTAGAAGAGCATAATAGTTCCTGTAGAAATTACATCTCAGTACCTTGGGAAACCCTGCTTGGTGAGCAAGCTGAAATTCCTTTTTTGAGTTGGCCTAGTTCATAAGTTGTCGCCTCTGCTACTTTGAGAACAGACTACTTCTGTCATTGTTCCCTGTATGTATGGGCCATCTTCTCTGCTATTTTGCCTGGCAAATGCAGACACTCCTCCAGGGTAAATCCTGCAGTATTTCTGCAAGAAGCAGTCATCACCATCCAGCGTACATACAGCATACTTAACATTACAGGTGCCCCTTCCAGATGCAGATCCCCAGATAGCTCTTTGCTATTTCTTATTGTTTCCAAATCCAGACAGTTCCATTCTCACACTTTTCTGCTGAATCTGCAGCAAAATGAATCTCTGTATTTATTTAGCATGTAACAAAATGATGTCTGTTTGCTTACTTATCAGAGTGGCTCTGCACCTGCATAAGCTGGTGTTTTTCTCATGTTTAAAATATATACTTTAATGTCAAAACAGTCACTATGGAAGTAAAAAAAAAAAGAAAAAGCTGAACCAGCAAGTGGATCAAAAGAAAAAATGTTTACAAATGTTCTCAAGCCATTATTCATTTACTTATCTTCTTTCCCAGTGCTTTGAACTCTTTGTGTGGAGACAGGAGGGAAAAGCCCTAATTTTTTAAGCTCATTAGCTTTAGCTAAAGTGTTCAGTGTCCTCAATTATTTTAGTAGAACCAGCTTGACAAATAAGTTAAAACCTAGGTGACTGAGGCTTTTTATTTTCCACTAACTCCAGCAGCTCAGTGCTGTGCTCACTTATCTGTTCTCTTCCTTTTGAGAAGAGAAAATTAAAAACCTACCTGTCCCCAATGGCATTTTGATACTCATACCCAGGTATGTGCATGTGCACGCTTGCTTTGCACACAAGCTGATGGCTTCCTTGAACTGAGAAAGAGACCAAAATTGATTATTGCTAATCCACTTTGGGATCAAAAGCCACTTGTGCTGATTAAGATTGTCAGCTGGGGAGTTATTGCAGAGCAGTGCATGTCCTTCCTGCACACATCCTTGCTTGCACTCAGTTCCACCCATTGTTTCCTTGTACAGTGGTCTGGAGTAATAATGAAATTGGGAATAAAGAAGTGGAAACAAGGCACTGGCTGCTGCAAGTACGTATTATGGGCATAGCACAGTGGCTTTGTGGTGAAGGGTTTAAACCCTTCTCTACTTGCTGGACAAAGCACTTACACTTGTGTGGCTTGTAGCCTGTGGCTCAGCTTACAGGTCTGAAATAAGTGTCACAGAGATACATATTTCCTCAGAAGATTTTATTTCTGCCTTTGCTCTCTCTCCCAGGGAGGAAGATGAGTATTCAGAGCTGCGGTCAGAGCTCAGCCAAAGCCAGCATGAGGTTAACGAAGACTCACGCAGCATGGACCAGAATTCTGTTTCAGTACCAGAGAATCAGTCCACCATGGTCACCGTGGACGTGGGTGAGTTATGCTTCTTAGTAGACACCATGCTTTCTCACAGCAGAAAGGCATCATAGCCTTTGAAATGCAAATCCAAACGTTTGGTGAGGAAATAAATTAACCTAGGCTGTGTTAGTCACAACAAATGCTGATCTTCTCCACGACTATGAACTTGAATGTGAAGTAACCTCTGCCTTGATGTAGAATAGCTATGGAGTCTAAAATGGAATGACTGTTCAGGGGAGCTCATGACTTTTGGTGAAGAAGAGGGGAGGAAAAAGCGATTCACATACCTTACATGTGCCTGTAAAGTAGTCTAAGCCTAGAAAAGGATTGCAGACAGAGTAAAAGCTAGGGGAAGAAGCGTGGGGCATGGAACTGTCTGTCCAGTTCTTTTACAGCCTAACTGTAAAGGATGTGCTTTTTGAAAATTGTGAGCCTTTTTAAAGTATGGGATAGGGATTTAGACAAGGATAAATCTGACACCGGACGTTCAAATACAGTGCAAGGAGGGAGCACCTCCAGACAGTCCGTAACTGGTTTTTTCTGGTTAGGAACTAAGAGGGCAAGCATCTTTCCTTCAGAATTTAATCTATTTTGTCATCCAAGCACAATTACTGATCAATTGAAGGACATCTAAGGATGGAATAATTACTCCATAAAGTTTGCAATATAAGCATGAGCAGATACTAGGCCTTCAGTATGATAACGTTTTCTTTGCGCGCAATTGCTGAGCACCGTAGCTGTAGACTAGCAGAAGTCTGGTGTAATCCTCACTGTAATTGATTTCCAGAATTCTCTTCAGAATACTATTTCTCTGAATGTATATTTAAAACCAACTAGTTGGTCTTCATTTTCTTCCCTAGGTAAACTAGCTGGGTGCCTGGGAGCTTCTGTCGGTGATACTGTACATGAGCAGTGGTTTAGGAAATAATTGAAATAGCAGTCTTCAGCCCTGTTGCAGAACTTGTGATCTTTAAATATTAAGCTGTTAACTCTGCATGAGGTTTTGAGGTTATAGTGCAACATGCGATATTTGCTTGCATACGTAAGAAACCATATTAAAACAGTTTCTACTTGTTTGGAACAGTGTATTTCATTATTGAGAACTTTTTGCTGTTTTTTCCAGCACAGTGCCTTTTAGAAGAATGGACCTGAGAGTAGGCTGGCTTTTGGGCATAGTATTCATTACCCTCAAGTGGAGTATAATAATGTAGAAAACATGTTGATATAGTAAGCAACCATATAAAAGAGAGCACATTTGTATTTCAGTGTCTTTAATTTCTAGAACAACATTAATAATAATGTAATCATGAAGTGTCTAACATAAGGAATTGAAAGTATACTTGACAAAATATTGTATAGAGTCAAGATATTTTTGTAGAAGTTTATATTCTTAAAAAATGAATGTTTTTACTTTGTAAAGTTAATGCTTATTAAGTTTTTACTTGAATAGATTCTAACATCAGGACTTTTTTCCTTTAATTTTCTTTCCTTTTTTTCCCCCTTTGACAAAAAACTCAAGCTAGTTTACTTTTCAGAATTTATTTTTGGGTTAGGGCTTTGGTTTTGTTAGGGATTTGGTTTTGTTCTTCATGGGGTGGAGCTGAAGCAGGGTTTCTGTACTTTAACAGCAAGTTATCCATTTAAGTTTCTGCTAACAGTGGGAAACGTGGCGATAATATGAAATACAGCCACAAACAAAATAAGAATGTTAACTCTAGGGATTCTTGCATTTTTTCCCATGTTTTCCTTCTATACACAGACTCTCTCCTTTTTGGGTTTTGTTTCCATATTCCTGTGAAAATAAGTACACACACACACACACACACACATATATATACATAAATATGTATATATTTTTTATCTTTCTAGATATAGGTATATAAGAATAAAAAATCATGACCTAATAACCATGTGCATGACTTTATTTACTGCTCTAATGGAATGAGCATCAGTGACTTATAAAAATGGTAATACGTCATGATATAACAATGCATGTGGATATGCTGTTCTGTTGCTACAGGCAATAAAACACCAAGAGCTAAAACTATGAACGCTCTCCAGTATGTCTTCCAGAGATGGTGATCGAGTTGTATTGGTTTTGTGTGAGAAATGGTGTTCTCATTATTGTAAACCATTATTTTCTGGGAAAAAATGTTGTGGGAAAAAACCTCAGCATACAAGGTCTTGTGAAAGATGTTTAAATGGACAAAGTGTCTGGTATAGAAGATGTTATGGAAACAAGTAAATTCGAGCAAACAAAATGGGGATTTTTACAATTAAGCATCCTGCATGGTAAATGCTGCTCACAAGTGGGTGTTATTGTAAAGGAATTTTTGGTATTACTACAACAGATGGGTGGCTGCTAGTCAGGAACTAGTGAGTATGACTGCAAGAGTAAAGATTAGAGTGTGTTGCCCATTCGCATTTTTCATACGATACTGTGACATCATTCTAAACTCTTCTTTTTGTTCAGCAATAGGTTCACGTGCATTAGGCTGTGGAGTTACGCTTGTGGTAATGAGTTCACGGTGTTTTACTTTCTGATCATCTCATCCCTTCATCCAACGGCTTTCAGTCTTCTCTTGCACTGAGAGATTTGAAGGCAGCCTACAATAATCTGGTGTCTCCTGTCTGTTGAATTTCAGGCCCAGTTCAATGCCACACGGCTCTAGTCCCCTGTAAGAACCACAGCTATGAGGCTACTAGGGAATTCTGACCATGGTGAAATGCTTGCAGCAGTACTATAGAAGTAACACCCCCCAGCAAGAATGCCTGACGCTGTTTTCAGTCAGGCATAGGAGCTGCCAGTACACTGCTGTCTCATAGTGCACCGCTTGTGTGCTCTACAGTTGGTGGTTACTGCAAACTCTTAACTAGTAAGCCAAAAATACTAATTAGCACACCCGAGAGATGGCACGAGGCTGAATTCTACCACGTGTCTGCCTTGGGAACTGCCACTGTCTGTCGCCAGATGTGAGCCTAAGAAAAAGGAAAATAATTTATGAAGCGAGCTAGCAAGGAACTGAGACCCACTTGTTTTCATGAAAATGGAGGATGCTGTGGCAGTGCCCAAGGCACTAGAAGAGCTTTGCCTAAAGACAGAAAAGGAAGCAATCATCTGCTGCATTTTGTAATTAAAATAGCGTTGTTGTTTATGCTGCTAAGATGGTTGTAGTCTGGAACATAGCAAAGACAAGGTGTGCTGTTATGATCCCTGAATATTCTGCAGTTGCATTTGAAGAAACAGCTATAAAAATGAAACATAGGCTCTAAGATAGTCGGTAGGGATCATTTCTGTATAAACACCAGGATTTTTTAAATTGGGCAGTGCTTAAGTACAACCACAAAAATTCCTCTGAAAAATGTCAGGTCATAATGTCAGTGAATGTACCAGGCAGAAAAAATGTTGAACTTGCAGAGAAAAACCTTTGAGGATAATAAAATCAGGATAATGGGCCCTGAACGGCAAAAAGAATAACAAAAAAAGAATTGGCATAGTATATGAATATGTGGTGTCTTGAAATGTTATCCTTCAGAAAAGAGAGGTTTCTGAAGAAAGAATGACCACTTCAGATAAGTGTGGGGAGTGTTATTTGTCAGATGGGAGGTCACTCATGGTTTCAGTTGGCATGGTTATGGCATTTAAGCCTATCAGTTGGCAGGGAAAAAGTGGCCGATTGCGAGGACTTCCCTTGAGCAGTATCAGTCCCAGCTGCTCTGCAGCAGGCACTTCCTGGGCTAGAGTTTGTTTTTTCACTAAGTCACTAATTGTTGCGCTATTTGTTTTGTTTTGCTTTCTTTTAGATAACTGTAGTGACTTGAATTCAGAACTGCAAAGAGTGCTGACGGGTCTGGAAAATGTTGTCTGTGGGAGGAAGAAAAGCAGCTGCAGTTTGTCGGTGGCAGAAGTGGATCGGCACATTGAACAACTCACTACTGCCAGCGAACATTGTGATTTAGCCATTAAGGTAATGGTAACATTAGGTTCTAAATGCAGCCCGTACATTGCCTGAGACATCTGATCCCATTCTGTAGTAACAGCACTTTGCTTCCAAAGGTGTCAAAGTACTTTACAGAAATCAGCTCCGGCTCAGGGTGTGTGTTGGGTAAGCAGCAGTACACCTTTTCTACACTGAATTCTCTCCAACTACAGGAGGAGCTACTAACAGACTTTTGATCTCAAATCAGAAATGTATTTGTCTTGCGCTCATTCCAGCGATAACGGGAATGGGGACACTCAGTAGTTAATTTACTTCCTGAAGGTTATCCAGCAAAAAAGTTGTTGCTTGCCCAAGGTTACACAGCTTGTCATTGACCGGTAACTGAAAGCACGATAGGTAATACTTGCTGAAATTTGAAGATAAAATACCATAAACTATGCGTAAGTTGTGGCTTTGCTGTCTTAAAATATGAAGCTCGTATTGAACACAAAGCATGTGTGATATATTAATTTTAATTACACAAGCTAGGCACAGGAACAAATAATTCGGCTGATACTTGTATAACTTAGTTTTGTTGTGCATGTAACAGAAGGAGAGGGCTACTTGGCAGCACAT
>NW_009258669.1:6121076-6138557 GCF_000687185.1 Egretta garzetta | reverse complement strand
TGTCAGATGGAGAGGCATCAGTGACTTGTACATATAAGAACAAATACATTGACAGGAGGTCTGTGACCATTCTAGATGGCTTAGACAGCCCTTTGGCATAATACTGGGAAAGGTCGCCTCTGTCCCTGGTGGTGCCTGAGGAACGTAACAGCCTGTAAGGAAATTAATGTTGAGTAGTAGTTTGTAGAATGTGGGTATATTTGAGAGAGAAAGAGAGAGAGACTGACTTCTGGGTCTCTCGAGGAGGGTCTTAAAGCAGTTTACTTGAGTGCCTCAGAGGATTAGGATCAATACTTTGAACGTTACCCAGTATTATCTGGAGTTCCCAGAAGTCAGTATTCACCAAGAGAGAGATGGTGGATCCTGGAAGACAGCTAGAGATTGGTCTGTGTGAGGTCCGCAGAGGTCTCTGAAGTGAGATGAGGTGAAAACTTCTGCAGGAGGTGGATTCGACAAAATGTCAAAATAGCTGCCATAAGATTAATTCTCAAGCTTTTTATTTTAACCCCATTATTCACTGTTGATTCAAATGAACTACAGTCAAGCTTCTCTAATGATAAGTAACTGTCAGCAGCTTCTTCCTGGTCCAAAATGCAGGCCTGTTATTTTCATGTGATCTCTACACGTATAGCCATTTTTCAGGAAGGCTTTTCCCCACTGCCTGTGCTGTAGAGCCTGGGATTGCTTGTGTTTGACAAATGGTAGCATGCGAAGGTTATTAACCCTTCAGGAAGATAGGAATCTCTCTGACATGCTCTGATTATGTGCTAGGGAAGTGCGTCACCAATGTGTGCAATACAGCAAAACCTACATGTAGAGCCCCTCTCCACAATTTCACCCATGGCTGCAGGTCATTTCTCCTTTCCTGCTGCCTCAGACAGAGAAATTTTTAAAACAGGTGGAATCATGAACAGGAGCCTGAGATATTCTGACTGCCTTTTGCTTTGTTGGCTTTTTTCTTCACAGGTGGACTGATGCATGTAAATGTTTTGAATCCTTCTGCTTTGATGGTTAAATTTTACTGGGTTTCTTTTAATGCTGTTGCTGGTAAATTTGGGTTTTTTCACTTCTTTTATACAAATCATGTGACCCTAGCTATCTCAGTTGTTTCTGTCCCACAAAGAATGAAAAGTCCTTGAAATGAGATTTATCAGATTGTCTGATAAACTGAACAGTTAGAAAACTATCCTTTTTTAAGAAAATTTCCAGAGAGTAGGCTGGTTAATGCTTGTTATATTTTGAAGAATAAATAACTATCAGTAACTACCACCAAAACTGTAGCAATTATGAAAAGACTTAAACATTTCCAAACATGAACCTTTTAGAACATGAGAACAGCTGCACTGGGCTGTATCAGAAGTCCATCTGTCTAGTGGCAGATGCCCATGGAAAGACTGGATCAGAAAGGACATTCATAGGATATCCTCCTTCTCCTTCCTTCAAAGGTGCTCCCAGCAAGGTGGGTTTAGGAACTTCTTGAGCCAGAGGTGATGCCTTTGTGTTTAATAGTCATGGGTGGAATTTTCTTCCATGTTTGTACCTAATGTTTTTTTTAACCCATCTAAATTTTTGGCCTCCTGGTAGGAATAAATTCTCCTGCTGAGTTACGCCTTGTGAAAAAGTGCTGGGTTTTGCTTCTTTTAAACCCAATACTTGCTGATTTCATCTGATACCACGCCTGTAATGCGAGAATATTGATGGCAGTGTCAGAGATGAGACTGGAATTACCATGATATGACATTGTGCCTTGCGCTTGGAACATTATATTGTAATTCAATCCTATAATCTGTGAAATTATACCTGAATTTATCTGCCGTGCAGCAGCATGCCGGATAAAACTGCTCTGTAATACTGCTTTGAAGAAAAATAAACAACCTAGTAGTTTACATAGATATAGCTATGTACAATATTTATGTTTTATGTACCATGGAGGATGGTAGCATGTTGGTCATCAAACTGGAGAATTGTGGTAATAGTTTAGTCAGCAAAAGGACATAGATCATGTCAAAATGAAGGAGCATAGAAGCAAGCAGAAAGTTCCCACAGGACTATACGGCAGCCCTTAGTCCGACTGTCAGACCCATGCTGATGCTGTTGCTGCCTGAAGTTTGTTCTTGCGTGGGCAGGTGGTCAATGCAATGGAGTCTGGAGAAGCAGCAGCAGCCTCTCTGTCTGAAGACACCTCCGTGGTGTTGAGCCCCTGCTGCTGCTTCCTTATGACAGTCCTTCCTCCTTCAGTGTTGCTCCAGGCTTATCGCTCCCAGCAGGGCTCTGAGGAGGGGAAGAGGCTTGGGAAAGGGAGGGGTTGGAAAAATAGCAACACTAAGAGTATGGGGAATAAGGAGGAACGAGGCAGCAGTAGAGCTTGGCATTAGAGGGGTGAGGAAATAGCAGGGGAAGTGCATGAAAGAGGAGAGGGGTTTGGGGGAGGAAGGGAGAGAAGAAGACAACAACGAAGAGGCACTGTTTAAAATAAAGCTGGCATCATCAAGAGAGAATGCTCCTGCCATTACAGAGCTTTTCTTCACATTGTAAGATTAACCACCCTGTGCTTATTCAGAACTTGAACTCATCCTTGTGTTGAAATAGCTTACGTTGTCATAGTTCATGATGTATATGTCCAAGTGAAACTAAGAGAGAGCTGCGGCTTCTTTCATCTTACAGAGATGTTGCAAGGCATTGCTCTTTTAGAAAAGCTTACTACCAAATATGTAAGCAGAATTATAGTGTAGAAACTCTGTCAATGGAGTTTTATATTTATGACTCTAAAGGTATTGCAGTTTTATGGACAAGAGACATGAAATATGATTTAAAGGGATAAACTGAACCTGACTGCAAAAGTTTTGTCCCTGCTTCTTCCATGGAGGCATCTTGAACTGGATGTAAAAAATAGGTGGTTTTCCTTTTGTATGAGTGTATTTTCCTCCTCACTAAGGAGTCTTGCTGTAGCCAAGATTTAATCTTTATGATTAATGTATTGGTAACAATAAATAACCTACTTTTCATTATAATTGACAAATAATAAAATTTCACTGATACTTCAGTGTCAGACAATGCTGAAAACACTGGGAAGATTTCTTGCAGAAAAAAAGCGAGTTGTATTTTCAACTCTGTCATTTTCAGCTGTGCTCTGGTTGATTCTTCCAGTCCCTTGCAAATTAAGGACATAAACTTCAGTTAGTAGTTTTTGTTATATATGAAAATTAAGTGCTTTTGAATAAAACAGCTGAGCGGACTATTTTTATCCTTAATACGCAAGTTAGTTTTCTTCCATATTAAACTTAAAAGAATAAGCTTCATCTGTTACTCGTTCTTGGATTATCCAACGAAATGAAACGTTCTAGGTTGCTAGTTACATCACGTATTCATTTATTTTCTGTTTCTTCCTGCCATTTTAATGCAGACTGCTTTCAGAGAGATTCAGAAGCTTATAACCAACAATTGGAGGGGGTTTGCGTGTTGCAAAGGTCTTCCCTAAGTGAAAAAGATTAACACAGGCACAGCATGTGCTGTGTAGTAGAATCAGAACTGCAGGTAGTTACCTGACATGTTGAGTGTTGCTCCGTGTTTCAACATGTTGAACGACCAGTCTGATGGTAAGCTTAGGCATGGCAGTATTCCCTTGCTGGTGGAGTGTGCCTGTAGTTCAGTTTCACATAGTGGAAGCTGCTGAATATCCTTTGTGCTGAATGGTGCCTGCAAGGCACAGTTCTGAGTAAGGGGATGGGGCCGGAATTGCTGGAAGGCATTATATGTACCAGAGAAACCCAGACTTTTTTAGGCTGTAGAAAAGCTGTAACATCTTCTCGTATAATGCAAACCTAGCCAAGGCCAGTTTTCTTTCTTTCATCTCCCTGTGACCTCTAGGAAAGAAGATGCTCAGGGACATGGGAAAGAAGGGTCCTATTCTTTTACTGTCCCACTCTTTTTCTTGCCTTTTTGTGGAGTTGGTCTAAAACTAAGAAAGGCCCCATGCCATGCACATTCGCAGGCTGCTACTTTCTGCCTGTTGCTCAGGCAGGGCAACAAGCAGCACAGTGCTCACCCATGACAGAGTCATCAATTTGTTTTAAAGTGGTCTGAGATGAAACAACTGGGATTGCTGTCACTCACAGGTGACATAAGTTTTATTTGCATATAAAACATCCATCTGCTTTGGTGTTGGTCAGTATGTAATATTTTAACAAAATGGTCAAACTGTCAAAATAAGCAATTATTTTGCTTGATATTACTTATCAAACAAAAGAAGCAAAGTAACGGTGTTGTGGGGCTGGGTGTGTACATGTAAGGATATATGGTTGCCTGTTACACACCTCTGTCCTGTTACCATTAGTTTTGTTCAACCGTCTTTCTGTGCTGCCTTCTGGTTTTTGACGACTGTATTTTCGCAGACCGTAGAAGAGATTGAGGGTGTACTGGGACGTGACCTTTACCCGAACCTATCTGAAGAGAGATCTCGATGGGAAAAGGAGCTGGCTGGCTTGCGGGAAGAGAATGAGAGCCTCACGGCCATGCTGTGTAGCAAAGAGGAGGAGCTGAACCGGACCAAGGCCACCATGAACGCTATTCGTGAAGAGAGGGACAGACTGCGTAGAAGGGTAAGGCTGCTGCATAGATGGTGGCTTCTTGTTCCTCTGAGCCTGTATAATTTTGTCACCAGGACAAGCTTCTCTTTAATCTCCCTTCCTGTATTGGCTGTAAGGCTTTCTGGTTTTCAAGTTGAGCTACACAAATTACAGAACTAGGACAAAACTGCACATAATTGAAGAAGAGTGTGTGATGAAATGCCAAGGTGTACAACAACCTCATGTCAGAAATCGTGTGTTAACAGAAAACCTGATACTCATCTCCAAGGAAGCATATGTAACTTGTCTATAGAGAAAGCAGATGTTCATTTAGTGAATTTTCCTGTGAGGCATTTTTTTTCCTTTAAACAACAAATATTTCTTTGTTTTTGATGGGAATTCAATTTGTGATTAGGAGAAAGAAAAAGAGCAGGGCTCCTGTCAGTGGGTAATAATTCTCAGAACTGAACAATAAGTAGTCCCAGCCATGTCCTGCTTCCCTGTCTACATTTTATGATACTGCAAGGTCAGATAAAGGCCTTGTGCTTTGTGTGGAGTCCAAAGTGAAAAAAAAAAAACCCTGGAAATTTGTTCACAAAAAAGACAAAAGACCCAAGAGAACGTGAGCCCAATCTCTGTTACTTTTAGAATTTGTTAGCTTTGCCCCTGTTAAATCTGCAGAGTTTTGGCTAGATGTGAAATAATTTTGGTTTTAAAACAGACAGTTTCATGTTTGTGTTCTATTTGAGTAACAATTTAATCCACTGTATCTTGGTAAAATTATTGGAAGTGTTGCTTTTTACCTACTGGCAACAGATCGAGCTTTTATGCAAAAACTGTCTTTCTAAAATAACATTGTTCTGTAGTGACTGTATCATTTTAGCATGAAGCTGCGTTGTGTGAGACTTCCAGTCTTCAGATATTGAGCCACAAATTACCTATGCAATATTCCCTAGCCTCTCTTAGCACTAAAAAAGGGTATGTGTGATGAGGGAAGAATGGTAATCTGCTATCGTATAAAACAAGACCACTTCAACTTTTCCTTTGTAAAATTTAGTTTTATTATATACCATAGGTGTAAGTTGTTTTCAGTCCTGAAGTTTTTGGACTGATTTTATAGTGACACTTCTTTTTAAACAGAGGTGGTACTATCTCTTGAGCTACAGAAGTAGCATTTATGCATCTGGTAAATTATTGCAGGATTGGGGTGGGGAGGGGCAAGTGGGCAGAGAATAGGAACTTGTGCTTGTGAAATTTGCTTACCCAAATGCAGCTACTGGCACTGCAGATGATAACAGATCAATATTGGGATGTCAAACAAGAAAAAAACAGGTGACCTTGAGGATAGATTTAATAGAAAAAGATTTAAATTTTGAGAAGAGTGGAACACAAGTTAAGGTGCTTAAAAGATTGGTAACAAGAATTTATGCTGAGAGCCAGGAGCTCCTCAGTTAAAAATCAGAAAAGGGGAAATCTGTCAGGGATCACCATGGCTCAGCTGTTGATGCATGGTGGCAAATTCAATCCTAGGATCTGCCAGATAAGTTATTTCCAGTAGAGACTGGAAAGACTGTATAAGGAGTAGTGAGATCTGATCTAGAATATTATACGTAGTTCTTATCTTTTACTCTTGGAGAGGTTCATTTTATACTGGCAGAACAAAGACATAGAAGATGGTCAGAGAACTGGGCAGCTTACTTGGAGGAGTGACTTAAAGAGATGGTCCTGTTCAACTTGGCAAAGCAAAATCTGAATTTGATTTCTCTTTACAAGTACTGGAGGAAGCAAGTAAGAATGGGAGCTAATGGCTGTTCAAACTTAGGGACAAAACTGGAGCAAGAACAGATTAATATAAACCAGTTGTGGCTATATTAGGCCAGAAATTACACTGTGAGGTGTCTAACAGACAAGAGGACTGTGGTTCTGAAGAAACAGTAAGGAGGAAGACTACTCCTTCAAGCTACCTTGAAAATGGAACTTTAAAAGTTATGTTTCTATAATGAAATGTAGGACTATGCAAGGGTACCTATTAAACCCATGATCGTTACATTAGGATTGTATTCAAAGGAAAGCAAAAAAGTGGACTTTTAATTGGCCTGGTTAATACAGCTGCATTAATGCTAGAGCTACCCTTAGTATCTCTGCATGAAACTGTTAGTTTTGTCTGGCTGCCAGCAGTAGCAGAGGGTTGGATGAGATGATGAGGAAGATGCTGTTTAATTCTCTGTGTGCACGTACTGCTTGACTTGGTTGGTCTATACTGGAATCCCCAGTGGACCAAGCATTTGTGGAGCCACGCATGTACTGGCTATGTTACGGAATATTTCATGATTTCCTTAGTATAGGCAGGGCCTGGGACTGGAAGGGTAAGGGATTAATCGTGCTGATCTAGTAGTGGCCGGCCTGTCTGCGGGAACTGTTAGCGGGGATGCTGCTTGCGTTACTGATGTCCTTCTGTCATGGAAGCATCTCTGGTGGAAACAGAATTGAGGTCATCAGCTTGTTTCATGTAAGCGGCTAGAGGAATTGCCAGACGATAGCAGCAGTGGGACGTTACTGACCCGAATTGTGTTCGGACCGCTGGCCCTGGGAGGGTAAGCCTTGAATTGCTCCGTAGAGACTGAGAGCTGCCTTTTGTGTACAGCAAGCCAGTTTGAATGTTCATTCTCCTTTAATTAAGGAAATTCTTCTTGGACAGATTGGATAGATGTCTTGCCCAGTAGATGGAGGATTAATGTTGGATTGGCCCAGAGCATAACAAAATCAAGCAGCCGCTATATTCAGGCACAGCTGGCAGGGTTTTTTGGTTTGGGTCTTTTTTTTTTTTTTTTCAGTTGTTTTCATTTAGTTTGCACCTATAGAGGACTTTATTGAAGTATGGTTTTTAATATCATCCTGAATTTGTAGAACAACTGGTTTATTGCCTCGACCAGGGAAGTTTGTTCACAGCATATGACCCTGTCAGCAGCACTATGCAATTGTTGCACTGGAAACCATATTTGCATTCTTAATGTAACATTGTGTCCATAGTTGCAACAAAATAAATGTTTTCTCTGACCTCCTAACTATTTTCTGTATGCCACCTGAACTCAGAGTCACTTCAGATTATTTCCCTGGAGAGTGGGAAAGGAGATCCAGCTAAAATTTAGTTATTGTTCTTCTCAAATTAAATTGGGTGAAGCGAATAAGCTTGAAGTTGACCAGATCAATAGGTCTGTTACTTTGGACCAATGTCTGTAATCAAGCAGAGTGCTTTCAATACATTTTTCTCAGGCTTGTTGGAGATCTAATTTAATTAGGTATTTGCTGTGCTCAGTTAACAGATTGAGCTGCTTTCTAGAACAGTAGCTAAGAAACAACATACATATGGAGTCTGTTTCTCACAGGTCATTAGTAAATGAGGTAATTGCTTATTTCGGTAGGGTGCCTGCAGTGTAGCAGCTGATTTCATAGTGCAGAGGTTTATTTTACCTCTGTATGATATTGACGTCTTAGAAATCTGTTTAAGTCTGGGCCAGTCAATGCCCCAGAAACTGCTTACGTATAGCTGACCATAATCCTGAATCCAGTAATACAGTTGAGGTGCTGGGGAACTTCTGTGCCAGTTCATGGGATTAATATTATTATTACATGAGACTAAGATTGTAATTGGGTCAGCGCTATTTACAACTGTGATATGTAGTAATAGGCTTAAATAGTAGTAGAAACAGTAATATTTGTGTTCCTACAGAGAATCTCTTTGTATCCACCAGGGGAGTCAGATGAGCAGCACCAATACAGCGTATAAATTCCATCATGAGTGCAAAGCAAGAGTCGTGGGGCTTTTAACTACTGCCCGTGAAAGTTTCCAGCTGAGCAGTGCCTCAGCGCAGTCCCGGGCAGTCTGTGGGCATAAGCAGCAGTGGCTCCCCTGAGCCTGTCCTGAAGAGCCCAGTCTAAAGTGAAAAGGCAGTTCCAACTCTGGAAGTCTGTTAGTCTGTTCTCTGCATAAGCCATATGTCAACTTGTTCAGTTAATCAAATGCTTTTAGTTGTGAGGACTATTCTGTGTCTGCTCCAAACTCAGCTGAATTCACCAAACCGACCAGAATAAAACCAGACTTTATATTTTAGCTATCTTCAGCTTAAGACCGTAATGAAAACATAATCTGCAGAGGAGTAGAGAAGCACCATTTTAATGTGTGATCCCTCCACCTGCCCAGATTGCCCCCACTCCAAGAAACTTCATTTTATCATGAGGGCTAAATATCCCAAAATACTTTGTCCTTGCAAGGAGTTGAAACCTACCCAAACCACAGCAGGACTCAGATCCTTGGCCTTGCAGGCATTCTTGGGCCCATGCTGTTCTCAGATGACACAAAGCTGACACAAGCTGCTCCTCTGTCCTCCATTTGGCGTCATTCCTGTTGGGATCAGAAGGTATTGTTCCAGATTTCTAGAGAACACTGATACATTATGGGCCTTTAGAGATTATCGTCAGCTTGCACATCTTAAAGCGATCCTTGAACTGCTCTGTCTCCCTTGTCTCTCGGTGCGCACCAGAAACCTGCAGTAGCAGCCAAAAGCTATTTCCATTCTCCGCCTCCTTCCGTTGTGTGGTATTTGCTTATGCAAAATCTCCGCTTAGCTGTTAACTAACTAGAGCTTTGCTTCTGTTTCCAAGCTTGTATGCAAATGCTCAGTGATTAATCTGAAATTAAATGAGAAAAAGCCTGAGACAGGCTTACTGCCCTCACTTGTGTTTGTTTCTGCTGTGTGCTAGCCTGGATCAGAACACTTCGGTTGTGCTCAGGGCTTTTAGGGAATCCACCCTTCACCTCCCATGTCACGTCCTGCCATGTCCTTCAGTTTCATTGCTTTGCATCCTTCATAGAGGTGCAGCACCCAGATCTTTCCGCATCAAGCACTGCATGAGGGACTTCTGTCTGAAAAGTGTCAAAAGCAGAGGAACACTTGCTTGATAACATATTTGTATCAGCCAGTGCACTGTAGCCTTTCCTGCTACTTAAAAAAGCCGTATGTATAAACCCTACTAGCATACCTGTCCCCCCGTAGCTTGTTGTGTCTGTGTGTCTTCATTCCTCAAAATAATTATTCAAACTGCAGATTGATTTTTGGATCTGCCGGAGGAGTAGCACTCCTAGTGACTGTTAAGTTCTTACATATTTCTTGAAAGGAGACATCTTTGCGGGGGGAGAGATTCTGTAAATGCCTCCTTTGAACTGATGAGTGCAGGTCTAAGCTCATTCAGCTCCAGAGAATTTGCTGGGGAGATGGCCCATATAAATACCAGGAAAGACTTCTTTACCATACTCAGTCAACCACAATGGACAACCTGTAGGAAATCAGACCTTGTTAGCTCTGGTGCTCACGATTTAAGAGGAGCTAAAAATTATCTGGCTGAAAATAATCGCCACTAGGCCTGATTGAAAGGTTAGGCGTGCTTTAGGCTGGGAAGGGCCCTCGCCACTCAGAACAGCTTGAATTGTCACACTGGTATTTCATTTTCCATCTTCCCCCTCCACAGATTTGCAGTATGCATGAATGAACTGGAAAGTGGGAGAGGTATATATTCATATACATATATATTCACTTCCTGTGGTTTGTTGTACTTCTTCTTCCTCCTCTGTATAACAGGGGAAAAAAATTGAAGAGGTATTAAGATTCTGGGGACAAAATGTTCTGACTTGAAGGGTTCAAAGGTACTGCATAATGAAACAGGTCACAAGTAGGGTAGAAAGAAAAGAATGACAGGCATGCCCCTTATTTGAAACTGGTTTAGGAACAAAAGCAGCAGGTGTCCTCTGAATGTGGAAATCGGTGGTAAAACCAGGCAGTTTGTAGCTATGCTTTTTAATTCAAGAATATGTTAACAAATCGTGTAGTTGTGAGTATGCATGTGTAAAATACAGAGTAAAAACATGTTTCTTAGATTCATGATTGTAGATCATAAGCATATTCCACTGAAATATTTTCTATAACCCACTATGCATTTCTGCAAACATGTCCATGATGCCTGTTACGAAGTCTTCCATAAATCCAACATTACCGTAGTGTGTCAGCCCCTTTTCTCTTCTACCCTTGCTGCATTTTTATTTAGTTCTTAAGGTACCCTCGGGAAATTATGCTTTATTTTTCCCTATTTCCTACTCCAATTCTCAGTATTCAAAGGAAAAAATCAGAAATGCAGCTGAACAACTGGTTCATTTTGCTAAACATCAAGTATTAACGAATAAAATTTCCAGTTATTTAAGCGTATATTAATAACTTGAGAACGTCTGTTTGCATCTAGCTTTTCCTGGTATCTAGGCTATCCTGGTATCTAGGCTATCTCTGAAGTCTAATGGCTCTGTTGCCTTCTGTCTCCCTTAATGCCCCTGCTCCTGCTCTCTCCAAGGTGCCAGCACTTCTTCTGTAATTCTGTGGCCTTCCTCCAGCTGTTTAGAAGATTTTTGCTCTTTCCTTTTTTTAATTGTGGATCTCACAGATGTTTCCCTGGATTTCTTCTTTTTTCCTCTGTTCTCGCTGCCTCTTTTTTTTCTCATCTTACAATTAGATCTGCCTGTCGGCCACTTTCCATCTCAATTTAGAGTTTTAGGACTTCATGGCAATTTTTATATCCTTCTGGATGTTTCTGTCTTTAAACTAGTTTGATGCAAGAGCTGGATAAATCTTCTTTTACATCCTTACTTGTTATTCCTCCCCAACTCAGAAATCCACACTTTCCTGTCTTTCAGTGGAAGTTCTTTTTTTTAGTTGGTTTTGTCTCTTTGCTTGTCTTCACCCATTGGATTTTGTCAATTTTGGCATCCATTTCCTGTAAGATCTGCCCTTCCTCTATCTCCCATTTCCAAGTGTTTATTGTGTCTCATGCATGGTACTGCAATTACCTTCATTCTACTAATAAACATAACCTTCAGAATAAATTATATTACATTGGTAATGACACTTAAGACTGGTGGAAGTATTGAGCAGGGGTGGTCAGACAATTTTTAATCATATTTTTTTAAACTAGTCTTTTCATAATTCATGCATTCGCCAACCCAGAGAAGAAACTGGCTCTTCTGAACTCTTTTTTTTTTTTTCTTGATTCCTGTCCTTTGGCCTTCCTTTGTTTTTCCTGTAGAATTGCTGCTAGTAGGATGTACTTTCTGAGGAGATGGTGCATACCGCTCTGTTGACGGTGGAGGTTTTGGTGACCAGAAATAGTTACCTAAGCTGTCTCTGGGTAGTCTGGTGGGTGAGCAGCCCAGTCATGAGACTCTGGCTTGATGAATGCATGAATTGTGAGACTGGTGATTTTACAGGTCAGACAAACTTCCCCTGCTACCCTGCTCACAATTACCATCCAGTACTCAGTGTTGCTAAACTTAGTGCAGCTATTTATAGCAATTAATTCAGCATGTAATTTCTCACATGAAGGCCTCAATCAGTAAATCCATCGAGAAGCATGGTGAAGCAGACAGCTGTTATTCAGTTGTGATAGCTTCTATGATACAGTATTAAAGCAGTGACTTGCATAGCTTGATAACTGTGCTGTGCTCTGAGTTTGCTTTTATAAATGCTGTCCTGAGCAAAGCTTTGCCTGGCTACAGTCTTAGCTGTGTTCATTTTTCTTCTCTTGCTGATGTTGTTTTACAGATCTTTAAGAACAATTGGCTTTGTAATTGTGGCCAATAGTTGCTGCTCAGTAATAAAGCATAGACTAAAGGAAACCTATAGGTATTAAAGTTTTCTTTAATATTGTCCTTACATAAAGTGGTCTTAGACTTTGGAGTCAATGAATGCTTAACATTTTAAGCAACTTTAACACTCTGTTGTTGGCTGCCCTTAAACTTAGAATGTTACTTGGGTTTGGACTGAAATCTTCTGAGACTAGCTTCTGGGCATAGGTGAATATTTTAGCAGTTTTTAAGTCAGACATTGAGGCAGGGATTTGATTTTATGAAGAATACATCCCTAGTGGTTTTCCTGTTTGTTTTCTTTTAAACAATGCTGTAACTTAAGCATTTGGGGAATTTAGTTTGGAACAGCCTGGGTTAAAAGAAACAGTAATAAATGTAATTTTGGTTTAATGAAATTTTGGGGTTGGGGATTTTTTTTTTTTCAGTGTTAATGCCATAGTAAAAATCCTATTTGCACTGGCATTCCACATCTGCAAGCAGAAACATGCCTACATGGTTTATTTCAGTTTTATGCATATCAGCAGGCTGAAATGATTGGTTTGCATCAGTAGAGCACTTCTGTCCTTAAGGTTTGCATTAGTTCATCTGTACCCATGTTGAAATTATATATGTCTGTATGAAGAAAGGAGGCCTCAGCTGCAAATATGTAGAAGATACATGCTGTGAATGTGCACTTTATACACTCTGCACAGTTAACTTTATGATGTAATTACAGTTAAGATGTATAATTCTGGGGCAAGCACCCATATCCATTTTTCAGCAAGTTCCTTTAAACATTGGGGATTTGATTTGAGGTTTTGTGTACTTTATCTTTTTTTTTTTAGCAGAGAGGCCAATGAGGTTGTTTGGGTTCATTTTGTTTAAGGTATAGCACTCCTCCACGACTGAACAGGGAAGTTACGAGTGCAGTTAACCTTTATGTTCTCTAACTGTTGCGGCCCACAACTTTTTATTAGTAACATGCAATTGTTCTGCTCTGTTATGTAAAATACACAGTTTTTTTTCTTTTTTGTAATTTGCACATACCTAAAAATTCTGTTATTTTGACAGTACGTCCTCAGGCAACTTGACCTTCAGATTGCATACGACTGAGGGAAAGGCAAGTGTACTCTCCAGGGATGTAGAAGCAGACTGTAGGGGATGGTAGGAGGCGTAAGATACTGCTTCTGTGACTGGAACGAGTTTCAGCTTCAACTCTTTCCTCAGTGCCATAGGTTGAAGGGATCTGTGTATGTTGTGCAGGGAACATACTGACTGCCTTTTCTTCAAGCAGAGATTGCTAAAGCACTGACCATATACTTGGTGACCCTATAGCTGAAGAAAGCCTGAGCTTTAATGCAACTTTAATCTTGAATTTTTTGACTAAGGGATTTCAGCTTGCTTATCTGTTCTCTGTGTAAATGTATTGTATTTAGTATAAAATCCCACCTTGTTGTAGAGGATAGGAATCAGAGTTGCATTTCATGCCACAGGGGGATATCAAATGGACTGAACTTCTATTTCACTAGACTTTTGGTATTATTTTACCAGTTCTGTTTTGCAGATGGACTGTTCCAATAAAATTGGCATAGAAACTTGCATATTAAAGTAAACACTCTATATTCTGGGAAATTTCCCCTTCAGATGGTTTCCTCTCCCTTGTCTCATCTCACACTCTTTGTTTGAGATTCTATGGGAAAAATGAGCTCTGTCACTTTACCTCGTGGCATAATTGTTGTGTTAACCAGACCATTTACTCTTTGTCCATTAAGAATTATTCCAACGTAAACAATATAAACTTTAGCTCAGCTATAGTTTGCCTCCTGCAGACTTTTTTTTTTTTTTTTTTTTACCATTTAGTCCTGAAAATCTTTTGACGTCAGTTCTACAAGTATCTGATGCGTTATGAAGACCATGCAGTGTTTTCAGTGTATGTTTACAGAGAGCTTCTGCAGACTGTTGATTGGGTACTTCGCTGATATTTTCTTGTCTGTACATTACTCGCTGTAGGGTAGCTTTACTTAACTGTGGTTTTGAAAGCATGATTAATGTTTGAATTTCTTTGACCATTAGATATGACAGAGTCATCCTGTGATATATTTATGTCAAGAATTTTCTAAGCGCTAGAACTTTCCATTAACAGCAGGATCTTCGTTTGATTTGTTTAGGCGTCAAAATCTGGGAGCGGAGCATTAGCTTCATCCCAGTGAGAATAATTTCTATACATATAGTACAGCTGCACTGAAGGGGTTATATAAAACAAGCTGAAACTTTATGTAATTACAGTATTACATTTGCCTACTTCCACATTGCAAATAGTTTAAAAAACTGACAACAATGGAATTTCAAAACAACCTCCCTTCGTCATCTCCTCATGTGAAAGCTTCACAGCAACCACAGGACAAAATGCAACTTCAATGCTCAAGACAGAAGCAATTAGACTTGGCTAGACAATGAGAAAATCTCCGAACTATTTAAGCCATGAAAGCTGGAAAAACAGAACATTGTGTTTTCTTATAGGTTCGGGAACTGCAAACACGTTTGCAAAGTGTGCAGGCAACAGGCCCATCCAGCCCAAGTCGTCTCACTTCTGCCAATCGACCCATCAACCCCAGCACGGGAGAGCTGAGCACAAGCAGCAGTAGCAATGACATTCCCATAGCCAAGGTGAGCTCTTGTTTGTTGCAGTAACAAGTCTCAATACCTGGGAGAAGGAGGCTTGTTTTGCACAGCTGCTGTGCAAGCATGCGATTAATTGGGAGATATCTAGAATCCTCAGTGCATTTTTTGCAGTCCTAAGCAGGCCCATGAACCAGAGCTGCAGAAAGGAATTAAGTAATGATTGTAATTCTCTTGGTTACAACACGGGTGTCAATTTTACAGTAGTCTACTTTAGGTTTGCAAGTGTAGCAAGTGAACAAATGCATTTTGTGTAATCCTTATGGAGTGTGAGTTCCTGTGTAATCTGTGCAGCATTCTGACTTACAGATTGCTGAAAGAGTGAAGTTGTCAAAGACAAGATCAGAGTCTTCATCATCTGATAGACCTGTCTTGGGATCAGAAATCAGCAGCATAGGGGTAAGGACTAATAATTATGTGCGTGCATGATACTTTCTGAAGATGACACATGTTCCATTAAAAGCAGCATTGTTTTCTTACTAAATTGATATACAAGCTAACGGAAAATACTTGAAAAGTTATTTTGAGAAAAGTATTTCAACGGAGAATATTTCGCCCAGTGTTAAGATCTCATTTTCTCATAACTGGTGGCTAGAAATCATTATCTGAGTGACTTCAAGAGTGTAATTTTGAAGTAAATTCCTCCAAAATACTATTCTTCAAGAACAGACTGTTCAGTTGCATTTCACAACTTCCAGTCAACAGAGAACTGGGTTCTGCTTTGTAATGCCAATGAGAATCCATAACGCTGTTGTCACTGTGTGTTAATATTTGTTTTGCTGAAGAACTTAGCTCTGACCTTTTGCTAAGCTTTCAGGAAAGCAAATACTTGCGTATTAGGCTTTTTAAATGTATGATGAAATAGTGGGCTTCACCCTTTGATTAGTAGAATTTTAAATCAAAAACAGTTCCTTAAAGTGGAAACTTGTAAGTGTCCTATTTGATGTAAAATTCATAGTGAAAACTGAATGCCTTGAAGTGAGTGAATGCAAGCAAATGCAGCTCTCAATGCAGACAGCCTGTGAATGAATCCAGTGGTTGTCTATTCACAATGATCAATTGACTACCCTGTGCAGGTGTCTAGTACTGTGGCTGAACATTTGGCACATTCCCTCCAAGACTGCTCAAACATCCAGGAGATCTTCCAGACTCTGTATTCGCATGGATCTGCTATCTCTGAAAGTAAAATCCGAGAGTTTGAAGTGGAGACAGAGAGATTAAATAGGTAAGGTGAAAAGTTAGATATGCTCAAATGTGTTGTCTGCTGTTGGCTTTGTTAAAGTTACTACTTTTTTATGCTTTTTGAACATTTCTTGGTTCAATCCCAGCTCAAATGTGGCAGCTGCAGATAAATGTCGAATGTAGTTGATGAGAAGATTGGACTGTATGCTATGGATTCTTTCCATTAATATGGCAGTTTGGTCATGCATTATTAGATCAGCATGACACCTTCACCTGTGACAATTTGCACTGTAGAGTGTCCTTCTTTATGGCTGACCAAGTGGACGTGTCATCTTTTTTTCATAAGACACATCACCACTAGAAATAAGGATTCCCATAACTTATGCTCCATCATTCTAGAATTAGCTTGCTTTGTTTTGTCCTGAAGAAACAGAATTACTGCAATAACTGTATCAATGAATATACTGATGTTTGGTGGTGTGGCATATACACCAGTAAATACACTTCTGTCTGCAGAAGAAAGAGTGCAGCTTTCTGGTTGCAGTTAAAATACTGCTGGTGTAATCCTTCAATAAGCTCTGTCAAAACCAATGCTTCGTGTCCTCTTTGGCACGTTAAATCAAAACTGTGGATCAGGAACGTGAGAATCGTGTCTCAGCATGTTTCCTTCCAAGTTCCCTCTTCCCCACAACCATCTCAAATTTAGTCTGATCAGTACAATGTATCTTTTATTTGTAGCTCATGGGGTTTTGTGCTTTTTTTTCTTTTTTGCCTTTTTTTTCTTTTTTTCTGTGCACTGCACAATTACACCTTGACAACATGTATCCGTATGGGATGTGTCAAAGAAGATACAGGAGGTGAAGCGTCTGAGATTTCTAGCAGTGGGGAAAGTTGGGGGTTTATTCTGATCACTGAATAAATGATATACTAGCCCTTCTCATTCTTCTTGTGTTTGTTAAGAAGTCAGTGATTTTAAGAGTTCTGCATGGCACTGATTTCTTCATTAGCCACCTGTTCAAATTTTGAAATAATTTTCCTGTCTGGTTGTGGTGTATGTCCAACTCTTACAACCAGGCATAGTATATTGGTGTGTAGTGCAGTTATCAGCAGTGAGAATAAACAGTAATGCTCGTATTCTAAAGCCTCATTTTCAGACTCAGAGTTAATCTCATTGAGAAGAATATTGCAGTTAAGTTCTGGTATGAGCTTCTGTGTGACTATTGCCAGAACTTTTGGAGATTTCATTGCCTCATTGAAACTTCATTTGTATTTTGGAAGTTAACTCTCTAACCACAACCAAAATATTACTTCAAGTGAAACGGTTATTTTGGATGTTCCAAAGGAAGGGGGAGTTTATGCAGCTGCGTGATCCCTACAAGCATTCGCATATTG
>NW_009258669.1:6101628-6120890 GCF_000687185.1 Egretta garzetta | reverse complement strand
ACGCACCCACACATTGCACTAATGAATATGGCACTTAAGAAGCAAATGTGGCAGCAGCAAGTGAGGAATGGAGGCAGAAAAATAAAGCAAAAAGGTAATATGAAACTGTCCTATGCAGTCTTGTGGCTGCGAAATAAGGGTACAGCTTTCTTCTTGCTGCTATTGCACAGGGTTATGATTGCATTCTATGGGAAGGAGAGGAGAAGGAGAAGAGGCTGTCGTTAAGAGTAATTACTATCCTCTTGGCTCTTGATATGGGAGGTAGAACTGATAGATTTTGCCATCTTCATTAAAAACCTTGCATAGTCCAAATGGTATTTGTTGTTTTAAGTTATGATTGTTCTAGAGTTTTCAGGACAGTGTCTTCAAGCTCAGCTTTAAGGTTGGAAATTACTTCCTTTTCTACAGCCGTATTGAGCACTTGAAATCCCAGAATGACTTGTTGACAATAACACTGGAAGAGTGCAAGAGTAATGCTGAGAGGATGAGCATGCTTGTTGGGAAGTACGAGTCCAATGCCACGGCCCTCCGGCTTGCATTGCAGTACAGGTATGTACCTATGCAGAGGGTGTCTCAGCCAGAAAAAGAGGGATTGGAGGGAGACTTGATAGAAGTCTTTGAGAGTGAAATCATTGGTGTGCCATAGCAATACTGTTTCTTTTTGTTCCTCGCTGAAAAAATGCCCCTTTGGTTAAACTACTTGACAAACTACAGAACTGAAGTTACTGAAACAAGCGTATTTCAATCCTAGTTCACCAGCAGTAGTGAACTCAATCTAACAGAAATACAGAGATTCATCTTTTCATTTTTAAATACTGAGTTAATATTTGAATTAGGAGTTGTGTGTAGGCTCGAACTGTGTGTACCCAGTCTTAAGATACAGGTTCTCTGTATTAGGCTGGCAATTTTCACAAGACCCATGGACCAAAGAGTAGTATTGTACTCCATTCAGAGTGACTTTATATTACATCAGTTGGAATTGTGGATGAATTGTAAGTTATGAGTGTCTAAATTTGCTTTAACCTGCACGTAGAAAGATGGTGTGTTATAACTCCTTCAACTGCAACTGAATTGGAACAGGCAGTTCTGATCCTAAGACAAATTGTGTGCCTTTTAAAGAATGTATTCTGTTACTGTCAGCCTTGAGCAAATTACAAGGAAATGTAAACTGCAAATAGGTATATTAATGTATATGTTTTCAAAAACATTAGAATGCAACAGGAATGAATGACTCACAATTGAGCTTAGAAGCTGTTGTGTTGTAAGATCTTACAGCCAGGACACAGCAACAAGTATTTTTCTTGTCTTTTCTTTTCTTCTTACTATACTTCATATAGTATGGTTATATAGTAGAGTATAGAATACTTTATTTTGTATAGTAAAAAGACCTGAAAAAAGTTTCTCAAAGGAATCACGTCAACCACCATTCATATTGCTGACTGTTTCAAACATGGTTCTGGAGCTCACCTCACTCACATCAGGTTGTTCTTTTCTGTTTTAACTTGTTACATTACTTGAGGCCAGCCTGGGACCATCATAAGAAAGGAGAGACTGCTGAATGCTTGTGATAGAAGCTATCTGTGTTATGTCATTTAAAATCCCTGCTGCTAGATAAGTAGCAGGGAACTGTGCAGTTCATCAGCCACCTCTTCTTTTTGTTGCTGTTGCAGGTATTCTTCTCTTATTCTTCCCCTCTAAACTGCAGATATACTTTGTGTGATTTTTTGTTTTCTATGGTTTGTTTTCTCTTTCAGTGAACAGTGCATAGAAGCGTATGAGCTGCTGTTGGCATTGGCAGAAAGTGAGCAGAGTCTTATTCTTGGGCAGTTCAGAGCTGCAGGTGTTGGTTCTGTTGGTAAGATGTCAATGAATCACATTATTTAAACATTTATTTTTGCATGTCAGTTAGCATTGGAGTTAGTTGTAATGGTGAATCATCTCATGACCCATCACTTAAGAATGCTCTCCAGTCTTTTCTTGTTTTTAACTAATTAAATAATTTTACACACCCAAAAAACAGGGGAAAAGAAGAAGAGAGACTGGAATTAAATCATAAAATTCACAGCAATTTAAACTAACCTATGTATACTATCACAAGGGGATGCCTATTCTGGCAGTGGTGACGCTGCTACAGGCAGTGGAACTGAGTGGAATTATTAAACAATACTCATGAGCATATGTGGCTTAGGGCCATGCAGCTGTGGTAACTGCAAGTACAGATTTTGTTTGAACCAGCAACATTGACCCCCCCTAGATGTTGAGTACAGTCTATGAAAATCTGGGATTAAGACAATACAAAGGTAGCATTGAGTAGTTAAAAAAAAATTACTCTAGTTTTTCTCCCCACATTTTACCTTTGCTCTGAAATTTTAAAACGTTCTATCTTATGTTTTACTGTGGTGTTGGGGATATTAGCCTCTATGTTCTCGGTTTTTCTCATTTTGTGGATAGTTAATCTTGTGGCTAGGTGATGGTGTTTTTTAATATGGTACTCACTAAGTAATGGAGTGAGCCACTGTCTGAGCTACAGTTCAGAAGGGTTTGGAGCTTGATGTTGCTACTGGCTCCACTTTTCTGACAGAAAGAGGTGTTTACACAGTGAACATTAATCTGGATTTTATAGTCCCATTCCTTTTACTGATAGGAGAAGGTAGCCATACTTCTTTCAAGTAGAAAGAAGGGAAGCCTTCAGAGAGAGAAGAATAGCTCCAAGTGCTGTCCTGAGGCATCGTAACTGCCTGGTTGAGACAGTGTTACAGGGCTAACTTCTCAGGAATTGCTGAAATGTAAACAGAAAGCTTTCAGAGACAGAATGACCATCTGGCTTTAAAGCCACAGGAGTGACACGGTCAGCCATCTTTTGGATGACTAGAGGCACTCGGCCCACAGTGGCTGTGCTGCTAACTGTGCCCCTTATTTTGTATCTCTCCCAGAAACAGACCTTTGCATATCTGTCTTGGCCTGTGCAGTGTGTGCCATACACTAAACGTTAGAGTGGATGTCTGAGATTTTCATCCACCTTTCTTCCAGACTCTGGTCGTTCCTTTCCACAAGGTGCTAGGGAGCTTTCCCTGCTGGCAGGGATCAGTCACCAGCAAAAGTGAATTTAATCTTGGATTTTCTATTCACACAGGTGGCAGAGAGAAATCTTAGAAGCGAGAAATAGTTTGGGTTTGACGAGGGTTTCATCTGACATGCATTTTATGAAAGAGAGTTGTAAGTTAGTTTTTATACAGGTGTCTGTCTACAGATCTTAATTGTGGTATTAATAGGTACAGCCCTGTGATAGAAATAGTGCCAGTTTCCCATTACATAACACAGCTTGGAGGAAGTTGTGTTTGCTTTGTGTACCTTTACTACACCATGAAATTTGATTAAAGCATCTAGATAAAATAGCAGATTTTTGGCTTGAAGATCAGTCCAATTTTCTATCAACATCTGTGAGTGGAAGATTCATGGGAGTTGCTACTGCATCACTTTGAGCTGAGCATATCCAGCTGCTCTTAACAGAGCATTCTCCCTCCCTTTCTTCCGCACTAATGTTATTTCTAGTGCATGCACTTCACTTAGCAAGTGTGAAGTATGGGTAATTGGTCTTTGACTCAAATAAGGATGAAATGAAAACCTGACACAGAGCAAACTGGGTTTTTTTTATACTCTCTGACATCTTTGCATTGTATTTGGTAAAGTATGAATATATTGTAGCTTTGTTCAGACTTTCAATGTAGCTACTAAGCTGTCTTACTTTAATGACTTGACTCAAGCTGGAATTAGGACTATCAGAATAGTGGCAGTGGTGGTTTCTGTTCTGCCTCTGCTGAAGGGATGGCTTACCAGCTTCATATGTGCTGCGTAACCACTAGAAACCATAGAAAATTAATAAACGCCAGTGATAGGGATTTTTTGGCTTAGTATGCATGACGGCAAACTCTGAAAGGCTGCTTCTAAGCAATAAGGCAATTCTTCCAGCTGGAAAGGTAACTTGTAAGTAGGTGTTAAAGCAAACTATTAGGCTTGAGATAAAGGTGCTTGTGAGAAAAAGCACTGGAAATGACCACAGTGTGGAACAGCACTGGACTGATCAGAGTAAGAGTTGTAATTTAGGCTGAGGTTTTTCCCAGTGTATTATTAATTTCAACATCCTAACCTAACCTTAATGCATAACACACACCCTTACAAACTGACAAGCTAGCTAAGATAAAACATCACTTAAAGACACATACCTGGAGCAACAAGTACCTGGAGCTTGTGGCTGGGAGGGAGATGCATTCAGGCCAGGAGTCCAGTTACCACTGATGCTCACACAGAAGTGAAGTTGCTTTTACATCACAGATTGGTAACCTATTGTCACTGTCTTGGTATAAACTGAGAGCGCTTAGAAGCATCTCTACTCTTGCCTTAATGTCTATCACCCTCCTCAAAGCTCTGAAACAGACTGTTTGCTTGAAAACTAGGGGACCAGACAGGTGATGAAAATATCACCCAGATGCTTAAGAGAGCGCATGACTGCAGGAAGACGGCTGAGAATGCAGCAAAAGCCTTGCTGATGAAACTAGATGGAAGCTGCGGGGGAGCCTATGCAATCACTGGCTGTAGCGTGCAGCCCTGGGAAAGCCTGTCTTCCAACAGCCACACAAGGTAACTGCAAATCCTCTGCTCTCCTAATCCCCAAGCGTTTGATGTCAGAACAAAAGTTATGCTGTGTTGTGTTTGCTGAACTAAGGTCCTGCACGTGGGTCGGGGCAATCCCAAGTACAAATCCAGGCTGGGCAGAGAATGGATCGAGAGCAGCCCTGAGGAGAAGGACTTGGGGGTGTTGATTGATGAGAAGCTCAACATGACCCAGCAATGTGCACTCACAGCCCAGAAAGCCAACTGTACCCTGGGCTGCATCAGGAGAAACGTGGCCAGCAGGTCAAGGGAGGTGATTCTGCCCCTCTACTCTGCTCTGGTGAGACTTCACCTGCAGCACTGCATTCAGCTCTGGGGCCCTCAGTTCAAGACAGACATGGACCTGTTGGAGCAAGTCTAGAGGAGGGCCACAAGTATGATCAGAGGGCTGGAGCACCTCTGCTATGAAGACAGGCTGAGAGAGTTGGGGTTGTTCAGCCTCGAGAAGAGAAGGCTCCAGGAGACCTTACAGCAGCCTTCCCTTATCTGAAGGGGGCCTGCAAGCAGGCTGGAGAGGAACTTGTTTTTATGAGGGCATGGAGTGATAGGACAAGGGATAATGTCTTTAAACCTGAATAGGGTAGATTTAGATTAGATATAAGGAAGAAATACTTCACTATGAGTGTGGTGAGGCACTAGAACAGGTTGCTCAGAGAAGTTGTGGATGCCTTATCCCTGGAAATGTTCAGATGTTCATGTTGGATGGGGCTTTGAGCAACCTGGTCTAGTGGAAGGTGTTCCTGCCCTGAAGATGATCTTTAAGGTGCCTTCCAACCCAAACCATTCTATGATTCTATGAACTACCTCCCTCATCTCAGTCCACTGGCTTTTTTGCTTTGATGTATAATTCACTATGCCTCAGTGCTCTAATTGTCTTTAGACTTAGAGCAACTGCAGCCAAGAAGGGTTTTGTATAAATTTGTTGCAAATGGGTGACTCTGAACTTTGATCTTCCTCAAAAAGGGCAAAACCATTACATTTGTTTTACATCAGTGACTTTCTTGCTGTTTTATTGGAACTCAGATCAGGTGCTTCTTATTTGTATCTGTTGTATGCAGACAGCACAGACCTACGGAGAACCAGAGATCAGAATTATGCTTCCACTGGCGTTTTGGAGTGCTCAGGAACTGTTTTCTAAATATTGCAAATTCAGCCATTTTGTTTTAAACCATTTCCTCTCCCTTCTCATTCCCCTTTGGTCTCCTCCAAATTCTCCCTTCCCATGCTATTCTTTCACACATGGAGTGGCAAATGAACCTCATGACAGACAAGAGTGTATTCTTCCAGGAAAGGCTGGATATTGCAGTTTTTTTGAAGACCTATAAAATAATGAAACTTAAATGAGCTATTATTGCAGAAGTGTTCCAATTCAAATACATCTGCTAGCAACTTCATTTTGAGTCGTTGCCTGCCTGCAGTGTAATTGTGCTGTGTGCCATGAATGTGTGGGCTTGTGTACGGATACAAATTTGGCAAGCATCCTGGATAAATATAGATGAACATTATTCTTTTTAAAAGCTATTTTGGTTTCTCAGATTCACTCTAAAACCTCATCTTAATTCAGTTTTTGAGCCAGTTCTTTATTCAAATGCTGTCATTTTTTGACACTTTTAGAAGTTTATTTTAGTACTATATCGTTTCCTCTTCTTGCTGATGCCTCCTCCAAAGGATCTTATTTCCTGCCATGTGATTAGCATGGAATAGCTAAAAAGTGAGCAAAAAGGTGACCTGAGGGAATGGGGTAAAAATGTGAGGTAACTTTTAACGTTTTATTCAACGAAGTTTTATGGTGCACTTTCAGTCCAAGATAGCTGTATCTTTATTCAGAAATTAAAGTGGCAGCATCTGCACTAGTAACATATTGATCACTCATTGTACCAAGAAGTGTTTTCTGGCCTTGGAAAGAAGTTTTACAAAGCTGTTTCAAATACTTGACTTGCCTCCATCTGTGTGCACTTATGCCATGTCTACACCTGTGTGTGGACATACTGTAAGTGGCCACACATAGCAGCACCTCTACTGAGGCTGTGCTTGTTTTCCATTCTATTATTTTTCAAATAATAATTTGAAATGATTTCATAATTAACTAATTTAAGTTATGAATGAATAAATTAATAATAACTTAATTATTAATTAATTTAATAAAAATAATTTCAAATTAGCCCTTTCAGGGCCATTTTTGGTTGTTTGTAACTGCCTCAGTGTTTTTCTTGTATGTAGTCAAGGCATATTTTTTTTTTCTTGAAAATAATTAAGATAGTTTCCAGTATTGACAGGGGGAAATTAATGGGGGGGAGTAGGGGTGGTGGTTTAGTGTTTGTTCTCCTCACCTTTCACTGAAAGTGTTTGGCAGGAATATAGTCTCTACAGTCCTTGCTTTGCTGAACATAATTTTTGGGTTTTGAGGGGGAGGATAAGGGAGAGAGGTGTGTGTGTGTTTGAGGAGGAAGATGAAGATCATCCCTCATGTTCGTTGTTTACCGTGAACTTTTGGTGGTCAGCTGGCAATGTCAGTATATGTGCACATAACGTGTTGGCTGAGTAGATAACATTTCAGCAGAGTATGATTAAAATGGCGTAGGATTTCAAATTCCGTCAGTATAAACTGTGTCATGAAATGTAAAAATGCAAATGTAAATGCTTCTGTGTGCAGCAGAGATGTTTTAGCTTGAGTCGCTATCATTGCAGGATAATGTTTTCTGGCATGGAGCAAGATATTGTACTGAATAAGGTAACTATTATTGTCTGCTTTGATATATGTACAACATGAGAGAGAAAAGCTGCTCTCACTCACCCAAAGGGCACGTAGCAAGTCAGGAACTTGTCATATGAACATCCTGATTTGATCATTGCTTATGCAGTGTCATCCCTCTCCCTTCCCTCCATGCCAAATGTAATTTGTCTTCATCTAAACACAAAAGTCGGTGCAAATATTTCTGAAAGCTTAGCTTCTCTTCTCTCTCTTCTTCTCTTTCCTTCTGTTGTGTTCAAGTGGTGTGTGGTAGAGGTGTTTTCAGATTTCTCCTTCCTATGGCCCCTATCTCAAAGTAGAAGCATCCCCTCTTCAGCTTACAGCCTCATGACGCTGTGCCGGCCCATAGATGGAAAATCTGTGTTGGTTTAAAAGGCATATACTTTTCTATATTTGTGTCAGTATATGTTCTATCTGAGGTCAAAAAAACGGAAGATTTTGTCTTTAACTCTCCTCTCCCTATCGTCCTGGATCTTTTTTTGTTTCTTTCCAGGACCCTACTCCTGCTTTTTGAAGTTATCCTGCCTATGTTGCCAGCCCTCTCAACCCATTCATGCGTGCTCCCTTGTCACTTGGCTCCCTGCTACTCTAGACAGATGTCCCATTGCCACGGACCTCCAGACCCCTGTGATTCTTTAGTGTTGATGTTTTCCATTTCCTTTTCTTTTCCATTACAATAGCAATCCAAGCAGAGATAGGAAAGCAGACTGTGGATTTTTAGCTGTTCCTGCAGGCTTAATGTTTTTTATTTGTCTTAAAGAACTTGGCAGTCCATAAAACCAGGGAGCAGAACAAGCCCACATCACTAGTGAGTGCTGTGTGAACAACCATTTGGGGACCACTGCACTGAAACAAAAACATTTTTACATTATGTGGTTCAAACAAGTTCTGAATCTGCAAGACTGGTCTTTTGCCATAGCTGGTTTAGTGTTGCAGGCTTTTAGTTGCAGATATGTATTGCTACCTTTTCCCTTTGAAACCTACGGAGTAAAGAGGTAGTGGGATGATGGAAGCTCCTTTGCTGAGACTTGTGACAAATGAATAATTCTCCCTGCTGTTGGAAATCCTGTAGAATAGGCACTTATAATGGAACTGTTGACCCATCTTTAGCTTTGGCATTTCAAATGAGATTCTGAATGTCAAATCACTGAACACATTACTGAGAATAAATGCTTGGTGAGCCACTAGTGACAAGTGGTTAAAGACTGTAAAAGAGAGCAACTGAAATGAAAAGAAATGCAATGAAAGAACATCACAGAGGTTGTTACTGGTGATGTGAATAAAAATAATAGCAAGCATCTCAACTCATTTGGCTGGCAGCAGCACAATAATATTGCCAGTGCATTTTTTGAAAATAGAAATAGGTCTGCAGTGTAGTTGGAAGTCATAATTATTTTAATGGACAGAAGCTAACTATAGAACATATATCACCGGCAAGGTTTGACTGGCTGCACCTTGAAAAGAAGGAAACAAAAGAGAAGGACTCCAGTTGTAACACTGACTGAAAACAGTGGATTTTATTCCCTGCAGTGCTAGTAAGCCCAACCTTACATCTGGATTCATGGAGGGAAAGATGTGGTCTATTATATGCAAATGGAATTCTTTTCAGCATTATGCAGTCTCACAAAATATCTGAACTCAGCCAAATGTAGGACTATATCTCTCATCAGAATCGCTTCAGATGTCAGATGAGTAGCTGGCAGACAAGATTATCTTGGCTGAAGTGTGCAAATAAGTTATTTAGAAATATCCCAACAGTTATCCTAATGTTCTCTATGTAACACTTCATTTCTGGACTAAACTAGTCTCAGAAGGAAGCAGGGTAGTTTCACCAAAAGTTCTGATTTTAGCCGAATATGCTGTTATTTGTCTTCTGGATGGTTGGAGTATTTTTTAGTTTCTCAGGAAGTTTCCTTCTTTTGGCGTTGTGCTATTTCAGATCTCAAGCCACAGCGTCCACCTAGAAGATGGTTGGCCCACGTACGCTGTGTATCAAACTCACTCTTTAGTGTAAGGTTGCGTGCAGATGTCCAAGCAAGTTTTGTGGATTCAGTTCCAACAGCATTATTTTAGTTCTATCAATTTTTGTGTTAACTGCACCATTGCTAAACTGCAGATTTTTACTTGATTTTTAACAGATGAACTGAAGCTTGTACAGGCTTTTATGGACAAAATTTTGTAGTGTACAGAAGTTACTCACACAGAGGCACTGTTGGAAGCCTCGTTTATATCCATCCACTGCTTTTTATATGCACACATGTGCATGTGAACACACACACATGCATGCCAGCAAATAAAACTACACGTTATACTGTACCAACATGCATATGTTCCACAGGCTGTATATGAAAATTAATTTGACATCATCCAGGCATGACATCATTGTAAAAGACTTGAGGGATGGAGCAGGCAGGAAGAACATTTCTCTTTGCTTGTTCTGAACACAACAGCAGTTAGATTGAGCAGATTGATGTTGTATTCCCTCCAGGTGTGATGAAATTGCGATCTTTTCTCTATCCCTACCTACATGCTTGAGGAATGAGAAACTGCACGTCTTTTGCAACAGTTTCATGTGGTTTTTGGACTGATGCTTTATACTACATATGCATTCTGTCTGTCTGTTTTCCTTTGTCCTGACTGCCGTTCGAAGGGAAAGCAGTATCTGAAATTCAGGATCATATGCTCACCAGCTGTGGGCCCTTAAATAGAGCAGCAATGGACTAGCATTATGGCTGTGGAGAGCTGTTTGTGGGGCTTTTGGGGGAACACACCCTGGCAGAGCTGTTCTGTGGGAGTTCAGAAACACTGCAGCGTTGTTTCTGTCCCCCATCATGCAGCCTCATTTTTACAACACCTCAAAGTGGGCTTCATACCCTGACTTTCTGCAACCCATACTGCTTCCAGTCTTCTGGGTGGGGGCTTGCTGCTAAATGTGGGGGGAGAGGGAAGGTTCTTCTCCCTTTTTGTGCTGAGACAGCTTCCTTCCTAAGCTCCCCTCACCTTCTTAAAAAAAAATAAAAAGGGGGAGGAAAAAAAAAAAAATAGAAGAGCAGCTTGCTAGCAATTCACCAGAGGAGCCAACTCAGCTGCAGACAGACAGGCAGGCAGGCAGCCAGGACTGAAGTAAAAGCAGCCGGAGTATCACTGGCAACCACCCAGATTGCCTTCCTCAGTTTGGACTGCTCTCCCCTAAAATATACGTGCATAGCCATGGATCTTTAAGGGCCAAAATCTGGGAATATCCAGTGATTACGAGGTCCAACACAACATAACAATAGGCTTTCAGCATTTTTGCTTGGGTTTCATTCCCAGCAGGAGAGCTAGGTTTTCTTTCCTTCGCAAGCGAAAACTGAGATGAGCTCTTTGTATCCCAAGATTCTAAGCCTGTGTAGTCTTTAGAAGCTGTCCTTCCTTCCAACAGCTGTTTTGCATTTTATCCAGAAAAGCTGTGCAATTGCTGTCTTTGGGTGCCAAGGAAAATCGCAACATGATTTCAGTACAGAATTAGTATTTCTCACATTGTCTATCCCCATGGTTTTTATATCAATATCTACTTCAGGGAGGTATCTTTGGACTCAGTAAAGCAAGATCTATTAAGTGTTTTGAGATTTTCTAATGAAGAACTGTGAATAAAAATTTGTTTCAGCCTGAAAGGGTTTCTATGTTGTGTAGGTACTGGGTGTTTTTAGCTTCACTGCAGATGGAAATGGGCAAAAAACAAAAGCAAAGACCAGCTTACACTTGTGGTAAATATGGCACCTATTGTCCCCTAAAGAAAGGAAGGAATAATGAGAAATTGACAGACAACTGTAGTAAAGAACTGTAATGTGATATTTCATGAGAGAGAAGGATTTTGAGAAATCTCTGTAGACCTGCCAATTCTCCATCTCCTCCAAGGCTGTGCGTGGAATTTGTGGTAAGATTGGCCATTGTTTGAGGCGCTTAGAAATCAGTGTAGCTTTAGCTGAAGTACAACCAACAGGAAAGAGAAAAACCAAGCCTATCTTGATAGGCTTCCCCTTTTTCACATGCATAATGTATTTTAGGACATCATCCTGACTCTCACAGCATGTAGCGGGTGGGGCTTTTTTTTCTTCCTACAAAAATGTTGAACAGCAGTGCAATTTGATACAGAAAGTGATTTATTCCCCTGCTGATAACTGAGATCATCTAGCATTCCAGGCAAGCACAGTTAATGGATGACTTATCCCTCTCCCGGCAGCTGATTACAGGACCTCAGGAGACAGCAGGCTGCTTTGAGTGAGGTTATAGAAACAGCACGGCATTTTCCTTTTAGTGTTATTGCAACTATATTGAGCCCTGGAATGCTCCGGCTGTACCGGTCTGGGCCCCCTGCAGCACTGGCATGCGTGTAGGTGGGCAAGCAGCGCAGAGCCACCCTTGCTCTAAGGCATTAGTTCTGCCTTTCTGCGATTGCCCAGTCGACATTTGTGGGGCAGACTGATGGGCAGTCATTTGTTTGATGCTTGTGGATAGGAGAAGTTCCACCAGGTTTGATGATGACTTTGTATTAAAAATCCTCCTAACTTAAGAGGTTGGTTTTAAAACCCTCCATCCCCAAAGGAATGTCAGCGCACTGAGGAATAGACCTTAATGTGAATTTGAAAGATGCTACCTCCTGGCATCTGCCAATGGAATTTTGCTCAGGTTGATTCCTACAAGTATCCATTAAAAATATCTGAGATGATAACCGGTATTGCCATCAGCAGACATAAATGAGGTCTGGGCCGATTCTTTTTTCTTAGCAGATGATTCTTCCCAGAGAAGATGAAGACTCAGTGCCTGAGCAGCAGAGCTTGGCCTGCTAGGGTATTGCTAAGAAACCTTTAAGTAGTTTTTGGGTTTGTTTTCTTAATTTAAAAAAAAAAAGACTCATTTCAGAAGACACCATTCCAGAAAATGTAATTCAGTTACATGTCACTAAATATCTGGCTTTGCAGAGAAGTTGTCACATGATTAAATTTTCTCATGCAGCTTAGAGAATTAATTTATTTTCTGAATTTGTCACACCCCTCTGCATCTTCTGAACATTGCAACATCCAGTCCACGCCACGTGTGTCCTTTCTATGACCTTTTAAGTAAGACTCAGATGTGTCAATGAAGCATTGGGAGAGAGTTTGATGTAAAAATACATATTTTGTTCCAAATGTTTTTTTAATACCGTTCTTTCTCTTTCCAGTACTACCAGCTCAACCGCAAGCAGTTGTGATACGGAATTTACGAAAGAGGATGAGCAGCGGCTGAAGGATTACATCCAGCAGTTGAAAAATGACAGGGCAGCAGTGAAACTGACAATGCTGGAGCTGGAAAGCATCCACATTGATCCCCTTAGTTATGACGTTAAACCTCGTGGAGACAGCCAGAGGCTAGACCTGGAAAATGCGGTCTTGATGCAGGAACTTATGGCGATGAAGGTATTTTATTTATTTCCAATGGGCTACCTACACTGCTGCTGATGCCCCTGTTCTAGAAAACATGCCCAGTCACGCACATGAGAGGCTTTGATAGTGATCACTGGGTAATAAAGGGTAACTTTGTTGAAACAAATAATCAGGGCTGAAAATCCCGTAGTCAGAAAGTGACAGAAGGCAGTGCATTAACAGTGACGAGCTGTGTGTGTTTTGAATTAGGCGAGGACTTCATCCATGGCTCTAAACTGGGAATGTTCTCCTTGACAAACCAGATGCTCTCCTTAAGAGATACGGCAGCTGAGTTGCTTGAGGGTGACCAAAAGCACGATACAGCACTTCCCAAGAGACAGTTCATGTCTTTACTTACAAGCTTGCAAATGTGCATCTTGAATATTTGTCAGCTGAAGCAGAACAAATTCACCTCCTTTTAATATTGCCGTGAGAGGAAGAATGGTCTGTCAGAAGCTGTCATCTCTAATGCTCTCCAGTCACAAGTCTACAGCCATTCTAGGCACTCCGTTGCAATCTGTAGCGCAGCTCAGAGCCTGACAAAGAGCACAGTGTGTAATGACTTGCAGTAACAGGCATTTTCAGAGAAAACTCTGGTCCCTCCAGACTGGTTTATACATCCAGTTCTAAGGATGTGACCTAGAAGAACTGTGTGGGTTTGGTTCAGTGCAAGTAAGTTTCATTTCTGCAAGTCCTATTTTAGTCAACTGATGGCAGATGTGTCAGGTGATGGTATCATGTGGGACAGCAAATCCTAATAGTTTCATAAGCTTCTAAAGCTATAGATTTTTGTTCAGATGTGCTATTGTTGGCTAACTGGTAGCTTAGTAATGATAATTATGTTCTTGGTGGTGCTGCCTTTCCATGATGACAAATACAATTTTGCAATAATGCATTCAATATTTGCAGTTCAGAAAAAAAGATTGCCTGCTACCAGTCAGAACATGTAAACTTGTTAGTCGTTTGGATATGTTGTGGCCAACAGCAGTATATTCCCCATAATTAAAGCAGGCAAGATGTACTGGAAGGCATTTGTAGATAATTAAATGTATATTTCAGATAGCACACTTCCCTCTCCTCTTTTGCATCCAGATCTCCCCTGAAATCTCTTGTACACCATTCTTACCTCTATCTTTAAACTGATTGGTAAAAGCAAACTGCAGAGCTATCCCTTGTGATCAGTGCCCTTGCATTCCCTGACCTGGCAGGAGCACCAACAGTTGCATATCATAATTTCTGGCACAGTTTTGAGTGCTGATAATCCTTTCATTCACTAAATGATAATCTAACTTGTTTTTGCTGGACCTAGCGCATTAGGTTTTCACTGCAAGGATTGTCCCTAGAAGAAGAAGAGATCTTTCTTCTTGGTTGGTTTGTGTGCAGTGCATACTGGAATGGACACACATTTTACATAGGTGGCTGAAGTCACCTTCAGTCCTTTCTGGTACAGAGAAACTGACAGTACTGTTATTCAGTATGATCTGTTGTGCTTTGCTGGAATATCTGAAAGGGATATGATGAAAACTCAAGTTTATCAAAGCTTGGAGTGGATTTGTTGGTAAGTGGTCTCCTGCTGCAGAAGCCTTTCTTCTACACATAAAGCATTACAAAAGACAGAGCTACGCTCTGTGTGCTTTGGTCCCAAGAGATTGTGCTGCCTTATTAGCATCCATGGTTGTTGCTTGGGTCTGTATGACACCTTGCTCATATGTTCAGCAAGCTATAACATAGCTGAACCTAAGGGCAGGACTCATGGATGTCTTGGCTTTCTGAGTCTATTGTTTGTATGTGTTATTTGGAACATACACCTCATATAGAATAGCATATGTATCTGCATTCTTCTGAGACAACTGGAGAATTTAAATTTCCTTACGGTATTTTATTTAACTTGAAGCAGGTGGACTCATCTGTGCTGCAGAGGACTTCATCATGTAGCAGCTCTTCATTTGTTCCCTCCCTTCCACATTCTTAGCAATAATGATACAGGTTGATTGAGCTACTCAAGGATTTCCTGCATTGCTGGGTCTTACGGCCTGCAGCTGCCTTCCTGAAACTTGTATCTGTGTCAGAATCTCTGCTGCATCTTTTGGCACCTTTCATTTATGACACCCAGTAAAAACTGATCACCACATCAGTCATTGCTTCTTGCATCTGTGTGTTATGCTGATAATGTTCTGAAAATGCCTTTACAGCATTAGTTCTTCATTATTGATGAAAATGATCCATAAAAAGTTGTTTGGGGGGTGGTTTCGCTGTTGCTCTGTTTACTTTTTTTAGTGATCCAGAGCGTAAGATGTAGCTGTCTGACAGTACTTCCGTACAATCCAATTCTTTGCTTCGAGCAGTAATTAACCATGTTCCCAAATATATACTCATCTGCAGTTTGTTGTCATTCAGTGGTCTTGCTTTGAGGTCAGTTGTTGTCATGCCCCAGTTAGCAAGGAGATTACTTCTGATGGGTGTAAATAATTCTTGGTTTACAGCCTTTCTGCATTTCAAAGGACTTAATCTAGATAAGAAGTCTCAGCTTTCTACACTGATAATTTTCCTCTTTGGTGTACAGGTGGTGATAACATTGCTCATGACGTGCTCTGAGACTACAGTCTCTTTGCACAACATGTTAAGAATCCTGTTGCCCGCCTTTGTTACGGCATTTCATGCTCTTATAGATTATATAGTAAAATATAGTTCACTAGTGCATGGCGTTTATCTGCTCTGATATGTGTTTTACTTCTGAAAGCTGGTATATTCCACCTTGTGTCCTGTGATCCTCCTGGAGTCCCTTCTTTAGAACTTTTTGCCACTGAAGAGTCCTTGCTGTTTTGTTCTTCTGACATGACCACATCCAACACAAATTTTAATTTTGAGGATGCTGCGTGTTTCTGGTTATATTGAGTCAGAAGTGTTCAAGTTTTCACCCAAATTCAGAATTACAGTATGACTGCAATTACAAAATATTCCTCAATATTCAATTAATTTGTCCTGAAATAAGTTCTAGATTTGGTGCTTGAAGCTTGTGAATTTGCATGGGTCGTATAAGTCTTTTGCAAATCAACTGGAAGAGTGACCACTTGCTACCTCCTTCTTCAGGGTTTCATTTTGTAAATGCCACTTGTGCTTTAGGCCCATACTCTGAAGAAGCAGATATGTTAAACTGCAGAAAGTTTCACCAGCATCCTGTAATTAAAAAAAAGAGTGTAGTAGATACACAAGGGTGATGTTGTCATTGAAATTAAATTTAGATGCTATCTTTAGAAGACATATTTTCATGGAAAAAAATCACTGCATATGTAAAGACTAATTAAGTCTCTAAGTAAACCTGAGCTACTTAAATTTTCCCATATGAACGCTGCCACCCTATCTCACAGATTGTATGTGTCCATACCAGAATCCTCAACACTAGTTTTAATTTTTAACTTCAACCTTTCCATTCCTTCCTGTTACTTCTCTGGGAGCCTCTGCAATACACTGGCTGGCAGTTCTTCCACTTTTGCCCTGCTTTGTCTTTGCTTCTCTACTACTCTGCAAAGTCACATTGTCTTGACATGAGAAAACTAACGTATGGGGGGTGCTTTTCCTGTCTTCTGGGACAGGATACAAACTTATGAATTCATATATGATGATCCTAGCTTACTGTCTTCGTAAACAAAGGAGTTAACCATTGATTCTCAAATTTATTTTGAGCTGGGATATGTAGTATGAACAAACATCCAGTCTTTAAGTTAAAACTTCTAAGTGATGGGAAAAATCAGTTCCAGTGATTCATTGTTGCAGTGGTTAAATTCACCTTTTTCTTTTAGGAAATAAATGTCCCTTATTTCTAGGCTGAATTTGCCTAACTTCAGCTTCCAGCCTGGGAAGATCTTGTCATGACCCTCCCAGGCAGACAGCCCTCTGTCAAGAGTATCTTCTATTCACATAAGTGCCAAAATACTCTGCTCAAATTACTTCTCAGACTTTACTAAGCAGGCTAAGTAGATTAATGGCTTTAGAAATAGAGGCTTAAGAAGCTAAATGCATACACTTAAGTATACCAGACAATCCAATTCAACTCCCATAACTAAATTTCCCCATCACTGTTTGTCAGTAATATTTACCTTTTTACTGTTGACAAAGGAAATAAATGATAAGTTTGCCTAACAACTACATTTCTGTAAACCACATTGAATGAAACTGATTGTATTTCTAACCTTCAGTTCACAAACAAGTAGATTGAATAAATGAATTATTTTAAAGCTCATACAAACCTTTCCAAGCCTGAGGGTTTTTGGGATACGGATTTTATTTTTGCATGGTTGGTGATTCTGAATGAGCCAATTATTACCTGTGATTACTATATGCTGGTCATAACTGTGCTACACCTGTGTGCACTGCTTACACTTAATCCAGACAGCAAATTTTTGTAGGAACATAGATTCTCTTCTGCAGAAAAGTTTAGTCTAATTATGTGCCAAGATTTCTGTTTGTATAATCTTTGTTAATAATGGATGTAGTACAAAGAACATTATTTTTGAAGGATAAGACAAGATACTTCTGATATTTTTGTGACTAGAATATGTTTTTCATTTAAAAAAAAAGTTGAAAATAGTGATTTGTTCCTACGCTGGTCACACAACAAGAAACTTCTGTCTTTCAGAGATGTTTACGCAGTGAACAAGTCTAGAACTGAACTGTAATGCAGAAAATGGCTGCATGAACTCAGTATTCACCCATGAGGGTCACCTCATGGCGTGGCAAGCTCAACACTGAGAACATGATTCTGGGTTGTTTTAGGGGGGGGTTGTATTTTTTTTGGCGGTCCTTTTTTTGATGGTGTTTTTTTAACACATAATGTAAGTTAAGCTTTAGGACTATCTCTTTAAAGGTTTTCTGGATGCTGGGTTTTTCTGGGTTCAGAAAATAACTAGATATTCCGTGGAAAAAACTTTTCTGAAGTGTTGTTAAACACGAAGAGCCTTCTGGTTCAGGATACCCATCAGCTGCTTTTCACGGGAGGCTGGGAGCAAGTGCTGAAAGAAGGGTCACTGGACCGGTGGCTTGTTCTTACACTTCTGCCCAGCCGCTGTGGGAGCAGATGTTAAAGCAGAGGTCTGTCCCCAAAGTAGCAGTTGTTGTGTTACAGGAGTTGACAGCTCTGTCATAAATATCAGAGTGGCAAGAGTTACACAAAAGAGCTAGCTCTCAGAATTGAGCTGCTTTCTATGAAGTACTGCTGTCCATCTTCTGTGGATCATATTTGTGGAAGAATATAAGTGAGTGCAATTTTGTCAACTGCCGGTTGCGTATAGTTGGGATTTTGGCCATCTAGAGGAGGGAGGACATCCAATGGTGCCATACCCAGTTGCCCTTTTTGACTAACTCGTTCTGCCACAAAGGCTGGCATTATGAGGCAGGAATATGTGATCTGTGTTTGCTCTCCTAGTCCCTCAAACCTATTCCACTGTAATGAGATAAACCAACTCTTAATTCTTAGTGTCAATAAGAAACTGGAATCTGGCATTTAGGGAGCTGTTTGTGAGACACTCCTATTTTTAGGGCAATGGTCTCTGAAGGGCAAGGTAGGACCAAAGGAATGTCAACAGCTGAGTCAACCCTCCCAGATCCCTGATACTCTAGTTTCAGCACCACATTAGCTTCTCTGTTGCCTCTGAGCTTATTTCTGAGACTGATTAAGGGATGGCACATCTTGTCATACTCAGTCTCAAGATATACTCGTCTTTTGACATATATACTATGCGATTATAAAAAGTCTTCTGAATGCTGATAGTGTTTCCATGGAAAGAACACTCAAGTAATAGGAGTCGGTGAAAACTTTGTTTAACTTAGTCTTCCTTTAGTTAGGTAGTCCAGTGACACAGCATGCTGATAATGTTTCTTCAACAGGAGGAGATGGCAGAGCTCAAGGCACAGCTTTACCTGCTAGAGAAAGAGAAGAAGGCATTGGAATTGAAACTGAGCACTCGAGAGGCCCAGGAGCAGGCCTACCTCGTCCATATTGAGCACTTGAAGTCTGAAGTGGAAGAGCAAAAAGAGCAGAGAATGAGGTCTCTCAGCTCAACCAGCAGTGGAAGCAAAGACAAACTGGGCAAGGTCAGGAGTCAAAACAAGTTTCCAAAATCAGTGTAAACACAATTTGTTGTACCCCTCCCCTCCCTATAGCAGTTCTTAACATGTTAATCATTAGTCTTTTTTGTCTATATGTACGTCTTTTCTCTCCTCTCCAGTTGTTAGGTGGTTCTTTCCATACTGTGACTCATGAGGACTTTGCAAAATTTACTGTTAAGCTTAGGCTAAAGTAAGTTTGTCATTTTGGGGAGGAGCACCACAAATCCATTCTTGCCAAAAAACCAAGGTGGTTGAATATGTTGTGTCTTGCCTGTTGCCACTCACTGGAAAGA
>NW_009258669.1:6098873-6101602 GCF_000687185.1 Egretta garzetta | reverse complement strand
GAGAGTCTAAGCAAAACGCCATCCTCCCCCTACTCCGAACACAAAATACGGAAAAATAGGGCTCAGTTCTATGAAGCAGTTAGAGCGTTGTAATGACAGTTTTTTCTTCCAAGGCAGACAGTTTGTAATTATTTGAGAACAAAGACTTCCCCCACCCTTAGTATAATGCAAAATAAGCAGATTTCTGCATTTACATTAATAATTTGCATGAAGAAATAGTGATACCTAGAAAAACTTTAGTGCCGTGTTCCCAGAAAACATCAGCAATATTTTAAAACCAAAATCCAGAGCTAGTCTATAACTGTGTCTGTCTGACTTGTTTCTGGCAAAGCATCACCTGAGTTGTTGGATCTGGTGCAGCTTTGTTTCAAGTGTGATGTCAAAAGCAATATAAGGCACCAGCAATTATGCGCATCATAGCAGAATTCTGCCAATCAGTGAGCTGTGATGGTTTAGGAAACATTTAGAAGGATTTGTGAAGTGTTAATCTGTTAGTCCCTTTCTTGGTATGTTGATACGCTGCCCTGTTGTTGTGACATTGTGATGTTTATTACACCTCCATTTTAAAAGCAGCTGTGAACGAAGATGTTTTCAGAGTTTCCCCATTAAGATGGGAAGCAACAACTTCAAATAAGATGGCCTTTCCTCATTTCTCAGGAATGCAGTGACGGCACCGCCACACCGTTAACACTAGCTGAGCTGAGACCGTACAACGAGAGCGAACTGACTGCTGAACTGACAAGCGCGCTCCGGCGGTAAGCAGCCTCCCTCAGCAGAGACACGACTTGTTCCGTAGGTCCAGGGCGAGGTTTAGTTCTGAGCCTTTGCTCTTACCCTCAAGTCATTTTAAGAATGATCACAGGTTTTTCCCATGAGGAGGAGAAGGATCGAAGCTGTTCTAACCTTCCCCTCTCTTCCTCTTGCCCTTCTGCTGATGAAAGTCCTCACGTGGTGCTTAGATCCATTCTCCGTGAAGTTCTCTGAAATTCAGAAGAACTGTATCCCTAGGAAACACTCAAAATGTCAGGAATGTCCATATTCAGGCAAGAATATGAGACACAAAATAGTGACATGACTTGCTTGAGGGCAAGCAGAAAACCTTTAGTGAGGACAGGATTTGAGGTGTGATCTTTGGTGAAGAAGGTTGGTCACAGATTAGAAATTGGGTGGGAGGTAGAGGAGTGGGAACTGCAGTGGTGTTGATGGCTCAGATGCCGTGGTTGCTGCCTGTGTCAGCAGAGGCACCATTCGACATTGTCATGTGAAGCATTAGCTTTCCAACGAGAGAGAAAATTGATGTCTTGGCAAACTGCTTTTGTCAACAGCCAGGTTTTAAGCCAAAACTTTCAGTAGAGTTATACATTAACTAGGCACTTGTTTGTACAGCAGGTTTTTGCTGCATCAGCTGTGTGGCATACTTCATGACAAAGAAATTCACTGTTTTGATAGGTGTTTCAGTACTTGTTCCACCTTTTCTAAGACATGGCTATCTAATATCTAATCTGGTTATTGTATTTAGACCCTATCCAAAATGTTACTAAGAATTTTGTCTGGGAAAAGTGTTTTTTGATTTTCTGCTGTTTGCACCCTCTTTAATGGTGGAATGTCCTCTCAGACAGTTGTGGTGTTTCATTCCTGAAGTGCTTTTTTCATAGGTGCAATTCATAGTTGTGCCTGGGGATACTTAAGCCTGAAAGGCGTTATGTAAAAATGTAAGATCATTACCTCTGCAGAATCAATACATCTCATACCATTTGCTTAATAGTCTGGCAGTTGCTGAGTATTTCGTTTGCTTGATGCAGGGAACAAAATTCTGTGGTTAAAATAATCAAAACTCTCATTTGTGTACAGGCGGATAAAACCCATCGACAAAGTCATTTTTGCATAAACCTTGCATAGAGCCATTGGCCTCCGCCATGCCTCCCACACTCCAGTCCTGGCGTGAGCTGCTCCACTGGCATTTTCTGTCTTCGCTCAAGCTGCAGCTTTTTCCTGTCCTTGTTATTTGCTCCTGGATTTCAAGAATATGCCAGTGACCTTAGCAAGCGGAGGCTCGAGTATAGTCATGAAATGTGGTTTGCTGACAACACAGAGAAAAAAACTTTGCTTTATCTACTAGGCCTTAAGTTGATTAGCATGGATTTCCAGCCAGGGGCCTAGCAAGTACAGTTTGTCAGGCAGAAATGGGGAAGAAACATAATCGGATTAAGCTGTACATAAATTTTGGAGTGAAGACTCTCTGTGTAATGGAAATACAACTGTACTAAATGTGATTGCTACTGCCAGTGGGGCCTCAGCACTGTTCCCCCAAGCTGTGTGGACAGGATATTTTTCTCCCTAATCAGTGTGCCAGCCAAATCAGGCTGAATGCGTAGTCTCCTTATCCTGAAGTCTTCCCTCTGAAAGTCAGTAGAAGGTCTGTCTAGCACATGGAGGAAGCTTACCGCAACAAGTTTAGCTACAGCTGTGCTAAAAAATACCAGCAGTTCCTAGCTGCTGTCCTAGAGCCTCAGATATCACAATGAGATTTATACTGTCATGGATCCACAAAAGAGTTTTAAAAATAATCAAAGTGCATTGTCCTCTCTGCACATGCTGCAACAATGCAGAATGGTCTGAAATGACTGCGACATCTTTAGGGACAAAGTGGATTTAACTCTTGGCACTTAGCATGTGATGATCCCTCAATGCTCTTCCCGCTTGCATGGGAAAACAAGCACTGGCACTGT
>NW_009258669.1:6060854-6098299 GCF_000687185.1 Egretta garzetta | reverse complement strand
ATGTTTATTACACCTCCATTTTAAAAGCAGCTGTGAACGAAGATGTTTTCAGAGTTTCCCCATTAAGATGGGAAGCAACAACTTCAAATAAGATGGCCTTTCCTCATTTCTCAGGAATGCAGTGACGGCACCGCCACACCGTTAACACTAGCTGAGCTGAGACCGTACAACGAGAGCGAACTGACTGCTGAACTGACAAGCGCGCTCCGGCGGTAAGCAGCCTCCCTCAGCAGAGACACGACTTGTTCCGTAGGTCCAGGGCGAGGTTTAGTTCTGAGCCTTTGCTCTTACCCTCAAGTCATTTTAAGAATGATCACAGGTTTTTCCCATGAGGAGGAGAAGGATCGAAGCTGTTCTAACCTTCCCCTCTCTTCCTCTTGCCCTTCTGCTGATGAAAGTCCTCACGTGGTGCTTAGATCCATTCTCTGTGAAGTTCTCTGAAATTCAGAAGAACTGTATCCCTAGGAAACACTCAAAATGTCAGGAATGTCCATATTCAGGCAAGAATATGAGACACAAAATAGTGACATGACTTGCTTGAGGGCAAGCAGAAAACCTTTAGTGAGGACAGGATTTGAGGTGTGATCTTTGGTGAAGAAGGTTGGTCACAGATTAGAAATTGGGTGGGAGGTAGAGGAGTGGGAACTGCAGTGGTGTTGATGGCTCAGATGCCGTGGTTGCTGCCTGTGTCAGCAGAGGCACCATTCGATTACGAGTGACATTGTCATGTGAAGCATTAGCTTTCCAACGAGAGAGAAAATTGATGTCTTGGCAAACTGCTTTTGTCAACAGCCAGGTTTTAAGCCAAAACTTTCAGTAGAGTTATACATTAACTAGGCACTTGTTTGTACAGCAGGTTTTTGCTGCATCAGCTGTGTGGCATACTTCATGACAAAGAAATTCACTGTTTTGATAGGTGTTTCAGTACTTGTTCCACCTTTTCTAAGACATGGCTATCTAATATCTAATCTGGTTATTGTATTTAGACCCTATCCAAAATGTTACTAAGAATTTTGTCTGGGAAAAGTGTTTTTTGATTTTCTGCTGTTTGCACCCTCTTTAATGGTGGAATGTCCTCTCAGGCAGTTGTGGTGTTTCATTCCTGAAGTGCTTTTTTCATAGGTGCAATTCATAGTTGTGCCTGGGGATACTTAAGCCTGAAAGGCGTTATGTAAAAATGTAAGATCATTACCTCTGCAGAATCAATACATCTCATACCATTTGCTTAATAGTCTGGCAGTTGCTGAGTATTTCGTTTGCTTGATGCAGGGAACAAAATTCTGTGGTTAAAATAATCAAAACTCTCATTTGTGTACAGGCGGATAAAACCCATCGACAAAGTCATTTTTGCATAAACCTTGCATAGAGCCATTGGCCTCCGCCATGCCTCCCACACTCCAGTCCTGGCGTGAGCTGCTCCACTGGCATTTTCTGTCTTCGCTCAAGCTGCAGCTTTTTCCTGTCCTTGTTATTTGCTCCTGGATTTCAAGAATATGCCAGTGACCTTAGCAAGCGGAGGCTCGAGTATAGTCATGAAATGTGGTTTGCTGACAACACAGAGAAAAAAACTTTGCTTTATCTACTAGGCCTTAAGTTGATTAGCATGGATTTCCAGCCAGGGGCCTAGCAAGTACAGTTTGTCAGGCAGAAATGGGGAAGAAACATAATCGGATTAAGCTGTACATAAATTTTGGAGTGAAGACTCTCTGTGTAATGGAAATACAACTGTACTAAATGTGATTGCTACTGCCAGTGGGGCCTCAGCACTGTTCCCCCAAGCTGTGTGGACAGGATATTTTTCTCCCTAATCAGTGTGCCAGCCAAATCAGGCTGAATGCGTAGTCTCCTTATCCTGAAGTCTTCCCTCTGAAAGTCAGTAGAAGGTCTGTCTAGCACATGGAGGAAGCTTACCGCAACAAGTTTAGCTACAGCTGTGCTAAAAAATACCAGCAGTTCCTAGCTGCTGTCCTAGAGCCTCAGATATCACAATGAGATTTATACTGTCATGGATCCACAAAAGAGTTTTAAAAATAATCAAAGTGCATTGTCCTCTCTGCACATGCTGCAACAATGCAGAATGGTCTGAAATGACTGCGACATCTTTAGGGACAAAGTGGATTTAACTCTTGGCACTTAGCATGTGATGATCCCTCAATGCTCTTCCCGCTTGCATGGGAAAACAAGCACTGGCACTGTGCGTGAACCAGGAGAGGTCCTGGTGTCCCCCGCCAGCACCCTCCCCACCCACCAAAGAAGTAGGACCAGAATTCAAAATAAAAAATATTTTGCCCAGTAACTGTGTTTGCTGGGGGCAGGAGGGAGATGTGAAACAAGGGAACACCGCACACCAAATCTGTCAGGTCTAGAGGTGATGTTTAAATGCCAGTGTTCAGGGGTATTTCAGTGCTGGTTGCCAGTAGCACACACGCCCAGCAACTGGACTTATCTCTTGTTACTCCAGGCAGTAGACACTGGTGCGGGGGACAGCAGCTGCAAGGATAGGGGCAAAAATCCATTTGCTTTTGAGTCTTTGTCAGAAAATGTGATATCAGTCATCAACCCTGCTCGCTGCCCCCTCCCCATCCTATCTTTACAGAGACGAAAGCCCTGGCAGCTCCCCCCTCTGCTGCTTTCCCATTCTGTCATTCTGTTGCTGCAGAACTGTCAGGTTCTTCTCTGTTAACTGAAATAGAGTGAAACCCAAATAAAACAGCAGGATGCAGTTAGAGTTTGGATTTTGGTGTGGTTTGGAGGCATTTATTTGTTCATAGCCTGCCAGCAGCTTTGCAGCAGAACAGTGTCAACTGCAAAGGTAGCCTATCTTCTTTCTGCAGATGTGGTTTTTCTCATAAATCTGGAACCCAGCAACATGTTGTGAAGGTCCCCGAGTTGTCATTGGCAGTGCCCATCAGCAGAAATTCAGGGCAGAAGCAATTCTTCATTTCTTGTTTCGTAGCATATTTGTTCTAGTGAGACTCAGGGCTTCCCGTAGCAGTGTTCAGCATTAAAACCCATCTTATGGGCTTTCACAGAAGTTGCTTTTCTTTTCCATGACCACTATGCTAACTAGTAGAAATGTAAATTATCTGCAAGTTCCATGTTGTAGAAGTTACATCTAGGTTACCAAATTTGGGATATTGCAGGCTAAGGACACTAATTTAGAGACACATCCTGTTCCAGCCAAGCATAAATACTTTCTGCCAGATTCTTTAGCAATTTTGTTTTCCCCTCTCTCCTTTCTTGATGGAATGATGGAATGCTTCAATGGACATGAAGCCTCTTGGGTTTTTTCTTGAGTTTGACACATCTGTAAACGAGCTTGTTAGTGGGACATATTTTATTCTTGGAAGGGGTGAAAATGTATTCCCAGCAGCCTCATGGCCTGGCACTGACACCTCGATGATTGTGCCAGGGGCCAGTTTTATGAGAGAGGATCTAGCCAAGTATCCCAAAATCGGGCACATTACACAGTCTCTGGGGGAGACCTTAAAATGACATCTTCCTTGCTGGTGTCTTCTGCTTTGCTGCGGCAGGGAAAGGGAGCACTGTAGGTGACTTGTATGGGTTTATAACTGAGTAGGCACATGCCAAGTTATAAATGCATTAGAGGTGGCAGGAAGGAGGCAGTAAGAAGAACTGCAGGTAGAAAATGCTCTTGCTTTAGCAGGGTGATAGTAACGGTGATACAGCTAATCTTTTTTTCTGCTAGGTTCTTTTATTCTGTGAAAAATGGCCAAGCTGGCAAACATGAAACTTCTTCCTCTTCCCAGGCCTTATTAGAAATACTTTGACTGTTGAAGTCCTCCTGCAGTCTCTCATTGTATTTCCAGTTGCTTTTCTGTCTGCATCAGGTTGTATTTTGTGTATGTACTTAGAGAGTCCTTTATAAGCATTCAAATATTTGGGCAGGAAGGATCTGGTGGGTAAGGGCCATGGCAGCAAAACACTTCATAACTGGACGGACTGTTCACACCTCAGCTGGGTCATCAGTTGGCACAAAATTATGATCCCTGGTGGCTGTGCAGGGCTACATGAATTGTATTAGTCTAGACGTGTTTCAGTATCTCCCTCACAAAAGGGTGGCTTTCCCTCTGGCAACACAACAAAGAAGCTATATATTTACCATGTCTGATATGCCTTTTGAACTGAGAGATAACCTAGTAAGTGATGCTACGAATTGGGAAGTCACCACAGAGAGGGAAAAGGGTGGTAATCAGTAGGACTAGTAAATGGTTCTTTTTCTCTTACCAAAAAGTACATTTTGCACAGAGCTATGGTCCTGCCTCTCTGGAAGTGGAAACAGCGGGTATTTCTAGCAGGACATTTCTAGTAGGAAAATTCATCCTATTACAATAGCTTCCATGTGTCTATTGAGACAAAGTAATGTTCTTTGCAGTCTGAGGTCCTTATGCCTGTCCAAAGACCGTGACCCTGTGTTATGCCAAACTTTTTGTTTTGAGAGGGCAACCGTTTCAGCAGAAAGCTGTGCCAAGGCATGGCAGTGACTGTTTCCTGACACAGTGTCAGGCAGAGCTAAATCAAGCCACCTTCCTGTATTTTAAATTTCCAAGACTTCATGTGACAACATCTTAGCTTGGCATGTTTTCAAGGGCCACCCTTATTTTCATGATAGCAGGATCCAGGAGTCGGTAGAAGCATCTCTGAAATTCAGGCCTATCTTGACCGTCAGTAAAGCTAAGTCTTGGAAATGGAAAGAGAAATGCCTAAACCACACTATGTTGTAATGATTCAGATTTAAAATGGCTCTTAAGAATTGAATCAGTAAAATCTTCTTTCTGTTCAGCCAAAGTACAGGATGAATGTCCAGTGGGTAAAAGTGGGGGGAAGGGGGTGGTGGTTGGTATTTAGGAGCTGCTGATGAGTTTTTCCAGTTTATCCTAAGCTACCTTTTGTCAGTAACATTTGCTTATTTCTGTTCTCTCATTATCACATCCATTAAATGGGGAGATATACAGCTCTGAGACATTTGAAAGCCAGGGACTGACATGGATTGCAGTCATTGCAGATTTCAGGGATCTCTGTCTGGTTTGTGTCTGTGCAGTCTCCTGCTGTGGTTTCCCCTGGCTGCCTGAGGGGTTCAGGAGGCATGGCCTGTCTCTAGAAATCCCCCCAGAGAGCCCCACAGGGAGAAACCTTCTCACAAGAGGAGAAGTGACTTGTGGTGATATAAACGACAGATTCCTCAGAAGCGCCTCGGGTAGCTGTTTTTTCTGCATGCATCACAGATAACCGTCCTTTTTATTTTTCTCTATTTTTGACATGGAATAAGCAGTTCTCCTTACCACTCTGTGGTTATCTGAGCTGCTGAGCTGCTGTGCACTTGGATATAATCGTCACAGGGAGCTCCAAATAGCTCCAGGTCTGGAGAGCTTCCAGGCTGGGCTGGCAAAGCTGGGTGGGAGGTTTGAGCAGCGAGCGCAGCAGTCATGCTGTTGCCTCCCTCCAGGCCCATTCTCCCTTTTTGCTGCCAGTCTGTTGTCTCCCGTACCACACCTGGCCTCTCTCCCTGCTGCCGGTGGTGTAGCACGTGCCTGTGGTACTGTCTGATGTTTGAGATCCGCTCCGAGCGCCTGACAATCAGTAAAAAAGCAGCATGGTATCTCACACCAGCAAAGCATTTTTTAAAGCACTCTCCGCCTTCTCTGTGATCAGAAAAGGCTACCTTTGCACAGGTAGCAGGCAGCATGGGTGCTCTCAAGCCCACTGATGCCTGAGGAGGTGAGGCAGGAAGACATGGCATTTGAAGAGGCTGACTTTTTTTTTTTGAGATTCTTGGCATTCACGTAAATTTTTTTTGTTGCCTCTTCAAAAGGTTCTATTATATTTTATTTGTTTTCCTTAGCGGGCCAACCCAGACCAGTGAGGCAGGCATGCATTCGAATTGGCTTGGGGATTCTGCATGCCAGTCTGATGTCGGATGTTAGCTTAAGCTGCTGATGAAAACAGAATTTATCTGCATTCCTTTTAAATGTCCAGCTGTTATCTCCTGAAAGAAGAGGAGTCAAATGCCTACAAAAAACAATCACATGTCACCCTGTTCAGCTGGAACTGGAAAAGGCAGGGAGGGGAGTCAGGGAACATGCCAGGCTCAAGACAGCAGGAGGATATTAGGAAAGGGACCAGGAGTGAAGTGTGGGATGGAAGGTGCATGCCTTCCCTTCAAAAGTGGGGACCACGCAGGAGGCTAGGAGCCATGCAGGAGGTGCTTCTCCTCCCTCCTTGCCCCAAACCCCATGTTCCCAGGGGCTGGCCAGCCTACCTGGGTACCTATGCCCAGGAAACCTCAGGCCTCTGCCCCCCAGGCTGGCTGCCCGGCTGCTGTGCCAGGGCTTTGCGTGTGCAAAGCTCGGGGGCAGATGCTGAGCTGAAGCTAATGGTGCCGCTCCGACAGGGGAGCCAGAATTTGAAGGGGTCTGCTTGTAGCAGGCAATGCTCCCTGGTGGGTAAAAGGATGTTCCTAGGGATGGCAAGACACAGGATAATCAGGGCCCAGGGGCTCCTGACTCCTCTACCTAGCTGCAGGAAGCTTTCTTTAACCCTTGCTTTGGGGAGAGCTTATAACTCCTCTTCTGCTCCAGACTTGGCAAGAGCTGTGGGTGTTCTTGACCCCAGGGCAGAGGGGTAATAGCTTGTGCTTTCACAAGAGGGGGAGTTAGCTGGGTATGCGCTCCAAGCCAGGGGCAGAAAAATCAACTTTCTGCATGCCAGGGAAGAGCAGCTTCCTGTTCGCAGCACTGGGGAATTCTCGATGAAATGAGCAAGGGCAGGAAAATCCGCCTGAGAAGATTTCTGGCATATGAAACCTGAACATGTCTGGAAAAGCCCAGACAGGAGGGAAAATACAAGGTGTGCAAGACCTTGCTTACATTACTCTGGGCCAAACATGGTGTCATTGCGTGGAGGCCGAAATGACAGAAACTGCAGAAATGTGCCCGATGTTATGCAGTTTCCTTTACGGCTCTGGCAGAATTCCCCGCTCCCTGCAGCAGTAGCCTTGAAACCAGAGAAAACATTAGGCCCTGTCCACTTGCCTTCCTATTCAAACCATCCTGTAAGTCTGAAACAAAAAGCCCTTGAAAACAGCTTAGCAACTGCCCACTGAGTGTTTTGATTGTGGAAATACAAATCAAAAGTCTTTGTTGCCAGCATGTTAGGCATTTCACTGAAAATGATGTTTTCAGGGGATGTTGGAGTAGCCTCCGAAAACACTTATCTGAGCTTTTCCTTGGAAAGGGAGCAGTTGGGGATTTCCTCAGCTGACATCTCGAGCGCCCCGCAGCAGAGAGCCCTTGTGCTGGGAGAGAGCCATGCCCTCCGGTCGTAAGCTCGTTCCCTCTTCTGGGGAATACGTGCTCGTTTTCTCTCTGCACACGAGGTGCCGTGGCTGTGTTTTCCGCAGCTCCAGCGGCAATAGCCGGTTGGAAGAGGAACTGCTGGGAGCAAAACCTCTGCTGACTTCGGCGGTCCAACTGACTTGAGACTTGGGGGCTCACGGAAGTTGCATTCTCCTAAAAACACTCACTCCTCTTCCCTCTGCCCATCAAAATACACACATAACGGCTTTCTCCGGATCCACACTGGTTGGTATTAACAGCTCTTGGGTGCGATAGCGGGGTGAGTTTGGTGTGCAAGCTTCTGTACGAGTTTGCTCTTCAGACTGTGGAAGGCTGCCTGGCAGCGGGAGGCAGTGCCGCAGCCATACGGTGATCCCTGTCAGGAGGATGTTCGTACGATGTCACGTCAAATGCAGTTCCAGCCCTGCTTCACTGCTTCGACACGTTCATTCTCATCCTGCAAAAATGCCACATATGACTAGGAGTATTGTTTTAAAATATTCTGCCTTATTAAGGCTGTAGTGGCTGATTTTTCAATATCCCGCTGATCTATAGTAGCAATCAGGAAAGTGAAGTGGTGCTAGAAGCCTTGTAAAGACAGCTAACCCTGCAGTGCATTGAAGGGATCCAAGTGGCACCTCAGGATTCATTACCATTCCCGTTCCCTACCCAACTAAGCAATCAGTTTTGGAGAGACACAAATAAGGACAATTCTTTCTGTCCAAACTGAGGTAATTAGTGACAGAAACAGAGAAGTGGGGAGAGTTAGCATTGTGAAGCATGGGGTGTTGACGAAGGTACTGAGCATTTGCTGGCCAGCCTGCAAGGTACAGCTCTGAGGTCTCTCGTCTGCTACTAAAATAGAAGGTGCAGCACTCCGGGGAAAACCTGACATGCTCTTTGCATCTAATAGTCATTAACCAAGTGTATATTCATCTCCCATTTCCCAGACTAAAACAAGGTATTTACTGTGCCTTCACTGTTGCTGCTACGTCTGTCTACTCACGTGTTCCTTGTTCTATGAAATGCCTCTTGGAGTAAAGATATTTAGAGGGGCATGTTTTAAATTGGGAACAGTAAGTGTAAAAGTAGATACCTATGTGTTGTTTTTGTAAGATTTCAGGACATTTTAGCACACGCAGTCAAACCACCCATTGCTTTCCCTGAGATTAAGGTGGGAGTAGGCAGTAACTAGTGCTGTTTTCACCGATTTCAGGACATCAGGAAAAGCCAAAAGAACCATGTGGATCTTGTCAGCTCAGTCTTCTACTGGTATGAATGTAAATTTGAGGCATCTATAGATTTGAAGCGTTACCTGCTGTTACCTGTTTGGCTAGGTGGTTCAGAACTTGCATCTGAAAGTTGTTTAGCTAGCCTGTGGGGGCCCAGGGTGCTTACGGCTCCGCTGGCTCCCTATCCTTGGCAAGCTGCACGACGAGGATGTTTAGTCGACATTCAGGCTGAGCATGAGGGGTTGAAAGGTGTGAGCACAAAAACAGACAGAAGGTGATATAGTAGTTTTATGGGGTAACAGTCACCGTAGCAACCAAAATTTACCATCCATGACAAGTTCCTCCGGGTCTTCCCACTGTGTTTCTTTTCCACGCAGCTTTTGTTACAGCAGGTGTGTTAAGGACTTCAGCTGCCGTGGTAAACTGTGGCTCTGCGGGGTTCTTTTCCCGTGGGACTGTGTGCGCTGTTTTCACAGATGTACCTTGTCGTGCACGTAGTGTTAAATCAGCCTCATGTGATTTTTAGTTTTCTCTCCCCATCCGCATACTGCGCAGGTTTATTCCACTGGACTTGCTGTTCACGCAAGGTCGCAGTGCTGGGCACGGTGCTACTGAGCCTTCCCAACAGCTTTTGGCTGTCACATCCTTTGCAGCAGGCAATCACCAAATTTACCCTACTCTGTTCTGTCAGTCACTGGTAGCATGCATACATTAGATAACGGGTCTGGCCTCTGCCAGGCCTGATCTTTTCTTATTTGTCTTCTACTGCAAGTAAAAACTGGATTATTTTTTTTTTTTTGTTCCCGTTTTCTTTGTAGAACACAGATTTTGACCGCAGACTGTGCTGAGTCTTTCTGACTCCTAAGATAGGATGTAAAAAATAAAATTCATACTTGGGGTGGTGGCAGTGAGCTCTTAACCGTTAGGGAAAAAGATTGTGTCATTCCAAAACTGAGAGTATGTTACTTCAGTGGAAGGACGTGTAAAGAATACTGATGATTCTTCATCAACAAGGCCCCTCTTATGTCTTTTTTAATTTGGCCAGTAAACCTGCGTCTGCAGCGCGTCGGGGCAGACTGCTAACTTGGAATATTCCCCCGGCTGACTTTCTGAAAGCCCTTCTGTTGCTGGGGCCCGGCACAAACGCGCCCCCAGTGCTGCCCTCGCCTCTGGTTGTAAAACGCTGCCCTTACCAGGCCGGCCTGGGAACTGCAGGCTGCTGAGCTGGGTTTCGAGGGGCATCCCCCTGGCCCATCCAGAGCTGGGGAACCTTGCACAAACCTGGGGGTGCTCGTTCCCAGGGGGCTCGGCGGGCTTTTGCGGGAGTCAGTGGCAGTCTTGTCACTGAGGTGCAATCCAGCTTACTCATATAGCAGCGCTGCAGCAAAAACAGGAGAGAAAGGCAAAGCGCTGCAAAGCGGTTCTAGGCAGCAAAGCACGGGCAAATTTCTCCATACGTGCAAAGTTCCCAAGCCTAAGGTTCAACGCTGCAAAATCTAACTTTTCCCCCAGTTTAGCCCAGCTCTGTGACATTCTTATGCCTCTTCTTATTTTCAAATCTGGTATTTCTCTCTGGGCTGTCTGTGCTACGAGGATGGCTCACGAAGAAGGCACCCTTGCACAAGAGGTGGGACAGTCCCTTGCCTGTACGGGAGCAGGCTGGTGGCAGTCATCGGCTCTGCAGTGGGCAGCTCCCTGGGAAGAAGCGCCTGCCTCACACCATGCTGGGAAATGCTTTTTAACGCCAGCTTGGACCCCAAGCTGCAGTGCTTACTCCTCCCCAGAACAAGTTCTTGTCTTGTTCACTTTTTCTTTCCCTCAGAGAGACACTTGTAACGCAAAAACGTTATAAGGTACCTTACTTCCACTTTGGCAGGCTTCATGTAATTAGTTTTTGGTTCACAACTGGTAAGTAGGTATTGGTAACTTTATCAGCATTTTAAACCTCACTACTGTGGCTTCTTCAGAAGTAAAATAGTACCTCGTAGAAGAAAATGCCTGTGCTCTCACTTCTGTATTTCTTGCTTGCCCTTTTCTGTCTGTGCTTCCCTCTCTTGTTCTTAACCTTTTCTGTTTCCCACTGCCATGTGGGCTGAGCTCGCTGGCACATAAAAATACTTAGCGAGCTACTGCAATACAGCCTGTAGCATAAATTACTTGGGTAAATTTGAGGCAGTAACTGAAATAAAAGGAATTGCTCTGAGGGTGGTGAGGTACTGGGACAGGTTGCCCAGGGAAGCTGTGGATGTCCCATCCCTGGAAGTGTTCAGGGCCTGGTTGAGCAGGGCTTTGAGCACCCTGGTCTAGTTGAAGGTGTCCCTGCCCATGGCAGGGGGGCTGGACTTTGGTCTTTGGGGCTGGACAGGTCTTTGAAGGTCCCTTCCAACCCAAACCATTCTATGATTCTGTAGTAATTTCTAAGTAAAAAGAAATTTGTTCAGTAAATTATCTGTAACAGCAATCCTGGTATGCTATTTTTAATTAAAATTCCTATATAATTACCATGATGTTTGACTTCCCTTGGTAGTTTCCTTTGCTATCTCATTCAAGACACGGTAGGTGGCATGTGCCAGGTACCCTTATGTTTGTATATATCTTTGGTGGCTATATATGTGGTTATTTCTTAGTGTAATTTGATACATACAAGACTCTGATCCACCAGAGAAGTTTGTTTTCTCTTCTGTCTGCTGTATCTCTGATCCTATATTCTAAACCACTGAATGTTATAAAAATCAATCTGTGGAAATATTTAATGTAAGAAATACCATGTGGAGTAGTAGTAAGGAAAATATTTTCAGCCTGCCAGCCCAGCACAGGACAACCATTCAGGCACTTGCAAGGTCAAGAGTTATTTCTGTTTTGAAAATAGTTTTTTCCCTCCTTTTCTCCTGATCCAGGGAGAAGAAACTGAAAGCTAGAGTGCAAGAGTTAGTGAGTGCTTTGGAGAGACTCACAAAGAGCAGTGAAATCAGACATCAGCAGTCTGCAGAGTTTGTTAATGACCTTAAAAGGGCAAACAGGTAAAGGATCTACCAGCAGATGGATACACCGTTGATTTTTTTTGTGGTGTTCTGGAAATGCACTGTAATCCTCCCCCTACCTTAATGCACGGTTCCTGTGTCCTTGCATCCGCAGGAGTTGACTCTTTAAGGTTATAGTCAGGGATGGGGGAGGTATAAACCTCCCATGTAGGACACTGAAAATGACATAGCCAAGAACAGAGCGGGGAAAATCTTAACTGAGTCACTGGAAAATGCATTAGTATTAAAGCAAACAAACCCCTCTGTTTAGTCAGGTTTACAAATCTGTTATTTTGTTTAAGATTGTTCCCTTTTCTTTGGCTCCAGCCTCTTTATTAATAAACTGGCTTCAATAATTGCACTTAAATCTTACTGCTCACTCAGTAGATTTCACTGGCACTGTGCTTGGATGGACAGTAGCTGCCCTTCCTGCAAGGACCCTATTGCTCATCAGTTTTCATTAATAAATTACACTTGAAGGTGCTTGTGGTGAGGAGCAGTACCCATCTCAAGCTTTCCTACTGAGTCAAGGTGGAGGCACGGAAGATCATACTTCACAGCTGACAAATTAGCACAAGGTGCCATCCTTTGAATATAACACTCTATTTTTTTAAAATGGAAAATGCAAAATCGGTGCTGGGTTTTGCAAGCAGATTCTGGCCATGCAATGTTTTTGTAAGTCATTACGTTTAATGTGGTGGTGTCCTGACTCACAGACAGTGCTCTGCGAGGTCATCATCAGCAACCTCCACCTGGTTCTTTGAACCATGTTTTAAAACGCTTTCAGTAACCAGTTTACTGGTAAAGGTGTGTACTTGCCCCAAGAAAAAGATACAGAGATTAGCACTGATCTGGGTTTGGAGCTAATGCAATTTAGAGTACTAGTACATTTTTGGAAGATGCTCAGTACCCAAACTTCGGAGTTCCCTGAAGGTGGGGTTTTGGGGTGGACTTCTGTAGCACTTGCTATAAAGAGGCCTTTTTGAATGACCTTGTATTGCCTTGTATTTCTAACAGCAACTTGGTAGCAGCTTATGAAAAGGCAAAGAAAAAGCATCAGAATAAGCTGAAGAAACTGGAATCGCAAATGATGGCCATGGTGGAGAGACATGAAACCCAAGTAAGGATGCTCAAACAAAGAATAGCTTTACTAGAAGAAGAGAACTCTAGACCGCACACCAATGAAACTTCACTTTAAATGCGTCTCTTCTAAAGATGCTTAGTGCCATCACAAATTTCTTTCTTTTGGAAGCTCTTAGGTAGCTTCAAATGCTTACAGCTCTGACTGTCAATGCTGACACACTTAAGCACCTTCTCTGGAACCCCAGAGAGGTGCCAATGGGGATAATATGTGTTAACCTTAAGGACTGTTTCATAATGTAAAATGGCAGTGCCTGAATTATCATGCTATAATTATGTATGTTGTCTGTGTCATTATGTCTATATTCATACAGCTTCTCTTCCATTTTATCTATGTCACATGGGTGACAGTGTCACATAGCAAAGTAATTCATGTTAAGAGGTTTTAATTAATTTGGGCAGTTTGGAGATAATTTGAGAGTTTTCCCAATCCCTGCACACAACTCTGTATTATACCCTCAAGACTCGCTGCTGTGGTTAAACCAAATAGGCAGCTGCAGTGGGGAGACGATAGGCTGGCTTGCGGGTTTTTTAGCACGATACTTGCAGTACTGTCACTTACTGTGCAGATCAGGTAGGAAAACTGTTGATTTGGGGAAAAAAAAACCAACACCCACCACCAAACAATCCAAGAAACTCTAGCTGCATCTCTGAAAACTATGATAGTGGTGTATTTCTTACAGTTTGTAAGAGGACTAAAGACTGTGAGTTTCACCATGCCAGTCTGTGCCAATGTTGGGTAACAAATTATAGGAGACCTCCTGGTATTTACATTGCATGGTGTTTGCAGCTATTTCGTGAAACAGTTGGTTTTTCTTGTTAATGCATTATAGCCAAGGTTTTCTTGAAGAAGCTGTGCCATTTTTGTCATGTGTTTAGTGCTTATTACAGCTTTCTATGATCAAGAGGTAGAATGTCCTTTTTATACTTGTTTTGACCAAAAAAGGTACTTATTAGGAATGTACCTGTTTAATATTGAATACATAGGCACAAAACTATAAATGTGTAGGTGTATGGATATACAGCCACAAACAGAATGTGAATGGTGAAGTCTTCATACAGCTGCTTAGGTTAGTTTTTGTTACTGCTAACATTCTCTTCTTTTGCTTAAGCTGCATCACGTTACTGTATTATCAAACTGACTGAACTGAAAATGTTGGCCTATTAATGGTAATGAACATGAAGCAAAACGTGGCAATCAGGCTGCTTTCTCTAGGGAGCAAAATACAGGAGTCTGCTGTAGCTCCTCTTTTGTTCAGAATTTGCTTCTTTTTGAGTATGTAAAACAGCGTCCATGTTTATTTTAACATGCCAAACCAGAGTCTATTAACTTTGTTAGCCTGTTGCCCTGTTACACCTCTACTTACTATTTTTCAGGCTCTGTTTTCAAGTGAATGTGATTTCAGGAGTTGTCTATCCTTTTTGCATTACATGTTGGGTTGCACCTCAAATTTTACTAGTGTATTTAGAATTATGATAACTTCTCTCATTTATTCCTCCAATTTCTAGTACTAAGAAAATATTTTTAGAGGACTTGAACCATTTTTGTCTACAGCAGCCAGAATAGTTATGGGGATTTTTGTTCAGAATATGGCATTATTGTTAAGTCTTGGTTACATGTGAAACCGTAGCAGCCGGTGTTCATGACACCTCCCATCACTGTAGCTGCTGTTCTCCTTCCTTAGGGTGGTGATTCCTACTTCTCTAGAGTCTGATACACCAGCTACAAAGCCAACATCATAGGTGATTGATTGCAATAGCAAGCTAATACAATGGTGATTTCAAAATGAAGTCGTAGGTAGTGATAGCCTGGGATTGGTTTTGATCACTCCTTTCTCCAGGTAACTGCACTTCTTAATTTATAGTGCAAATGGAAATTTTCGCAAACCAGTCTGCTGAGGGAGCAGGCATGTTGATTTCTTACCATCTTTACGGTTTTGTGAAGTACCTGCCTATGACGACGTACCTGTCTATGGCATCTCCCTTTTTTGGCCAACAAGTTTCGCACCAACAGGAATATGGGGTTTTGCCGTAAGCTTCAGCAGTAGCTGATCGTGTTTGTCTCTGAAGAAACACAAAGAAAATTATCCACTGTGTACTGTGGCAAAAATGCAGCTACACTTTTGTCTTCTTGCATCTGAAAACACCCATGTAACTTGAGGTCATCTCAAACTGTCCATGTGAAATACCTTTCACTTAAGGTGACTAGAAACCACTGCTGCACCGGATTTCCTCTTATGCTCAATTTTTTCTGTTTCTTGGTTGCTAGCGGAGCTGTTAAACATAATACAATGAAGCTTAAAGCACTTGAATTGAAACCTGTCTGTAAAGACACAAATTAAGCAAGCTTAAAATGGTTTCACCCGGGTTTAAAGGCATAAAAAGCTGCAAGTGTCCATCAGTGCCTTTTTCAGGCTGAACAATTTGCCGATTCTGCATAAACCAAACATTGTTCTACTACATTCACTGTGTATCTTCCCTACCAACTGTGCTCTAACAGTGGTTTAGAACAGATTATAAATCATCAGTGAATGTAAGCCACTCCCCCTTTCCTCTCATAGGGGGGCTTACAGATGAAAAAGCAAGACGGCTATGGTACAGCCTCAGCAGTAGCTACGGTTTGCCAGACCACCAGTTATTTTTGCCTAAGCAAGCAGCTCCTGCTTCATTTGCTGGCATACTGGAAAAGGCCAGTGGGGAAGTGGTGAAAGGTTTACTGCCATTGTGAAAACTGTTTAATGTTCACAACTGGCTGCAGTTCCAGTGTACCTGTTAGAAACAGCACCAACCCTGAGACTAAATGCCAAAAAACTTAACTCCTTTTAGTTGGCTGTTTGAAATACCAGCACACCAGCCTATAGACGAGTGTGCAAATCACCTTAAGTCACAGCAACCTAACTCACTTAACGTTTTTTGCAGAAGTAGTATGTTTGCAAAGCAAGAAAAATAGGTTGTTCTTGCCAGCAGAACCTGAGTTGTTCACTCGTTAATTAATTTTAAGAGTGTTTTTTTGATTTTCTAAGTCACCGAGGTGCATGAAACTTTGTATTTCACAGAGTGTTCAGGAAAAAAAGTACTTTTTTTCTAATTAAATGTAGAAATCTTCACCAGCTTGAATGTACTGTTAGCTGTTGCAAAGCACATGTGACTAAGTTTGCATTAATGTCAGTATTGTTCTACTGGTTTTATTAGGATTTTTTTCCTCCTGTAATTTTAGAAACTTTTCACCTTACTGAATTAGCTTTAAATGTGTTGTGCTTTTTAGTTTCCTAGCTGCTGTAAAATAGCTATTTTGTGTTTATTTGATATAGAATTGTAAAAACTGCATTTATTTATACAGAGACATTTATAATACTTATTTTACAAATGTTCTTATATTCTGAATAAATTTCTAATGCTGTTTCTTTGCCTCTGGGGTTGCTTTGCCATACCATGTCATCTTACTGTTGAATGGGTCTGCTTAAAGGTACCACCACTTATCTCCTCCAAGGTAAGTTATTGAGGGAGATGGTATGACACTTGTCAGGAAAGTCCACGTAACAGGGACATGAGAAGTTGGTAAGAACCCACCAGCTCTCTGATCATGGCTTTTAGCTGAGCTCAGGAACATTAGCACTTGCCACAAGCCTTCTACAGCTTCAGTGAACACTTCATAGAAATGGAAGGGCACATATGAAACCGTTTCCACACATCCAGTTCTTTTAATAACAAGTTATATGGACTGAAAAAAAAGGCTATTTCATAAATACTTTAAAAGCACTGATTGAAGTTCAGGTACTTCCTTTCTCCAGTACATCTAACACCTTTTAAAAAGATTTTTCTGCTTTCCACTGTGTCTGATGGGCCCCTCATCCACCTTTACAATTGAGTTTAAAAATAATACTTCTTTTTCTAGCACTATATATATATAATCAGTGCTGCTGATTGGCTTAAGGCAACATTTAAACATTCTACAGTGAAAGAATAACCTGCACCAGCAGCACAGGCTTTACATTTCACACTGATCAGCAATGCTTATATTCATACTTTAGCACTTCAGTAAGTTTATGTATAAAGTCATTTAATTTTACAGACAAAAATTACAGTGTAGAAGAAAATGTCAATTTAGTCATAGCCTCTTAAATGGTGTGCTTCAGTTTCTGAACAAGTAAATAACAAAATCACAACCATCAGTACAACAGATGTTACAGGTAGTTACAGATTTCATTTACTAAAACTGAAGAGTTGACTAATGCAAACTTTCTTCAGGATAACATAATGGAAATTGAATAAAATCTGTAACTTTACATGGTTTTAACCCCACTAGCTGCATGTACTTTCTACTTAACAAGCACCGATATGCCACTTACATACCAGTGAGGAAAACAGATCAAGTTCTTGAGCTTTAAACAAACAAGAGGAAGACATAACTCTTCATGCATGAGCCATATAATAAAAAACTGGCTCCCTATTTTCTGCGAGGCATGCAATGCTGCACAGAAAAGCGTTCTCTTTGGGCAGCAATACCTGAGTCAGCCTGGGTCCTGGAACATGTACAGCAATCTAGCATTATGCCAAAATTAATGAACAAAGCCCCACCTTCTTCTGTGGAGTCCGTTTTGCTTTTTAATGTTAAAGTGCCTTGCAAACCCAGCTAAACTGCTCCTCAGGGCTGAAGTACAGCTTCCACATGCTGCAGTGCCATGCAGATGTAGTTAAGTTAGTTACTTAAAGATCCCGGTTTAGGTATAGGCTTGAGAAGTAGTTGCTGAGAGCTCTTAATCATGCAGTTTTGCATATTTTTTCCTGCATAACAAAAATATATACCCAACCAGTAAGATATAAATGGTTTGTCTCCCTAGTTTGAGCAAAATTACTAAGCATGCTTAAAAAAATTCGCAAAGTAAGTTTTTCTCACAGTGGGAAGTGTGTTGTAGAGAACTGAGTTTGCAGTCTCCATATTCTTGAAAAGATAAAAATGCCTTGGTTTAAAATGATTAATGCTCCATGAGCTGTAATCATTCTCTTAAAGACACTGAACTGTAACCCACAGTGGAAACTGGAAGCTAGTTCTTCTGATCAATGATATAAATGCTTAAAAATGACAAAATACTCAACAGTGTTTTCAGTAAATTTCATAGCGGGCCTATTCAAATTTAAACATTCTGCACCCTGTGAAATTTTGGTAATTACTTAAAAGCAAGCTTTCTTTTTTTTTTCTGCAAGTATTGAAGGAAAAATTGACACTTTTACCTCCTTCCCAGAAGCATCCCAGAGCTGAGAACAATTTAAAGATAAGGGTAAAACTGATCCTATACAATGTTAAATGTAGCATAACCTAACATTTTCAATGAAAAGACAAATTAAACCCCAAGCATTTAATTTTAATGTACTAATCCAGAATATTTCTTCTTGTATCATTTTGAATATGGCCAATGTAATTCCTACATATGTTGTCTTCCTTATAAGTTCACAATCTACTCGAAACAGTGAAATGCACACACAGCACAAATCCTACTGCATCTGTCAGTGCTTATGTACAGGATTAAGAACAGTGCAAATACTAGCATTTAGCCTACTTTCATTCTTGAACTACACTATTGCTATAAACGCATAAGAACAAAATTCTATTATGCAAGAGTAGTGACGTTTCCAAGCCTAATTTACTGTAAAAGCACCTTCCTTCAGTTAGTTTGTAGAAATTTACCGTATCTTAAATAATTTTGGTTTCTTCAGAAGCTGAAATACTGTAATAACAACAACAATCTGAAATTATGAAGTCATGTATAAGCACCACATTATTTAACATTTACAGTGCAAGACTTAATTTCTATAAATAAACTGATTTTAAATCAACAAGAGAGGCTATTCTACCAGATCTCAATAATTTTGAGCTTCCTAACACACTGAAGAATATAACCTCCTAATTTAAAAGATGAAGGCACCTGACTTTACCTCTGAAAAAAAAAAACGAAACCTGTTGCTCAAAGTTTATAAAAAATAGGTAGCTGAGGATTAAACGGCCCAATGACCCAACAGCTGGACAGCTAGTCACCTATGGAGCAGCAGCACCATCTTGCACCACAGGATATTAGAGCTTGGATTCTTAGACTCTTGCTCTTCATACCAGAATGACATGAGTGCTGCTATAAACTGCAAATCAACAACAGCAACTCTACTACAGAAAGTAAAAGTTGGAAAAAATAACTTCTTATCTGAAACTACAATCTGAGGGCAAGTCTGTTCAGAACAGCCAGACCCACAGCCTGCCTTGTTTTAAAAAGGAACTGCTACATTCGTAACAGCCACAGGTAGGTGGAAGAAAAACACAGTAAATATTGTTCTCAAATCACCAAATTAAATCAGGAAGGTTCCAGCATAGCACAGAAGCCTGGAACAGTGACTAGGCCCAAAATTTTATTAGAAACTATGCAAGTTTGGTCTGGAGAAATTACATTGTGTTAAAAAAATACTTTGACTGTGCAATAAATAAAGCTCTTTCCCCTCTTCTTCCCAGTACCACTGTTCCAGACTTCAAACTATGTAAGACACAGCTACTGTCAAAAGCATGCATGTACGTCAAGGAGTTGAATTTAGTAACATTTCAGCACAGAACATACATCATTCAATTAGGCGGACCACTCTTCAGTCCGAGTTCAAAGTTCTGAGCATTCTGTGAAGGAGAGATGCTAAAAATCTCACACTAAAGCAGGGAGTTTCTGTAGTACTAGAACTGCAAACTAGTTCTAGGTTCCCAGCACCCACACATTTGTGGGTTTTTTTGTTAAATATTTTATTCCACGAGTTCTTCAATTTCAAGAACACTGAATGATCACAATGTGAATAACCTCTTACAGGCAAGCATTCTCAAACTGAGCGATATTTGTTTTTCAAGTATCTGGACATCAGCTCTCAAGTTTGACATGCAGTTACTTGTTTCTCTGTGTCTAGCTCCCATAAAGTAAAAACTCACAGAACTAAATTCTGTATCTCAGTTGTTATTTCTTCACTGTTTTACAGAAGAGAATGTAAACTGTACTTCTAAACTTAGAAATATACTTAATTAAAGGATGGTGAAATAAGAACATAAACAATAGTAAACAATTCAAAATGTTCACAGTGCAGGGCATGATGGAACCCATAAGGTTCCATCTCATGCCACCACACCTACATTATTTTAGAAACCTTACTGAGAAAGCAGAAAGCAATGCTACTACAAGAAACAGTACCCTTATACAAAGAAGTAAGTTATTGCATATTTATCACATTTATTTGCAACTCACATTAAGGCTAGATTTACTAAATCATGACATATGTATAAGCCCCACTTTGGGCTGCTTAATGAAGCAACCAATTTCTCCTACACTGAACTAACGTTTCACTAAGAAAAAGAAAAGAATGACCCAGTGAATATAGAGAGCAGCCAGCATCTCCTATTCATAGGATGCTTCATTCTAAAGACTTCTTTGTCTGGGACTGATTTCCCAAACAGCTGACAGAAGCTCCAAGTTCACTGGTTCATCAACATCCCCTTTATTTCTCATAGCACTAGATGAAACATAACTAAATTATCTGAAAAGTCAACTTACTTATTAAAGATTTCCACAGCCTGATATTTAATCATGCCTTAGGAGAGTCTCATTAACTCCACAGGCAGTAGCAGCCTCAGGATATGAATACAAACTTCTGCCTCACCGTGAGTAAAGGCACTTTTGCTGGGAAATCAACTACTTGCACTAAAGAAGTAACTAAAGGTTAGTTTTCACCTGAAGCTGAATAACATAACCTGCTCCAGCATTATCCCACCTTCTCAACTACTGTTCTTCACCATTTACTGTTTTGCATTGCCTTTGGATACTTTTTTTTTTTTTCCCCCTACGCAAAGTGAGACAAAGCTAGATTGAGCTATTTCACAATTTGGTCTTGAAAGACAAGGCCCTCAGGACTCTTGTCCTCCAGAAGGAGGAAATGCTGCAGCTTGTTTCTCCTGTTAACTGATACAATAGTCCAGCCTTCCTATCACCAAGATTATTACAGCATTAGAGTCCCAAATCACCTGGTACCAGGCAGGTAAATAAACCAGGAGATAGTTCTAAAGCTATTTCTGAGGAAAAGCACTAGGTAACAGATCAAGTAGGGTAGATGAAGTTGGGTGGTTGAAGGAAGACCAGGATTGGAGCACCTCTCCTATGAGGACAGGCTGAGAGAGTTGGGGTTGTTCAGCCTGGAGAAGAGAAGGCTGTGGGGAGACCTGATTACAGCCTTTCAGTACTTAAAGGGAGCCTATAGGAAAGACAGGGAAAATCTTTTTAGTAGGGACAGCTGTGACAGGACAGGGGGTAATGGTTTTAAAGTAAACCAGGGTAGGTTTAGATTGGATATAAGGAAGAAATTCTTTACACTGAGGGTGGTGAAACACTGGAAGGGGTTGCCCAGAGAGGTAGTGGAGGCCCCATCCCTGGAACCATTCCAAGACCAGGTTGGATAGGGCTCTGAGCAACCTTATCTAGTTAGTGGTGTCCCTGCTCACTGCAGGGGATTGGACTAGATGACCTCTAGGGGTCCCTTCCAACCCAAAACATCATATGATTCTATGATTCTACAATTTTGGTTTTGGATGACACGAGTTGCATAAAGACTCCGTGCATGAGCATACACTGTGATGAGACAAGGACATGGTTAATTCAACCTATGAAGTTACCAATTAGTCACCTTTATTTTAGAGGAAAGTCCATTTTTCAATCTGGGACAACATGCTTGCTACCACAAGCTGCTGTGACATTATTTCACTGCATTTCTCTCAGCTGCAAAGCATGTGTTCAAAACCCCTTAAACTTGAATCATGAAGGTGATTTAACAGTTCGCCACCTCAACTCTTACTGGTTTTTTTGATTCCCCCCCACCCCCAAATCTTCGATATTTTCACTAAGAAAGCATTGTAGCTGAAAATGACTGAGGCTACATCATTTAAATGCTAACTGCAAGTGCAATTCAGTACTACTGGATATATACAGAGCATACACTACACAAGAGATCTGAGGACAACAGCACAGAATACAATACTGGATACCCTTAGAATAGTTATTGCAAGCCTGATTAAGCCATTTAGTGTCACACAATGACTCTATTATCCATGCACCTGCCTTCCTCCTCAGCAAGATCTACAAGAGGCTTATTTACATTCAGGATAAATTCTACACAAGTAACCTCTCACTCACAAAGTTGAAGCGTTTCTTTTTTGAAAGCAGCTGCAACTGGGATAACACAAAATTTTGGAACTTCTTACCCAGCTGGGGACAGTGCATATGAGTTGAAGCTGGACACTTTGAATGGCTAAGTCCTACCCAGTTTGTGTATCCTTACCGAAGACAGAAGCAGAGTAGGTACAAGAAGTCAACATGCTAGAGATTTGACTCCAAGTGCTACTGATTGCCAGACAACAGAAGCCAGCAGTACGAAGGAGGGAAAGTATTTTGGGCAAGCAACCAGGACAGAGAAAGGATGACAAGCTGAGGCTAGGTTTGAAATGTGCAACTTGGTTTCAAAATCACTAGGACAGAGGAGTCCTCTGAGAATGAGTTTCATTGCCACTGCCGTAATATTGCAATGTACTACACAATAATGACTAACAAGGCCAATAATTTACATCAGAGCAGTTAAAAGTTTAGCAAGCTGGTATACTCCAACAGTTAAAAAAAAGTCAATGACATTCTACAAAACACACAGCAAGTTAAAAAAAAAAAAAGGAATGCCCTCTAATGCACAGCTAGGAACAAGTGAACTGAACACTGGAAAGGTACTTTCGTGGACAAAGGCTATACTGCATTTAAAGTGCAACACTTGACTATGCCACTCCCATACTGCAAAGAGAACAAACCCTTCCAAACCACCACTCAGTCCCTGCATTGCATTTAAAAACAAACAAACAAAATAAAACAAAAAAAACTCCTGAGAAAGAGTAAGGCTGGATAAGAAACCCCCTCAATTGCAACAGGCAAGTCTGATGTTTGTTCCTAGTAAGTTTGCTGTCAGAGGTCAAAACTTTTCATTATGGCATCATGGTCAAACTTGAAACTCAAGAAAGCTCTCGATGAGAAAGCAAATTTGTAATGGCCATTGCATGCCACAGAATGTCCCTCTACATGTTCTGGCAGTGGGTCTTCACTGGAGCAACACATCTCATATGCTGCATCTGCTTAAAGAGAAAAAAAAGCATGAAAAAAACCTTTGAACAGCTGTCAATAAGAGTATCAATAAAAACACAAAGCCATACCTCAAATGTATGGTTGATTAATATTCATGACAAAATCTGTATGTCTGGCCGTAACCAGAAGAAGGTAACTCAAACAGCCATATTTACAAGTCATCTGGTGGCTAGAACAAATAAAAGTCATGGCAATCTGGGGACCCTTTCAATAGCTAGTTTTACCCACAGGTGCTGTTTTGCAAGTCATTTCTTAATAGGGAGGAAGAAATATGGCCCTGTTTTCTGAGCAGTAAGTAAAGAACTGTGTGCACTCTCCAGAGTAGTCCAATATCAACTGCATCATATTACTAGCAGGACAGAAAGCCTTGAAGCAACACTCTGTTACCAGCATTGTGTTGACTCAGATGCTACACCTTTCAGTTACTTTTTACTTAGCCACCTGATATAATCTCACAGCATTAAACATTAAGGAGAAGAACTGCAAAACCAACATAAAGCAGCATGTGAAGTTGACCAAAAAAAAAAAATCCAACGCAGATTGCCTTAGAAAAATATGGCTTTATAACATTTGGTAGGTTAGCATACAAGGAAAAACCCTCCATCATTATTATTCAGGTGCCTTCAGCCTGCAATGCATGACAATGGATGAAAATTCAGACTGCACTTGCCTGTTTCAAAGTTATCTTGAAGTCTTCTTGGATTAATCCTTTTTTCACATTTCTGGTTGAAAGAATGACCATACATTACACACTTCATAAAGAAACGGTATTCTATTTCTTAGGGTTACAGGTTAAGCATCAGCTAAAAGGCATGCTGGTTATACTTGCTTTGACACACCTCCTGATGTGTGAATTATTTTACTTATAACTCAGCATGAATTCTGTCACATTACTTTATCTAGTAAGCATGCTTCAAGTCCACAAGTCTTTCAGAAGCATGCAACTCAACAAACCATTTTTAAAATGAAGGCTTTTAGGGAAAATTTTTTTAACCTGGAAAGGTCTTGCATATGATGCACATGCATAAGCCTGTTCTTCAATCAGTTTGTCCCACAAAGCAAGGGGAATGTATTTGCAAACACACTGCTACTGCCAATTAAATTACCCTGCATTAGAGACACAAACTTATAACTCTCCAGGGAAAGTTTTAGCCCCAGGTATGCTGCTCCAAGTATACAAATACAGAGAAAAGTATGGCCCTTTGCATTCTGTGCGAATTAAGAGTTCCCTGGCCTCCAAATTGTACTACAAAATTATCACGGGGACATGTAATATTTCAACTTAAAAAAAACCTGAGAATCATGAAAATGCAAATGAAACACTACAGAAGTATTTGTCAAAGTCTGCAAAGAGTCTACAAAGTAACTGTGGAGTATTAACAGTTCCACGTGTTTCCATCAAGATCCTACAGATTCCGATTACAGTTTTTTTCTATACAGCCAAAATTCTGGGCAGTCAATTCTTCGGTTCTTCATTCTACTCTCAGATCCAAATGCAATTAACCATTTCTTGCTACAGTGAGGATTTTACAGGACAAGATTTTATGGTTTCTGCACTTTTACATGAAAAACAGAGAGAAGGTAATAACCACAAGCTAGAATGGGAAGGATCTAGCTTACAGACAGTAAACAAGAAAAACTAAAGCCTGGACAAGCCAGCTGAGCTGCATGGAGAACAGGGGCTCACTGCTGCACAAGTCATAAAGACATATTAAAAAACAGAGATGGGGAGGGGGATCAAAAAGACATTAAATTAAAAAAAGAGAGATCTCAGTGAGCCCTCTCCCAGCCAGCAGAACTGTGGGGACAATTAGTTACTGCAAGGAAAAGGTGACAAACCAAGAAATTTACAAACTGATGTAGTTCTACTGTATGATTAAAAAATTAGAGAAGATTCTGGCATTCAAGTCAAGTCTGCCTCTCAACATTTTGGCCAGAGAGAAGGGAAGTAATAAGCATATGCATTACTACTTTGTATCTAATTGTTGCATAACAAAACTCCATGTTTACAATAATATATCATACATGAATAAATACGACATGTACTACACTGACTTACTGACACGCTACAGTAGGCTAATACCTGACAGGAACCTGGAAAGCTGCAGGATTGTCCCCTGAAACAGCTGACACATTTCAACTGCTAAAGTAAGACTTACTTCTAAAATGCAAACTTTGAAGTTTAGTATGCTTGTATATGTATATGCATATGCATGTATATGCATACGCATGTATATGCATACGCATGTATATGCATACGCATGTATATGCATACAAGGTAAGAAATGTTGTATTTCTAGAATTACATACCAAATATTCTGATCAAATGTGCTTTTGATAGATATGCACTCCACTTTCTTTCTTTTTTTTAGCAGGACATTGGCATGGACATTTGCTAAGCATTACTGGAACCTGTTAATGAGACAGCTGCTGCATGTTTCTTACCAAGGTATGGTTTTGCTTAACTGGTTGACTGTGGACTCCATTTGTTCGCTTCTTTTGACTGGAAGTGTCTTGATACTGTTTTCTGCCATTGCTCCTCAAGCTCTGACTCTGCTAGTAAGTCCAAAATGTAGTAAAGAGAAGAGTTTAAATGGCAGCATTGAACATTATTGCACTGACAGTTCCTACTTATTACTTAAAAGTTTCCTCCAAATAACCTCAAAACATGTAAATGGTATCTTTTGTAGACAAACTGAAGCACACTGAAATTAACCAAACATGCACTCAAGTTACAGAGTCAACAGCTGTTACTCAGTCTCTCTTGCACTATTACAGGCACTGTATTACACAATAAATTCAGTTCAGTGAGTTCCCATACACTGATGCGTATATACTAGTGGTACCCAAAATAGTTCAAAAATGGTACTGGAGGACATCAACATGGTGAGTAGTAATTGCTGTTTACACCTAAAACAACACAGCTACCACCTGATACCCACAACCTCTAAGGTCAGATAAATCTGAGAATTCCCAAGACCCCCCCCCCCCCATGTTTTTATTTTTGCATGTTATGGTGATAAAATTCAGTATTTTCAATCCAAGACATCTGTTTTAAATAGCCCAGATGCATATGTTTGCCTAAGAAACAACCTACCTTTATTTTCAAAACTTCAGACATCTCAGGATGATTATATGGCTTCTGTGGCTGTTTTGGCTTCACCCACTGTTCTCCTGAAAAGCCATCTGTAAACACCTGCTGACTACAGCGAAGTTTGGATCTAGTACAGGAAAACAGAGTTTACAACACAACTTCAAATGTATTGATAGCAGAAGAGAAACATGAAAGAATTTTCTGCTTTGTGAGAACAACTGGGAAGAGAAGTTTAAGTAACCTAGTGTGGAAACTGTAATAACGCTCACTGCATTCACCCAGCTTTGTTTTGCCTCCTGGAAAAAACCTTTTACTCTGCGTAGACAGCAGGCTAGGTCCACGTTAGCATTTGTCCTGTTGTTGTCAGTGTTGGTGCTGACCTGACTGAGATTACTGGAGTATAGCCTTCTCTTTGGGACTACAGGTTTTCAAGTTTGCTCTTACCACCTTTAGCACAGCTGAATCAAAAGCCAGCAGCACTTGTTCCCCTAGTGACCCCCACAGGCTTTACTTAGTTAGCTATTTCTGACAGTACTTTAGAGCCCTACTTTAGAGAGCCCTATTTTTCATCTGTGGCAGTGCCAAAAGCATTGAACTTGAAGCACTAAAAGTTACCTACTTGTTTTAGCTTCTGTTTTTTGGATTCCCATAGACAGGGCTCAAGAAATTATATCAGTTCTGACATGTGAAAATTTACTAAAAAAAAAAGTGTATCTTGGCATTAATTAACTTCTCATCCTATTTACAGTCCTATGAGATAGCCTGTGATTTTATTATTTTTTTTTTTTTTATTAACCTATTACTGGAACACGAATACTCAGAGAAAGAGAAAGGACAAGCAGCTTTTTATGACCAATGTTTTACAGAAAGGACATAGAGGTGTTAAACTGACCTGGTTCTTACCTAGCTTTTTCCAAGTTGGGCTTAGAGGGTGTGCTCCCTGTAGACGAAAACCCATTGTCGCTATCTGAGGAATCTCCATTCCTTCGGGAAATCCATTCCCTCAACGGCCTGTGAGCAAGGACAAGTGCAAGAAGATCTACTTACTAAAACAAATCTAAAGAAATTAAGTTGTCTGAAAGGCACTGGCCTTTCAGAGGCTAGCATTTCCCTCATCTCAAACATACCTGATAAAGGGAATTGCCATAAAAAATTTGTTAGGTGCCAAACCCAGCTTGGACTTCGGGGTCATGTCATTTCTGTGGCATGGCAATTTGTCAATGGAAAACCACTCAATATTCTACAAAAACAAGAAATAAAATCAAAATACCCACTACTATAGCTTTACAGAATGAATTAATCAACCACAATTATTTTGCTTAATCAAAAAATTACAATGGAAGACTTTAACAGACCACAACAGGGTTTTTCTGTTAAGTTAAAGGTTAAGTTAACAGTGCGGTTGTTCTTCTGACTACAGCTACAGAGTAATAGACGGTACAGCACATACCCACGGCAAGATATGGCACCTAAAATATAAAAGGTATTATCTAGCAACTAAATTCTGAATAAGCTTTTCAAAAACAAACCAAGCAAAGGGAATGCCATAAATAAAGCTTTACATTAACTTTCAAAGCTATTGCTTCTTGCTATTTTTATTTAGAATGCCATCAAAACTAGACCACCACTACTAGTTCAAAAAGCACCAGAAAGAAGGGGACTTAGTTTGCAGAGTAAGTTTCCATTTTTGTTATAAAAGAAAAAAACATGGGTAAAGGACAGGACTTGTTTTCTAATTTATGCATTATACTTTGCAGAGTGGGGAACAAAATCAGGAATTCTGAATACAGACAGTGTAGAAGACTCCACATGAGCTTTTCTATTGCAGAACCTAGCCCCAAACCCCCACGTCCAAATAAGATGTGTATTATGGGAAGAAGTTACAAACTGAACAGGTTTTCAATATAATTCTACAGGGAATACAAAAATGGCATGCCCGATTGTATTAGATCAGATGAAGATGGTGCTTCAGCAGGGAGACAAAAATCTGTCATCGTAAGAACTCATCACCCCCACACAGATGGTCACTGCTATATAAAGGGGGGTATTTACTGTACATTTTAAAAAACCTCAGAGCTCACCAACTTTCACTTCATATTTTGAAAAACAGGTTTCTAATGCAAGAACTTAAGAGACTCCTGTCTAGTCAAGTACAACTACCTTTTCCTATTTAGAAAGCCAGAAGCCCTGTTCAGTGGCACCATCTGCATGAAAATATGGGGGTAGCTGTTTTAAACTGAATTACTATACAAGAAATTCAAACTTCATAGATTATGGATATCAGGATCAAAGTTTCCAACAAGTCTGCTACCCACGTCTTTGCTTCTGCCTTTCACAATAGCTTTTAAAAGCCTAATGGTACACAAAGCATCTAAAATAGTTCCTGTTTTGTGTCCCCTTCCCAACCTCCTCCTTAAAACACACTTTTCTCTAAGTCTGGATGGTATTAGCCATGGAAGAGAGAACACAATCCTTAGTTTCTCCTTCTGATACACAGGCTTTTGTATATCAGAATAATTACATCTTCAGAAGAACGTATGGTTATATGCAGCTATAACTAGGAATATGATTAACACATACACCACCTAAAAGAAAAGAAGGGGAGAACTAATAGTTTGACAGCATGTTCCAATGATATTTTCATGATGAATGGAGACATCAGGCAGATTATAAAGAATCAGTCTTTGTAGTAGGGTTGCAAGAAGTTGACAAGACCCTACAGTGCAGAAATGCCATTTGTACCTAGTATTTATCATGCTTGGCAGTTTCATTATTTTACGGACCATCAGCTTTAAAAATCAAGCTTCCCAACAAGGTACCCACAGATTCAAACAAGATAACACATACCCGGATTTCCCTTCTAGTTTTGGGGTTGAACTTTGTGTTCTTGGGAACACCTGGAATGATGTACAGCCGTGCTAATTGATCATTAATTCGCAGCTCAATGTATTCTTCTTTGCAGATATAATCTTTTATGTCAAACCCAGTTTCTTCAAACACCTGAGAAGCATATGATGAAATCAGTGTGTGTATTCAGATTTATCCATTCAGAACTTATCATCACAAGGGACACAATGACTAGTTTTCAGATCTATTCATAAAAACAGGCCACTGCTGGGAAAAACAAGCCTTTACACATAGATATATGCCCAATAATAGAAAAAGTATCTAAGACCCTATATGCTTTACATTTCTCTAAGACACATAGACACATAATAAAAGTTGAAAGAACTCCATTACACCTTCATGTAGCAATTTATTAATATGCATGGAGAGTTGCTAGCTGCTCCTCCATGCAGCTAAATGCATGGAATTCTTATTCACAGCAAAAACTACTATTTGGGGAGTAAAGACATCTCCAAATTCTAGCAAGGTTTTCTTGCACCACAATTTTTCTTCTCTTTCAACAACCCTTCTACTTCATGAACGTTCCACACCTAATACACATAATCATTTTTACATTCATAACAAAATCCAGCAATAGGGTAGCAAAACTTTTACTACAAAACCCAAACTGCATATTCTTGCTGGCAAACAAACTTAAAATTGCATTGTCAGCCACTCTAAAGAAAAAAATAGGACTGTTATACCTGCTGGAGATTACTAGAGAGACAATTACACTTTAAAAGAACATTTTCTTTGCATATTTTACCATCTTGCAGTGAAGAATCATAGATTCACAGAATGGTTCGGGTTGCAATGGACTTTCAAAGATCATCTAGTCCAACCCTGGGCCACGGGCAGGGACATCTTTCACTAGATCAGGTTGTTCAAAGCCTTACTTCAAAATACTTATTTTTGATAACATTCTCAAATATAGTAGGTTTATAATGGAAAAATATTCACGTCAAACCCATCTAATAGCTTAAATCAGATCATGCCTCTAAGCTTGCTAAGTAAATACTCATTTTTAGGAAGTTCCTAGTCCTCAAAATCTTCATAGGAAATACAAGTACTCAGAAAACATGCAGGATTGATACCACAGTCCAAAATATTTCTGCCCAGACAGTGGAACATGCATGTGAACAATCACTCCTAGAACTGGATATTAACCCCAGGACTATTAAGCCCCACTGTCAATAGTCCAAAGGTAGAAGTCCTCTGGTATTTTTTTTAAAGACCAGATTTAGAATTAAAAAGGACAGGATCTTCAGTAAAACCTCTTCAGCCCCTATCTCCTGTGGGTACATATAATGAAAAATAAACCAAATAACTGTATATAAAATAATAATAGCAGCAAATACTCGAAATAAGTTACACAAAATACCAATGTATATATATTGGTATCAGCAAAATGATTTTAAGTTCCATTTTTGAAAATGCAGAGGAAATTAATATGAATAACAAACGAAAAACAAATACGAAAAACACAGAAGTGCTTAATACAAAGCAAATAATTGACCAGTTAGTCTTCAAATTAGCACATAAGACCCCTCTTTTATCAAAATAAAAAGCAAGCCATCTTCCCATCTAACTAAATTAAAGCCAGCGGAGTTTAGGGAAAAAAACCAACCAAACACACACACCCCAGAACCCCACCACACACTGTCTCAATTAAGAGAAGATATGCTTTTCCTCCTATTTACTCTTGCTACTAACATCAATGTTTCCCCTTCCTAAATGATCTTTCGAGACAATTTAAGTGAATTCATTGTAGAAACTCCTTTTACCAAGAGAACCCATTTAGTATGGTTTTGCACTCATCAACTTCTGAAATACTACTGAACTGTGTAGGTGCTGCCCAGTGAAGACCTCTTCAATTAGACCTTATACAGATGCAGTTTATGGTTTTAGTCCTGTGCTGACTCTAGTAAAATCAGTTAAAAGATGTGTGCACAGATATTACAGACATCCTGATTCCTGGCCACATATAAGCCTTTAAGAATTTACCAGTTTATCCCCAATGACAATCTACCTTGATGGAAAAAGATGATGGCAAGTGTAATCAAAAAAATCAATTCTCCAAATTAAAAACACCATCAAAAGATTTTTTTCCCTGTATAACTGTGCCACTTTAATGCTTTTGCTAGCATAACTTGAAGTAAAGAAGGCTGCATACTTCACGTCACTTCTTCCTGAAGCAGTTGCGCCTAGTTTGTCCTGTCCATTGTGCTGTGGTGCATATATTTTTATGGCCTCCCCTCCCTTCAATTCAGTCCTTTAGATCAACCCTAAAAGCACCTGACTAGTAAGAGTTTAACTGAACAAGCTGTTCATGGGGTTAGGGGAAAGAGACACGCATTCAATAATCAAGACTAGTTTATTAATTCTCTGCTCATCCTTCCCCAGCCCTTAAGATATGTAATGACAGCCCTGTCATTACATGCATCTGTAGCTCAGGTGTGTCACTCTTTGGCAAGTCATTTGATACTACATGCATAATGTTCTACACTCAGAGATCAGTAACTGCTAACATGAAGTGTATTTCATGTGTGTCCATTGAATAATAGTGCAATGTTAAGATCTAACACCGTATTTTCCTTTTCAAAGTCCTTATCAAATATATGAGTGATACAGAAAGCACCATCAGGAAATCAGAAATATGGAAGTTTTCATTTGTGCATCTTCAACATGTGTACTTAAAAAAAAAATAATCCATGATTTCTCAGATATTGATTCGGTCCAAGCATGAAGAAAACTAATGCATCTTACTACTTCCCCTCATCTTAATTTTCTCTCTCAAAATATTTGGCTGTATGATGTTACATGAACATTGAGTTTATACCAGTAATAGTCTTTTACAGGCTATTTTTAAAATGCAGCTTCGCTAGATATCTATGTCTCCAGCAGCAATAAATCCCACAAATTATTTTATTTTTCAGATTTTACTTGCCATATACATTGGTCCTTGTTCCTGCATCACTGAAAAATATAAAAGTAAAGTTCTTCATAATTTTTACATAATCTTCTACAACCTCCAACTCAACTCTTTAGCCTTTTTACATAGCCCAGTGCACATATGCTGAATTTCCATTCTTCTATCTTTTTACAGTTACGATATTAAAACAATTGAAAACATCCAATAGTGATTTTAAATTCTAGAACCACACCCTTGATTATCACTCAGAAAAGCACTAAAAGCTACGGTAGAAGAAACCTGCAAGAACAGACTATTTATTTACATGATTTCAATAGATACCTAAGCAAAATATCCTTTCATCTAACACGTATATACTGCTCTAAGCCAAATTTAATTTTTTCAGCTTAAATTTAAGGGAATCAAATACAACTTACCTCTCTAGCAGCACAGTCATGAGGAGCCTCTTCTTTATTTACTTTCCCTTTTGGAAATCCCCAACCAGACTTTGCTAAATAGCCCTGAACCAAAAGAACCTGCAAAATAAAAGGGAATGCAACGGTCACAAATGTCTTCCCTTCACTGTCCCCTCCTTCCCCAAAAGATAAGTTTAGCCTGGAGGAAGGAACCTGTTAGGTTTTCTGTGTTCTAGCAAGAACTGTGAAATTGTTTTATGGGACCATGCAACTCAGAATAAAAAAAAAACCAAACCAAAACTGAGTAGGAAAGCAAGTGGAAGTGTGTTTACTGTCTCACATATTATATTTCCATACACACTCAACAGTGTCAAGTAATTGACAGGTCTTTGTGAACCTGAAGCACTACTTTTTTTTTTTTTTCTCCAATGAAAAATGTAAACAACAAAAAGATTACATCTGCCAGCATATGCAATTCTTCCCTCTAGCCCTTCACAACTATTTCTGTACTTACATTTTCAAGTGTCTCATCAAGAATAATTGCACCATAGGTTGGCACTCCCATTTTATATTCTTTCCACTCATCTAAAACCTTTTGTACATCTTCACCTTGAGGCAGTAAAAAAGGGCAGTGACTGAAGAGTACAGCGTCATGTTAAGGAAGACAAATGTAAGCATCCACAGTTTCAAATCACACGCAGACATACAAAAGATACCCACTCAAGATTTACAATAACCACACTCGCCCTGACAAATGCTTTCAAGATATATTCTCTTGGAAGTAAAAAATATTATGAATAATCCATCACCAATCTCTAAAGGTCAGAAAGCATCAAATAATTTGGTAATTCTAATATAAGTCAATTAAAAAAAAAATAAAAAAGATGGTGCAAGGCTGCTTGTTTGAAGGAAGGTCTCCCCTAATTCCTAATTTTGAAGAAAAAGTATCCCCATAGCAGATGCATTAAACACACTTTTTTTCTTCATTTTGAAGTGACAGACAAAAATAAAGCTTCATCTCCGGCTCGAAGTATGTGGAGATAAATTTTTCCCAGAATCATTTGTCAGACTCTGGTACAGAACCTGTACTTAAGTATTACTATGCAAAAAAATTATTTTTAATGGCATCAAATTACAGAGATCTAAATCCTAATACACTTTACCAAAACCCACCATGCAGAGAAAACAGGAACGACCTTTGTAACTCTAAAACTTTGAAAGCAAATCTACAAGTCCTTAATAAAATCATTAATATATTACATATAAAAATAGTATCAAGCAACAGAAAATTATATTTTTACAGTTTATTGTTAAAATAAAAGCTGTATTATCTCAAAGTAAATCTCTGTTATCAAACAACAGAGAAGTGTATTGAATACTGAAACCATAGATAATATTATCGTGAAAGCTAGAAGCAATACTCCAATCCCACATCAAGAACACATGAAAAAAAGGTTAAAACTAAAACACTTGCTGGATGAAAGTCATGAGTTTTTCTCCAGCAAGGACTAGATAGTGTACATTCCAGCAGCTCTTGTAAGCAATAAAAAAAGCAGAGGCCAACTGTATGAATTCAGTAAAAATGCATCCTCTCCACTACCAACAGAACTGTTTCTAGGAGTAACTCTCAGTACTTTAAACAAATACATACCACTGCCCGTGGGGGAACACATACCACCTTCAGCTACATTGACAATTATGTCACTATTTACTTGGGAAGTGGTAAAATTAAGGAGACAGAACACCATGTAGAGCTCCCAACAGCTCACCTCTGAAACCCATGTGGTCTGCCAAAGTGCAACCATGAGGAAAAATCCTCAAAGATAGAAATTACCTGTTTCTCATAGTTGTTTAGCAGTCTGAGAAGCATTATGGAAGCAACAAACTGATAAAAATCACATACCTAGAAGTACTTCTAATCACTAGCACATGGACTCATATTTTCCTGCTGCAAGTACGAAATTTCATTAATAATATTCAGTTTGCACTTTATCCACTGAGACAGAAAACAATCACAGTAATAAAAAGGATATCAGCCTTAGCAAAGTCTCTTATCCCACACTGAGGTAATCCTGGTGTGTTTTGCATGTAGAAATCCAAGTAAAACCAATGGGCAAGTTCAATCTGAAAACACACTCTGATTGCATTGTCTCTCTCTTCACTCGGAATGTGCAAAATAAATCGACTGCCAGGAAAGAAAGAAGAGAAAGATTAGCCAAATCTATCGATTTAAATAAATCTAACAACAAAAATGCATTGCAACAGCGGAATTCCTGGTCCATTAGCACAGAGCAACAGAACACCAGACCTTCCTGGTGCTCTGGACAGCAAAAGGTTTTCACATCAAAGTAAAATACAACTTTTAAAGTCATGAAGGAGAATGGATCACGATATTTTTTCATAAAAGTCAATTACAATAAACAAAGTAAATTGACTGTTGTGAAAACAGGGAGGGAGAGGACATCCTACATAAATGGCTATATTACAAGAATGAAAGCATTTTACATGTCCAGTAAAGAACATCTGCAACCTCTGATAACAGATGTCAATGCATGTTTTTCTGAACACAAGCTAATGCAGCTATGTATTTTCATTTAAAACCACAGTAAAGTATCAATTTATGTAGATATAAAAATTCAATACTACCCTATTAATTTTCTCAGTCTGAAATAGAACAAGGACATACAGAACATGCTTTGTTTTTCAAGGCTACTTTATGCTTTAGCTCAGATACTGGCCCACAAATAGAGAATCACAGAGATGTAAGTGTACGTAGCACCATGTGATAACTTACTTTACTTAAGCAGAAGCAGCTTGACTTATTCAGTTGTAAGATCAAGAACAACAGAATTAACTTTTTAGAACTTTAAGGTCATCCACCGCACTGAATTTACACCATTTGACAGAGATCTTTTATATTCATCTCCTGAGTACCACCAGCTAAATTCCCAAAGCGCGTATCATTGCCAGAACCAGAAATACTTAAGACATCTTTACGCAGAATTTGACAAATATAAATTGTTAAGGGATGTCAAAAGTGGTTGCCTCTCCCAGCCACTCTGGACAAGGACTGCCTCCTGCCAGCCGTTGAGCCCAGCCCAGGGTCTCTGCCCAGGCTGAAGGACACTACTGCTGCTTTCCCTGTGGCAGGTTCAACCAGCAGCAAAGCCCAGCATATGTATCCCAGGGACGCACAAACAGGACACTAACGTGGCTGGTCATGCAGGCTTCAACAGTACCTACATACAGGACTCACACAAAACACAAGCACAGAGATCCAAGTCCCCTTATCTTCTTTGGCTGGCAGAGGCAGAAGGTCACTAGTACAGGCACACACTTGACACTCTCCAGGTTCACAAGCACACACGCATCCACAGGTCCCTCAAGTACCAGCACAGTTCCCTCTGTCCACCCAAGACCCCTGCCCAGATCCCAGGCTCTCATACCCACCACACAGGTCCCTGCCTCACCGACTGGTCCAGCTTGAAGTTTCTAGTGAGCACACATGTACAACAGGTTTGGGGAAGGTAAGACACCTCCCACCAACCCAGCAGCTGGCACCAGGCACACGGGTCCTGCTCCAGCCACCAGTGCTCTGCCCCTCACCCACTTCACTCACACAGTTCCCCTGCAGCAGCTAGTTTTCGGGACACTCACCATTCTCACCTGTCCTGGTTTCGGCTGGGATAGAGTTAATTTTCTTCCTAGTAGCTGGCAGAGTGCTGTGTTTTGGATTTAGTACTAGAAGAATGTTGAGAACACACTGATGGTTTAGTTGTTTCTAAATAGCGCCTAGACCAGTCAAGGACTTTTCAGCTTCCCCTGCTCTGCCAAGGGCACAAGAAGGTGGCAGGACAACTGACCTCACCCCTCCCAGCCAGTGTGTGGGATCCCCTCCTAGTTTACAGCCTCACCAGATGGAAAGGCCAGGCTGATCTTCCTGGTAGTGGTGTCTGTGGTTTCCTGATAGCCCACCGACTAGTGTGACTGGCACGTTTGTTTCTTGTCATTGCCTCCACTTTTGTTGTCTTAGGTCTGTGTCTGTACATTTTTGGTTCCCATTTCGCCCTTCTTCCCTTAGTTTCCCAGGAGCAGGTCCCTGCTCAGACAAACTTGCTGGAATGAACATTCCCACACCTCCACGTACCCGCGTCAATCAGTGGCCAAGTTTGGTTCTCATTGCGGCCTCCCTTATTGCTCCTCCCTAAGGTTGTGTCCCTGTACTTTTTGTGTATGGCTTTGTCCCTTCTTATTATGCTGTTTTCACATTGAAAAAGGTGCTTGACCAGATACCCTTAAAGAAGCAGACACTCTCCCTTACATAAATAACCTTATTCACTTCCACAATAGTTTCCTACTTGCCAATCGAAAATTGGCAATACTACCCCCCCAACAGCTCCTTTCTTTTTGAAGGTTCTATTACTGCTGAAAATAGCCCTTACTTAAAGCTGCCATAGAGTAATGGGAAAAAATAATTCTGTTTTATTTTATAACTAGTTGATGATGTTTTCTTGCCCCAGCACTGCAACTGAACATAAATCTGAAGATACAATATGTCAATGCAGTATCAAAGAGCAGTAAGAACATGACAGCATTAGGGTTAGGGAGGGAGCAAAGCCAATTAGAACACTACTTGCTAATCAAAAACTTAACTCCTAAGTTACTTAGAGTGACTGAAGTGCTAACAACAGGCACCTCTAGGGTGCACTAGGTGCAGGTGCCCAGGCGCTGGCGGCAGGGCATGGAGGGTGGCCTTGGTTGTGAAGAGGTCGGGGCTGCCCGTGCCAGACACAGCTGGCTCCATTGGACCCACCACAGGGCACAGCTGACAGCAGCAGCCAAGACGGTGGCACCTCTGGGAAAGCATGTTTAAGAAAGGACAAAAATGCCAGACAGGCAGAAGAAGAGAGAAATAGTGTGAAACAGCACCGCAAACAGCAAGGTCAGAGAAGGAGGAGGGAGAGGAGGTGCTCCTTAGCAGAGCAGATGTCCACACAACAGTGAGTGGAGGATCCCATGCCAGAGCAGAAGGGTATTTCCTGAAGGAACTTTAGCAAAGCATGAGGAGGAAGAAGCAGCAGAGACCAAGTGTGATGGACTGACCACGACCCCCATTCCCCATCCCCCTGCGCTGCTCAGGGGAGAGGAGGTAGAGGGGTCAGGAACGAAGGGGTGAAGTTGAACCTGGGAAAAATGGGGATGTAGGG